>NW_020454092.1:1265022-1465327 GCF_003342845.1 Nothoprocta perdicaria
ATAACATTATTTAAAAATCCTTAAATTTGGCTTTTTTTTTTTCATTACAAAATACAAAACTCTACTAACCAACAAAATTTAGAATGATAATACAGTTGCTTAATTTTTGCCTTACATCAGATTTCAAGGCTCCCCAATTAATATCCCTTGGGCTTTCCTAAGTTCCTCAAGCAAAAGTAAAACTAAACATTTCTGATCTCACAAAATAAGCAAATAAACACTTGCATTAATCAAAAATCTTTCTTCACACAACAAAGGAAGCCCAAAAGTGGTCCACTCCTGTGAAGAGGAATTCTAGTATCATGGTGCTTTCCATCTGAGAACAGCTTTGCATCAGCTTCATGATTTTTGCTCCAAGGAAGAAGTATTTCCTTCCAAGGAATGGAGAGTTCCTGATTTACATACTGCTACTTAGAAGCCCTCTCCCGGGGTCCTAATGTGAACATACTTTTTATTGCACATTTCAATTTGCTATATGTCAAAAAAGACTGTTATGTCAATGCAGAGCAACAGTCTGCCAGATACCTAAATGTGAAGCCTACAGGAGAAGTCCTAACACACAAGCTCAATCTTTTGTATGACTTGTACTGCTGCCTGTAAAAGATGTGTGATTGTTTTGAAGTAAACACAGTAAAGCCACCCTTCCTTCATCCCTTAAGCCTGCTCTCCTTTGTATTTTTTAACAGTTTTGGAACTGCTGGATATTGTCTTTGTTTCCTCATACTATCTGCCTTCCCCTGGGCAGGAATACACCTTTCCACAAATTTCTGTTATCCAGTGGTTATTACTTAGGTATTTTCCATATACTGTTCTTAGCATGCCTAAATAGAGTACGGTCAAAGGAGGAAACTGCTTAACCTAGCATGGCTGCAATTTAATGACTAGGAAAGCCAAATTACCTAAATAATGTTCTGTTGTTTCTTTTACACTATTATCTTATTGGCAAAAACAGGTTAAATGAAGAATAAAATCACTTTTTCATTATGGATTCTTATCGGTTCCTATTTCATACATCAAACAAACTCCTTTGTAATTGCTAACTAGCAAACTGTAGCTCCAGACAAAAACTATAGAAAAAAATGTATTATTATTTTTTTTTCCCTAGATCAAACACAAAATGATGCCTCAATATAAGCTAGTGCATTAGTTATCTTAAGGAATTCATTTTCAGGAAAATAAGTACCTAACTGGAACATGGCTAAGCCATTAAGACTAACAAACAGCACAAATGTGCTTTGAAAATCAGTCTATATAATAAGGAATATTTCACCTGAGTTAGTGTGGTGTTTGTTCCACAGTCACTAAACATCTGCAGAATTTCTCCCTGTATTTGATTTTCATTTACGGGGTCATTTACTACTTTACATACTAAAATAATTACATGTTATTCCACTTTGTGAAGAACAGGAATATTTGAAGAACAAATGTTTTGAGATAATATCATAGCCAATTAAAACTGCCAGGAGTTCCTTTGGAGGTTAAATTCACTAAAGGTTAAAAGATAATATTGGGCCTTTCTGAATTCTAGCTTCACAGACATTAAATGTCAACATCTCAGAGGAAACACAGGCAGAGTTAAATAAAATTAAATCTGTATTAAATTCAACTCTAAATTGGACAAATCCAGTGATTTAGAAAGATATCAAAACTTTCTGAGGTTTCTGGCAAATCAGTTCATGTGGGAGCAGACAGAAGCTAATGGTTAAAATAAGGACTAATCTTTCATTTTACTCACATGCATGCCCTTTTCAGTTCAGTGTTCATCTGAAAAAATTAGCCTCCTACCTATGTGCGTGCAAGATGGGCAACTTTGGTCTGTGGGACTGATTTGTGTCCCTGGCAGCTCACTCTATGTCTTTTTCCTCTGTAGTTACTAAAGCTAGGAATGCTATTCAGCTTTGGTAAATGCTCTGAGAGCTCACAACAGAAAACGTGGCATGGCAAAAGTCTGCAGGTGCCGGCTCAGCTCACTGAGAGCAAATTTTCCCTGTCTTGAAGCTGTTCAGAAGTCTCACACCTCTGCAAACGTATCCTTCACTGATGCTTCATTCCAGGCAAAAAAAAAAAAAAAAAAAAAAAGAAAGCTACCGGATGAGAAAGGTGAGAAGACTACCTAAGTACAATTCCTATTCTACCGTGCAGAAGCAAGCGGCAAAGGATTTTAAGTATTTGAATAGCATAGGAACAAGAAACAGGGGTGTCTTTTTTTTTTTTTTTTTTTTTTTTTTAGGTTGGTTTTGGAAGTACTCTCTGCGTCTCAGAAAGGAGCAATCAGCAATGCTGGCTTGCTACTTGCAGCCCTGGCACTCCTGTGTGATCCGGCTGAATTAAGGACTTGGCAGCCGCAGACTTTCCACACTAATTATGGACAGTTCACTCTCGCTGGAGTTTCTGGTATTACCTAAGGTTTGCCAGCACTTCATTATTCTAAGGTTAGGGGTTCTGTAAGCACTAGCAAGAACATATTAGTAATATTAGCTATATATTTGTTTTATATTGTATATATTGTATATAATATGTATTGTTTATTACAATTGCAAAAGATCATTACTCTTCCCTCCCAAAGTAAGAGTACATCAGGTAAGAGCTACATCATGCTTTGATGATAAAATTTAATTTGTGAAGTGTGATTGACTTACAGAGAAAGAGCCTAACGACAATGTCACCTTACTATACAAGCTGCACCAGGGATATTACTATTATATAGAGGGCACCAGCTCTTTCCTTATCCTCATATATTTTATTAACTTCTTTCAGGCTCAGATACAGAGGGGTTACATGAAATACCATGTAGATATAGTATAATATGGTCAGGAATGCTACAATGCATTCATATTTCATTGACACTACTTCTAATCACAGCTAAGCACTTGCATTCCAGAAGAGGTAGAGCCAGACAATGTCTCTTACATACACAGATTCTTCTGTCTTTCCTTTCAGTACATTTTATCTAGCCTAAGGAAGTCGACTCCTTATCTACATTATGCATTTTCATCTTCTGCTACTGTAAGACTAGGCTCTTCTTAGCTTGACTATAAATGAATACATGTAATTTTTTATTGGGTACTAATTTGAATCTGGTCACTGACTATCAAAACTCTTTTCTTTTGAGTCACTAAATTCATTTAAGCTAATCTGGTGCAATAAAAAGCGAAGAATCCAATTTTCTCATATATTACACATTTTACACAAGAATGTATTTATAAAGCACTCTCTGTAGAATATGGCTATCGATCCATACATTCTAGACACCGCTGCATCCAACATTATCTTTGAAAAAAAGAAAAGTTTTACTTTTCTTGAGTAAAGCAAGCAAGAGAAATAGTATTTCCAAAATCAGATCCAAAATCTAGTAACAATGAAAACCTAGTAACCCATCTGAGAATAATCTAATTATGAGTAAACCCCTCAAGAGGAAAAGGGTGCACTTTTTGGATCCAGATTATCTGAAATGAAAGTCCAAACTTTTCTGAATTAACAATTTCTGATCCAGATCCTCAATTAAATTAAGAGTTTCTTTAGTCTTACGGATGGCAGATGTAGGGATGTCTCCATAGTTGCTGCAAAGCTGCTCGGACGGAGAACAGATGCAACAGCCTTTTTGCATAAATAGACACATTTCCAGGCCTGGGAAAAGGAAGGGGCCAAATGGTCCTGGAAAGACAGCGGCAAAGAGGGGTGGATTGCATGCTTGTGTGCTGGACAAACTCTTTTTATCTGCTTACAGAGGGCCATTTCTTTTAGCTACGGGTCATAACAACTTCCATGCCCATGTTTGGCACTGCAACATTTGCTGTTGTTATATGCACCAAAGCTCAAAATAGTTGGGGAAGAGCAGACAGTACAGAATGCAGCAGCCTACTTGGTAGGCAAAGCACCTCACCACCACCAAGAGACTGACCATCATGAAGGGAGACTGTGCTGGGTTCTGCGCCATATCCTATAACTGAGATTGAAAGGAACTATAGAAAAACAAAAGGTTAAGATCAGGCCAAAATAATTTTCTAAAATAAAAGTGAATAAACAAGAAACTCAGAAGCAGAAATGATGATTCTAGACTTTTTTTTTTTGTATTACCAGAGCATGTTCCTTCCTTCCATCCTCATACAATATATCAATATATGTTATAACACAGTTTATGGTATACACAGCATTATTTAGGTTCTGCTGCTGAAGCTGTTACATACCTCAAGCTCCCTTTGAACCTGTGAGAACTCTAAAGGGAGTATCATTGAAACACTAGCCCCCTACTCCTTATGGGCAATCCTAGGGGTAATTATAAAGACCACACTTTTCATTGTTCTGATACATTCAACTCTGTGGTTACCTGTTTCATTTCTTAAAGACCATATGGAAATGATGTAAATCATCATAGCACTGGGTTATGTTAGCATCTTCAAGTACCTTACCAAGTTATGCGTCACCTATGCAGAGCAATCTGCTTAGAAATTACTAGAATCTACACTTCACCTTTCCTTTAAGCCCTCAGACTCAGAAGAATCCCAACACTGCACAGCAGCGGTCATGAAAGCAGCTGTAACAGGATCAAAGAACCTTACGGTTTTAGTCCATCTTGCAAGGCAAGATGCAACACTAACAGATTAATGCAGAGCCTGTGTAACTTAATGAACAGAAACTGCATAACAGGAGTTATTAATACTTAAATTCAGAATTTGAAAAACTTTAGTATGACTATTCATCTTCTTATCGTGGTAAGACTCCAAGCTAGACAAATTAAAAACACTGTAAAAACAATGGACTTTTTCTTGGGCAACCCCCTTTACTGAACGTCTGCATGATAACGCTATCTTCACCCTTCTGAGCTGTTCTGGCCTTTGTGCCGACTACCACAGGCAATTCCGGGGATTCACTGTCACTATATATAGGGAGTTAATCTCAACAGCCAATACTTGTTATATCTTAACTTCAACTTGATAGATAATTCTGTTTCGATGAACTCCATTTCAAGGACTATTTTAGGGCATGCTCTGGATCTTCCTATTAGCAAATCTCATGAGTATCTATGTACTATATTTCCTGCATGGCACAAAACTGTAGCATGTGAAGAACAAGAAACACTGAACTGTAAAATGTTAAAATGAGAAACTAAATAGAAAGCAATCTAATACTCTACCACTCAAAATCAGTTAGGCTACATTTAGTTTAGTTTACTGATGTCCCACATCTGCAAAACAATAAAGTTCACAATAGCTACGCTGCACAGCTGTGGTTTAAAGTCTCTCTCTGCACACAACACTGGCAGCAAAGCAAAAACAATTAATTTTTAAATGCTTCTAACATATGGGCCAGTTAGATGCAGGAAAGCCTCTATGTTCAGAAAGAAAGTATTTAGCTTCCATTGCTTGACCCAAATTCTTACAAAATGTAAATTGTGCTTCATCTTTAAGTAGAGAGATTCTAATTACAATGGCTTGTTTCTCATTCATTTGATACAGAGCACATGCAGTTATCTCTTAGAAAATAAATAACAGAAAAGTACCATTATATAATGATTTAATTGCAGGATAAATTAGAAAAGAAAAAGGTGTATTTGAGTCTTTTGCTCTATAATGATCTATGGAAGTAGAAGACAAGATCCTTTAAGTCCAAGTGGACTTAAAGCATACTTTATTTCAGTGATTAAGGGTGATGTACATAAAGCCAAGAGATCTTTTCTGCTAGTACTTATGACCAAAGAAAGTGCTTTTGCTCAGTAAGAAGTCGAAGTAACTAACATGACAAACAAAATAATGGTTAAACTGAAAAAACAGGGCAAAACATCCGAAGATTTCAACTGGTCATATTTACGCCCAGTAGTGTAGGTTTGCAGGATTTACATGCAAGAAAATCCATTTGCTTCTCTCTGTTTCTGAGTCTTCATGAGCTACTACTTTCTATCAAGCTTACAGATAAATTACTATTGAAATAGTACTCATTAGATTGGGAAATTGCCAAGGATCAGTGAAAAAATCATTAAATGATTCTTCAAGAGACTCTAGTTAATGTGTTTTTTAGTATCCATAAAGAAAGCCTGGAATATTTCTCCTTCACATTCTCTCTCAGCACATGATTAGCTGGGTTTGTTTTTATTTTTGTTAGTAGACATATTTTTGTTTGTTTATTTTGTTTTCTTCTGAGGACTCAAAGATGCTAGGTTAACACAAACAAAAGAGATTAAAAACGACTGGGAAGCAATCTTTAGGTAGGTTGACTAAAATTAACTTGTCTTTAAAAAAAAAAGAAAAAATTTCCTCATAGTCTGGACAAAAACATCCCTGGATAAAATGTCACTGTCCTTACTCTCCAATGAAGGCAGTGAAAACTTTCACCTCAGTTCTCATTAATAGATTATGCTTGAAAATCAAGGCAACATGGAGAATGAGTATGTATTAGGAATGGGATATAACTGTGCAATGGGTTATATACTGATACCAGGTCATTCTGGACACATGAGCAAGAGCAACTGATACAAATTCACTAGATACGACCCTGCCCTGCGCCATATTGCCCTGGAAAGCCAAGCTCAGCACAAGGCCAGCTGGCCAGGGCCTCGCGGCCAGAGCAGCCTCCCTGCTCCCGCTGCAGGGCTGAGGAATCTCCCTCTCCTCCCGTGCCTGGAAACTCTCCCCCTCTCAGCAGCCAGGACTGAGGGCTGGGCAGTACAGCTCTGAGGTGCAAGGGGCTGGGAGTCTGAGAAAGCAAAAGAGATGGTGGAGAGTGTGTTGCAAAGGAGCAACTGTCTGTAGAACAAGTGACAAGTAGGATGGAAGCAATTGGGAGACTCAGTAGGTTAAACCTGAATATGTTCATTCAGTTCTGAGGTTAAAGGTCCTTAGAAAGTGCACACAGATTCTGAAACGTGCTGAATGTGCTCAAGTTTCCACTGAAAGAAGATACACAATGCCTGACGCCCTGCAAAATTAGCCTCAGAATGCTTGGGTTTTGTTCTGGTGTCTTGTATCTGTAATTGTGTACTCTTTTAACCATAAACTACTCTTTTACATGTGCATTTAATGCCCTGCTGATAATTTCTGGCCCTTTAAACTACAGTGTTCTTCGGTGAAATAGAAGTATTTGTTAAGAGGGGATAAGTATATTTGATAAATTACAGGGATTAATATGAACTTAAATTAGTAAAAGAATTTAGACTTTTTAATATTTATTTTCTCACTGCTGCTCAGTTTTTGACAGTGAAAGACTATGTTATGGCACTTATATAAATATACTTCAAACAGAGGATCTTCTCAGGGTGGGAAAGGCATCTTTTTGTTCTTACTGGTACTTAAGAAATGCATTTTCAGTAATTTTCAATCCCATGCTACTATTCTCAACTTCGCTCTCGCTTCTGGGATAGCACCACCTAGTGACTCTGGCACGCATGGGAGAGAGGCGCTTGGCAGAGGACACGCACACTGCGAATGCCAGAGCCAGCTGTAAGCAGATGTGGGAATGTGCTGTCACTCACCTTCAAACAACACACCAGAGATGCTGGCAGAAGGCTCGTTTAGAGTCAGCATTACCTAGAGAGATGCAATATGGCCTCCATATAAATTATTAACTTTTGCATCCGCCAGTAATCTACAAAAAGGTGAAGAAAACTATCAAGATATGAATCATAACTTGTGTTTTTTTCTGGCTGGCTGTAGGAATGGAGCCCACGTTGAGGGAGGGGAGCAGATCGAAGCAGTAGGGAGAGAGCGTGCTGAACACTGACGCTACCACTAGGGTTTGGTGTAGGCACGCGCCTTCCTGCAAAGGGAGCAGAACAGCATCACCTTTCTTCACCAAGCAGAGAGGAAGCAGCATGGCCAGCTATACCTTCTGTTCTCAGCCAAATCTTTCATTTGTCCTGCAAGCTGCCAAAAGTAAACCTGGCAACAATCTAATTTTGGAACATGAAGGCCCCAACACAGGATATGGGTGCCAATTACATTGAACATCTGGGAAAAATAGAGCAAAAACATGAAGACTTTCTTTAAAAAAAAAAAAACTACATATGGGTTTTATGCCTTTCTTATACATCATGCACAGGAGGCTATACATAATAATTCTTAACAGGATGTCCTGTACTGACTTGACAGAAAATATTGCTGTGGGTATTTCAGGAAGAGGTAAATGTATTATAATGGGAGGCAGAATCCATCAAATCCATATAAATAGGAAACAAGTAAGGAATTTAAGATCCAAGGTAAAAGTGGAAACAGACCAAGACCACAACAAGAAGTATCTTTTTACTGAATCTTTTTATGCATCTCAGCCAAAACACACAGTTCACTACTGCCATCAAAATTCTCTCTAAAAAACCCAAATCAGATGAGTTGACATGGTTTGGTTGCCTTATCGTGAAATTAAAAATCAGCAGCAACTTAAAAGTATAATCTTTACACTAATTAGGACTTATAACTAGGACACAGCACCTAATCTGCTTCATTTTCACAACAGCTTCAAGGTATAAAATGACTGTCAGAGAAGTGTGTGCAGACAGCCTTGGATGTCTGACCAGACCTAAGTTTTCTCTGCTAGATTCATCCTGCATAACTAAAGAATCTCTTTTACCAGTCTAACAAGGCCTCAGATGACAGAAGCAGATGCAAAGGTTCTTTGTTCCCCTTTTGGGCACAAACAAATCCTACTCCAGCTTAAAGCACATTCCCCCTGCGCATCTCTGCTGCTCCCAGCTGAAATGAGCAGCTGAATTCCTCCTCATCTGCTCTCACCTCCCCTTTAAAGTCTCTTTAGGGGACCCTCCCCTAAAGCATAATCTGGAAGAAGGGAATCCAGAGGCTTTTAATTACAGGAAAAGGACAGAGACAGTGTAAAAGGAATCTATCCTATATAGAACATAAACAGAAGTAGTTTGTTATCAGTTGCACGTGTGCAGAAATGGCTCAAACCTCTGGATTTCTCCAGATGTTCTTTTTCTACATAGGAGAGGTGGGAGGCAAAGCCAGAGACTGTGGCTGGACTACTGAGCATCCAGAAAACCTATAGGGAGAGGCACTGCACAGGCACAGAATCCAATCTACAGTCCCTACACAGTAAGTCTGCAAAGCACTACCCAATGCATGGACACTTATTTCTATCCAAGACGTTTTGGATAGAAACACAATGACCTCTTCTGCAAAGGCGTTAGCAGCACTGACTACTCAACAGATTTCAGTCCAAGGTATGTTTGCCTCCCTGTATTACTTTGAAAGATATCCTTCACATCTATTTCATCATTTCTGGCAGCATAACATAGATTAGCATTTTCATTTCCTGGTTAATCAGGAAATGTTATAGAGATCATGTTGTATTTTTCTATTTAAAATCAACAGTACTATATTTTCATTGCAAAACTCCACCCACTAGCAACTCAATAGCCACAACATAAATACTGGAATTTGCTTTACTCATAGAAATAAATGTCATATTAGACCAAAAGAAATTTGCAATCTAATACAATCCATCCTATTTGGATTGTTCCCTTTTATCACATCTTTTTCTTATCCGTTACAAACAAGAAACACATGAAGTATTGACAGACATTTTCTACATGCACATTTGTTGCTTTCTTGGCATGTATTTGTGGAATTATCATTTGTCCAGGTTACAGATACTCCGGCAGTTACCCATGGACTAATCAAACTTCATCTCACTGTTTCAGTCATGTATACATGCATTTTCATGCAAGTCAATGAGCTTTAACTCAACTGAAGCAATTATTTCAAACGGTTTAGTATGCTTACAGTTTATAAGAAACTTTTTCATGGATTGCATTGTTGCACCTAAACAAATAGGTGTTACTTCAGATTAACTTTATTTAAGTAAGATATATATGACTCTAAGATGCATGACACAAAAATCCATCAACTGAGAACTGATCTCAGCCAAGGACTGACAAATGGCAAAAAAACAAGCAATGCCATACTTTCATCCTTCTCTCACATGGACTTGCCTTATTCATCAGACAACCTCCCCTTCTCTGGAACCTTGCCTCCTTGGTCTACTGGTTAAGAGCTCTAGGGAATGAGACAGCTGAAGAGGATACAATGTTAGCAAAGCTGTGCAAAAAAATACCTGTTTTGGTTAGTGGGCTAGAGAACAGTTGCTGAAGAAGTTTGTTCTCAGATGTTCGCAACACCACCACTATGTCAGCAGGAAGAGTGTCTCTGTTCTTCTCCAGGAATGCACAGGCATCATACAACACCTAGTGTGGGAAAGAGAATCGAACACAGTGTTACACAAAACCCACCATTTCCTTTAAAGCACAAATAGTCAAGACAATTGAGCAGACCTGTCAGTTTGGCTCTGACAAGTCAAAGACTTATCCATAAAGGAGTTCAAATTGTACAGCAGTGTCCTCAGGATACAAAAAGGCTATAAACAGCATCTATATTTGTAGCATGTTATCGCACATCAAATCGGCCTAAATGGTTTGAGTCATGTTGTATTATGCTGTGTCACATGGTGTACATGACACAGTATGGAGAAACACACTAAAACTTGACACTTTACATAAGCAGAAAATGGCTCTCAGATAGTCATCACCTATTTACTGTCTGCAGCAAATTTGGAATCTGCACCCAGAGCTGTTGGAGAAACAGGAGCAAGTTTTATATCTAGGACACATCAAGGTACACTAAAGTGATTTCTCACTGCTTCCAAAAAGATAGTACAAAAGCAACAGGTTCTACAGAGGATGGGAAATCATCTGTGCTGGCAACAAATTGCTCCCGTCTTTCCAATGCTGTCTATAGGAGCTTAAGTACTATTGAAGATTCTATTGTATTGGAGATACTGTTACTTTTGTATTGCATTTTTTTTCACCGTAACTCAATTTCCTTTACATACACATGTACCCATGTACACACAGACACATAGAACCACTGTGGCAGTTAGCTGAAGTTACCAGCCAGCTATGTTAGAATTTTGTAACTTCTGGATCCAGTCAGTTGCTCCTTTAAAAGGAAAAAAGTAATAGCGGTGTTTCTGGTGTCAAGATTCTTTCAGGATAAAAGAAGTTTATTTTTAATGCAATTTAGGACAAATTCTGTGAGGACAAATTCTAAAATGGACGACTTTGCATAGACAATTTTGCCACAAACTCTAAGTGTTCATTAACTTCATATTTTTCCTAATAAAACGTAGGAAAAAATCTTAGATCAATGACTGTGAATAGAATGATCAAACCAATGGTACTTAAATAAAAATCAGATGACCTTACCTTTCCAGCATAGTGCTGAATACCAAATGACAGTTCTACTCCTTTTGGTCTCCAAAAGTATTTGCATCGTAAGTTATCTTCAAATTTATCTAAACATTTGAGAAGTGACATTGATAACAGTGAATTACAGTGATTAAGTAAAATCTGCCTCCTAATCAGAGACAGTTTACAGTAGTTCTGGCTTCTAAAACAGAGACAGCTGACAGGAGTTCTGGCTGCTCAGGCAGCAAATTCGGACACTCTCAGATTGCCCAGCAGCAGCTGCATGCCATTTCCCTGCTTTCTTCCAAGCTGCCTTTCAGAATGGAACAGCCCATTCTAAAGTAGCCCAGCAAGACTCTTCTACATCCCACTTTGTTCAGTTTTATGCACAGAAAATTGTCAAGTAATAGGAGCTAATGAAAAGATATGGGAACTTTTTTTTTTTTTTTTTTTTTTTTACATTTCTATGAACTTGCTTACATGTATTTAGTCTCATGGGCTTTTTTGTTTGCTTTTCCAAATATGTAGATTTAAAGCTGTGCACGCATCTGGCCTGCCTAAATGAGTGTTGCTATTTCTGATTCCCTCATCCTCCTTTCCCCATTCATTTAGTTCTCCATACACACCATGTTTCCCAATTTTCACATTGGGATCAACTCTAATTTGCCTTTGGACTTGTACAGAAAAGACTTCTCCCATCCAAAGAACTTTGTTTCCTATGAGAAACCACTGCCAAGCTGACAGAGAAAGAAACATGGCTTGTTAAGAAAAAGGTCTTTTACATCCTCTGATATTTTACATGCTCTGTAAGATTTTGTAATGAAATTTGAGCTGTTGCTGTGAAAAGTGCTATTTTATTTCTTTACCTGATTAACCAATTGAAGGCCTTGAGGTAGGAATCATTTGATAAAAAATAACCTCTCTCATACAGGAGGTCAGATGAGATTATCAAAATGGTTTTTACTAACATCAGAATCTTTTTTTTTTTCTCTTAGTATTTTCTTTCTATTGATATTTAATCAGACTTCAGTCTCCTTGTATTAAAAGGAAAGAGAGTTGGGCTTGGATTTTTTATTTCTAATAAATGCTTCTCTGGTACACCTGCAGTGAGCAAAATATCCCAGTTTGCTATCATGTTGAGGGGTCCTAGTGTTCTCAAGACATCAGTAATAAAACTGATGAGCACTGCAGCATGGAGGCTGCCTCTGTGAAAGCGTAAGTTCAAAATTCAGTACCAGCTGATCTATAGGGCCCAGGCAGGCACACTGCTTTAGTATGCAAATGAGGACTGGAATGAAATCATCGCATTTATTTTATCTTTGACCTAAAATCAAGTTTTAACTCAACCACAAGTTGACAAGTGAAAAACCTTGTATATATATCATACGATTTAACAGGCAGCTGTTATTCCCTACTGCACATTCCACTGAAGGAACTGGAACTCTGTTACCTATCACAGGGGAAAATGTAGCTCCAGTAAATAAAAACAGGACAACAATTTAAAGGATAGCATCTTAAAGCTGGCACTGAGATATTTTTATACATAAAATAGGCATGAAGGAAGGGAAATATTCCACCAGATGGCACACCAGAAATAACACATACTTTCTATCTACGATGAGATAATCTGGAGTGAAGCAGTATTTTCTAATTGGATAAACATAGGCCGAGGAGCTTGAAGATCTATATTTTACGCTCAACACTGAATCTAACTCATAGTGGTCCTGGACACAAGTTTCTTCCATGACTCAGCCTTTTCTTTAGTAAATAGGGACAAAAAATCCTCCTTGATGTTCCTTGCACACACGGCCACCACACAGGTTATTTCCTTAAAACACTAAGGAGACAATAAAACCCTAGACATCAGGTATGTAAAATAATTTCTGCAATACAAAAACAGAAAACAAGTAAAGCATAGAAGAGTGATGAAGCATAATGAAAAATATACTTAACAGGCTAACAAATGGAAAAGCCTCAATGGTGTAAGTCGGCTAGTAAAGCTAAAGTTGCCATTCTTCGTTCTCAAAATATATTAGTCATTGCTAAGGATTTTTGTTTGTTCATACCAACTAAAGTTAAGTCTGTTGCCTGAGGAAATCGGCTTTCTTCATCTAGCAGAGAAAGGAGGCCCATCGGCTTCTGGAGGAACATATCTAGAAGTGGACGGTTGTCCTCATACTCCACTGTGGTAGCATCAATTCCCTCATTTTGATACTCCATCTACAAAGTTAGTAGCACAATTTTAACCCGGAAGCAGCCAGAGCCACATCTTTATTAGGACATTTGTGACACACAGCAACACACTCTATCTGCTCCAACCACATTGACTGCAAAACTGCAACAACTGCTCTGAAAGATGCAGTTCTTATCTTGCATTATTATCACATACACATTTTATGGTTTATAATGCTTCTCAGTATGTCTAACACGTCAGAACTGATGATTCACACAGACTCAGAGTTGCCTTTACCTGCTCAAGTGCAAAGATGTGTTGATTGAAATAAAACTGGATCTGTTCATTAGCAATATTTATGCACAGCTGTTCAAATGAATTTCTTGCGAAGTTCTCAAATCCAAAAATATCTAGTATCCCAACATGCATTCCATTTTCAACATTGCTGCATGGAAATACAAACAATAATCATCATGACGAGCATCAAGGAAAAAAATTAAAATACATGTAGTAACTAAGATTACATAATCAGTTCAATATGTTGCAAAACAAGAAGACAAAAAGCTTGTGCAAACTTACAACAACTTGTGCATTTTTTCAACATCGTTTACACTTTTCCCTGCACTTTCATTCTCCAATCACAGATACACAGTGACAGATTCTCTGGAACCACAGTAAAACAAATGGTTTCAGCCACAGGATCCCAAACCAAATATATCAGCAGTTCCTCCAGGTGAACAAATGGTGCCAAGTTCTTCTACCATGTTTTTACTACAGCCACACAGCAGAGTAACTGCCAAGTCTGCTGCTGCTACAGCTGCACAGGTAAGTACATGGGCTAGCTCAAGTCTAATTACAGCACAGTCACCACTGGAACTGCCAGTTGCAGTTGAGGACATATCTAGGTGATGCAGCAAAGTACCAACTAGGGATCTCCAAGCCACCTCTACGATCAGAAATAATACTGCATATTAACACAGGACCTAGGCACAGCATGACATTAGAAAGCCTGCTTTGATTCCAGTACCTACGTTCATTCACAGGCTGTCTGAAAATAACAACACATCACATGCTGTGCAGATGTGCTCTGAAAGGAGGCACAGTGTCCTCTCAACTTCTCCTCTCCTTAGCTTTAGCCTAAAACAGGTTGAGTCCAATTATATTCAGAAGCATCAACAATGTCCGTTGATAATAATCAAAGTCCGGAGATATGATAATTCCAAGACACCTCTAGCTATTCCGGCATTGTCTAGAAGGAATGGCCAAGGCCAACAAGATCCTGGGGTGCATTAAGAAGAGCGCCTGCAGCAAGTTGAGGGAGGTGATCATCCTCCTCTACACAGCCCTGGTAAGGCCACATCTGGAGACTGTGTCCAGTTCTGAACTCCCCAGTACAAGAGGGATGTGGAGCTGCTGGAGAGAGTCCAGCGCAGGGCTACCAGGATGATCAGGGGCCTGGAACATCTGCCATATGAGCAAAGGCTGAGAGAGCTGGGTCTGTTCAGCCTGGAGAAGAGGAGGCTGAGGGGGGGACCTGATCAGTGTCTATAAATACCTCAAGGGTGGGAGTGAGGAGGATGGGGCTGGCCTCTTTTCAGTGGTGGACAGCAATAGGACTAGAGGAAACGGCCACAAACTGAAGCACCAAAAGTTCCACAGGAACTTAAGAAAACATTTCTTAACAGTGAGGGTGACAGAGCCCTGGAACAGGCTGCCCAGAGAGGTTGTGGAGTCTCCTTCTTTGGAGATCTTTAAAACCGCCTTGGCCACAGCCCTGTGCCACGTGCTCTAGGTGACCCTGCGTGTGCAGAGGGGTTGGACTAGATGACCTCTGAGGTCCCTTCCAACCTTAAGCATTCTATGATTCTATGATTTTATGAATGAAATAGTTCTGGTAGAATTCAGAACTGCCATCTTTAACCTACATGAGCAATAATTATTCCACAAGTTCTCTCTGTGCTACTGAGGTACTGCTCCCTCCCTGCCATCTCCAGTCTCTCAAAAGGAAGCACGAGTCTTATGGCCAACACAGTCACTTTCCCATCACCTGAAAGATTCTCTTGCTTCTAGAAATATCTACGGTTGTGTGAAAAGAGCAAAGCAGTCAGATCAATACTGGGCAACGAAAATAAAAAAAAAAGTGCCATGAAAATATTTCTGTAATTACCAAAGGTTCAAAAATGTCTAAAATATCTCAAGTAGCAGAACAATAATTACCTGAGATCTACACTTATTACAAGCTTAATGCTGCTGAAGCATTGAAAGGACTGTGAAAACATACTAAAGTTTTCAGTACATTGAAAACATACTAAGGTTTTCAGTACATTCCAATTATTTACCAGCCTTTGGTATGATTTTGATCTTTATTGCATAGAAAGCATCTCTTTAATGAATTGTATAGATTTTAACCACCTTATTTCCATGACTTCAGTAGCTAAATTCCACTCTCGGAAAATGCTGAGGTTAATGTCCTGGAAACAGAATTCAGCATCACAGCATGAAAGCCATCTTGAAGCCTTAGCCAAAATAAACACCCCATTTCTCGTGCACAATCAAAAATATATAAATGGATGAACCATCAAAGACACATGCACAGTAAATATACATGACTCAGTGATGTGTTACTTGCCATATATTCTTATCTGGCTGCAGCAGGGTATTAATACGATTTACGATCCAGCTGAAGAGCCGGCCATAAAGTGCTTTGGACATGGCGTCTCGCACGTCAGCTGCTTTGTCCACCGTGTTTGTTCGGATAATAGTCTCCCCTCGTGTTACAACACAGTGGGAGGTTAGGGCCTCCTGAAGTTCTTCTGACCCAATGCTTAGCAGGGCAGCAGCTGAAAGACAACAGAGAAAAGATGCGTGTCTGGGATGGTGCAGTGGAAACCACTAGCACTTCCCAACTGTCAGCACATGTTAGAGATCCCCGCAAACACAGTCAAACTGCATTTATACAACTGACAGCACTAAAGTGTATTCACCATTGTCTAAGGCTTCTGGGTTGGGAACCTCACTTTTATCTGTTTGGTGTTGTGAAGAAATGGCAGCAAACTCAATGTTTCCAGTATTTAAAATCCCACTCAGAATTCTATACACTGAATGCACTTCCTGTAAAAGATGACAAAAAGCACTTTTATGAAATCAAATTGACCAAATTTAGTTTATGAAAGAAAAAGACTGGTACTGGAATGGGTGTGAAAGTTTGAAGATCATCTAAGACCAAAAGACCATTAGTTCCGCTAATTCAAATAACTGTCTACTGACACAGAAAACGACATGATACAGAACTGTGAAGAGACCTGCCTGAGTAAAGGCTGAAATCTCAGACTGGTTCTGTCTCCTGGGTATGTGGGTTTGCTCTCACAGATCACTTCTGTTGCAAGAGAGGCTCTGTGGCACAGGTGCATATTCATAAAACCAAACAGCAGCCTGGGCACAGGCAACAGCGGAGGTGGTTTTTAGAAGTAAGGTCAATAACAGAGTAGTGACTGGATCTCTTACCTCATCACTGAATCCTATAATTCTAAAACAGTGCTGAATGGCTTCAAACTGTCTTCCATAGGAATCTTTAGTAGTAATATCCTGCATCACTCTTCCAGTTTCATTATCAATATATCTAAACAGAGCAGGAGAAATAAAGTGCCATACTAGTGGATATACCAGTATAACATGCAATGACTTCAACACAACTACATAAGTGGAATGAACATTCATTCAGGTTTCTTTTAATTAAATACCTTGGTGCTAGTTCATACAGAGTCTTTGTTTCTGTTGCATTAATTTTTGCCTCTTCTTTGTTAATATTTGTTCATAGTGTTATCAATATTTTGTCCCAGCCCTAGCTCCACAATACAAATCAGATGCTCTTGAAGCACAAATACTAACTAGAAAAATAAGTCCAAAACATATTTTGGGTTCTTACTGAAATATGTAATGAAAGCAAAATTAGTAATTTCTGGCAACTGCCTGAAATTATCTGGAAATAAGAAAGACTATCTAGACAAAAGCAGCTTTTTTCCTCCCTTTCTTTAAATAGCTCAAGCCCTCAAACAAACACAAATAATGTAATTCCTTATTGTCCATCTTCTCTGCTTGGAAGGATTAAAAAAGATACTTAAGGGATGGAGAAAGATTAAAAGAGATTTTACAGCATCATATTGAAAGCAAGAGCTGATCAACAGCTAATTACAACAAGTAGTTAAAACAAATGAGTGATAGTTACCTAGGAGGCTTCTTTTCTGGAAGTCTGTATTCAGAAAGTTTCCTCTGATGATAAAGGCCAGCATAAATATAATAAAATATATGGAAATTTTTCTCCCCTCTGGGGGGAAAAAAAAAAGTATCACTATAATGCACATGTTTTTATTCTTGTGGTACTTTTGTACAGCGTAAAAGTACAAGTCCTTATTGCAAGCTCACTGAAATAGGTAACAAAGCTCCCACCGGCTTTAAGAGTGTAAGTTCAGACCTACTAGCAGTGAGAGACTGAATACAAGTATTGCATCTGTGAAACACAGAGAAAAACAGCCCATCATAGGTGACCAAGGGTCCAAAATGAGGGCCACTTTCTTTGTAGGACTCTAGAAGCTGTGCACAGTTGTGTGCTGGTATGCTTATTTTGCATAGGGAATAGTTCCCCCCAAGGAAGCAGCAGCACTGGCTTCCACTCCAAAAGAGCACACAGGCTTATGCACAGACCTGTGCACAGGCATAGCACTGTGCAAGGCTTTAGCACAGACCCTCTTGAAAACACTTAAAGCAAAACATTCTGGAAAACTAAGCAAAATCCCATTATGCTGTAAATGTGAAAGGACAGATAATTAATACACCTACACAGCTTGTTTTATGACCCTTGATTTTTCGAGTAGATATTCAGAAATCTTTGCTCCCATTACAGCTCCTGTGGGCGTAAACATCATCTCCAGATATTTTCCAAAGCGACTTGAGTTATCATTGATGGCAGTGCAGGCATTTCCAAACGCTTCAACCAGAGGATTCACCTGAAGAATTTTCTCACGCAAAGCACGGTTATTGGCCTTGACAGAACAGATGCAGATCAGAAGCACCATTAATGTATATACTGCTTACTCACATTGCACCTCCTGCCTTAGCTGCACAGCACCCCTCACTAGATTCACATGGTGTTAGATATGTTTTAACTGTAGTTAAACTACCTACTCACACAACAACAGGGCCATATACTGAAAGGGACAATCTCCCCAAAACAGGAAAATCTGGGCTCTCCTCTGCAACTGTTCTATCAGGGTTCGTATATTTTAATTAAATTGCTAGAAATATGAAAAACTAAACAAGAAATTAACTAAGATCATGATCACACTAACATATGTACTTAAGGTTAATGTTATACATTTGATTCTCCTGTCATTGCACTAGTAGCATTACTTAAAACATTTAGATGTGTGAGTGGAAGTTTCTAAGATAATGCCTGTAGCAAGATCTGACACTCTTTCCTGTACAAATGATCAATGGGATATGTCATAAACAGTGGAGAGAGCTACACATACCAAATGCCTGGAATTTGACATTTTTCTTTTAAAAATATCAAGTGATGTAGAGCACCATCATACTCTAATGCTTTTCTCAGTACTTAAGATGCACAGTCACTCTGTCCCTGACTCAGGTGGTACAGTTCACAGGAAGAGCTTTCAGCACGAAAGATGAGATAAAGTGGAAGCATCTGAGGGAGGGGTGGGGAGAAGTCGTTTGCAGTTTTATACGAGTGGCTAGACTTACCTTTCCCAAGAAGGTCAAATGCTGGACAATCAGATGGGCACTTTCTGTCTTTCCAGCACCGCTTTCTCCACTGATGATAATGCACTGACACACAAAACAAAGTAGTAAGTAGGTAGCTCACCACATGGTAGACGAATAGCCATTTTCAGCTATTACTGTTCCTATCTGTTATCTAATGTTTAGGACCAAGACTGCAAAATACCATCAGGGTCAACTCCCTCAAATCCCTTTTGAAAGAAAGATCAACAGGGACTCAGTGTAATCATGCTTTTATTCCTAGATTACTAAAATGTGCCTCACAATGCCTGACAGTGGCATGCAGATGTGTGAAGGAGCGACTGAAATTCTATGGGCTAAGACACAAAATTGAGTGACCATGTCTAAAAGGTAACATGTGCCACGCACGTATGCAGTTTGCAGTAAATGCCTCAGTCCCTGAGAACCACCATGGCACAGTCCATAGAATATAGCTCAACAGTGTAGCAGAGCTCCCTGCAATAATTTCATTGGAATTAACATGAAATACAGGATACAGTTGTACTTAGAAGACATTCTATAAGGCTTCTCCAGTCTTTAAAAACAACTTTAATGCTTGCTCCTGTGTTGGGAGGTTATCCTGTAGGTGATGCTAACATTCAAGCTAACACAGCAAGCTGGCATCTAAACATTTCGGAAGAATATATATCTGCTCCTGGAATGATTCTGGGAGAGCCGACCCATATTTGTCCGGAGCTGGGAGTTTGCAGCATATGCCATGTTACAGGTTCTCCAAGCTGCTTTCAGACTTACGGATTGGCTCTGAGTGTTCAAATCACTTGGTATCCTCCTTTCCACTCCTGCATTTCATGAGGAGATGGAACGAGAAGGCCAGTAGCGTGACAGCTTTTGAGCAGATCATAGGTCATAGCAAGTAAGAATTCTAACACCATTTTGATTTTCTTGGTTTTCAGGTGTTCAGTAAATCACTGGTATATAAATTAGTCTATTTAAAGTACAGTGTAAACTAACATGTACTTAAAATGTTATTCCCTAGTAGCTGCACAGATTTGTGTGCTTCTGTCCAACACCTGGAAGTTATTTAGACATGGTGAAGATGCAAGATTCTGTGAAAGGAGTGAAGGTTAATAGACACAATGCAAGTTATAAAGATAAATGAAAGTGTGGGGGCATACTATTATATAAAGACAACAGTAAACAATAAAAAGTACTGTTTTTTTGACAACCAACAGATCACATCATTTGATCAGTAAATTTAGTTTATAGATTTGTTTTGTTTTTCCAAGTCAGGTGACAAAACTGAGCTTTGTGAAAAGATTCAACAGAAGTAGTGGTTCTCTGGACAATATTTCTGATAACCAGATATCCACAAAAGGGGGATGATCCATTTTTCCCTCCCCAAACTGCAAATCCTTTAGTTATTTCATCCTTTCCATTTACCATTCCTCACTGTCAACTTTCCTTCCAAGAGCAACTTCTGCTCTGCCATGAACAGCAGTAGGAAAGGGGCAGAGGTAAGTTATTAGAAACATTATCACAGAATCACAGAATAATTACTGGGTACATCAGATATCACTGTACTCCATGTTCCACAACGAATACTGCTGAGCAACATCTTTGGACATCAGGCAACTTGTGGTGCCTGAGAGCAGGTGCAAAAATTGACTCTAACATGGTATGTGCAATATGACACTACAGTTCATTTATTTTCTTCTTGTTCGGTGGTTTTATTCGTCTTGGAAGCGGCTATCTAGTGCTGGATTTACAAGTTGTCATAGCTGATTTAATTGTATTTGTGTGACTGAAGATGTTTAGCAGTAAAACAGTTTAAAATGAAAGAGCCCGTAAGTTCCCACAGAACGCACACTGGCCAAAATTTGACTTCAGCTTTAGCAAAAATGTCATGTATGCTGTCAAATTTCAGGCTTTCAAAAGAAAATAAAAGAAAAATAAATTAAAAAAAGGATATTCAAGAGCATCTTTCCCTAAAGTAGCAACATAAAATTACCCAGTAAACATGCTACTGTTATCTTCCAGAAACATAAAATAGCAAATTGTACATGCCAACAGGCATACCTGAATGCTGCAACTAATTAGCTGCCTCTGCAACAAAGATCTCAGTGCAAATTAATTCCTAAGCAGGTATGAAGGATATGTGCAAATTTTGTAGATATTCAGATATCTACAAAATAAGCCTGAAGGGCTGATGTTAAAATTGATCTTTTTCCCCCACATAACAAGTTATCATGTAATTTATACTATATGAGTATTTGTTTTGTTTAATGTCTCCATCAAAGACCATATAAGACACTACATAGGTACCAGCCATACCTCAAAGCAGTGTACTTCTGTAAACTCAGGAGAATTTCTTTATCTTTCTTCATATTTAACTTCTGCTTTATTAGTCATGTTTGTATGGTATTTTCTCAGTGTGGTTTTGGTTTTATTTTAATCTGCTTTTGTGGTTTTAGAACACATTTTCTATGAATCATTGTGTGGTATTTTGGGAAATATCTCAGAAGTACTTTATAAATGAAATGATTATTAGCTCCCGATATCCATGCGTGTATATATAGCATACCATGCTAAGAACATAGCAAAATTACAATCTTAAAGATATTATAAAAAGGAATCCAGGTTCTGCAGCACTGTATTCCATTGGCATTAAAATCACTGGTATATAATTGGATTTGTGTCCAAAAAGCTTCTTTTAATATATTTTACCACAAAAATAAGTGATCCAAAAGCCAATGGTTCATATTTTCCATGACTTGTGGTCAGAAGAACTGTTATCCACTGCTTAATAACATCTTCATGCAAAAGAAGGATTGAAATTCCGTTAATCTGCCAGAGCACTGAGACCCTCTGTTCCACACCACAGCAAGTAATAACAGTACCTGGCTCAAGGGAGACCAGTATTAGGGTGAACAGCAGCCACCTGCAGCTGGGCTTAAGTGCCACCACTTCATGGGCATCCATAAATTATATCATGTAAACCTAGCATAGCATCTGCCCTTTTATTTTACATTACTCTGTCAACTTAAAAATTTCTAAACTTGACTGGATTTTTACTCTATTTTGTTGTTGCTCTATTTTTTCCCCCAGTACAGGAATAAAAGACTTAAAGAAAAAACTTTCCCAAGTACAATGTAAAACTGCACATCAAACTTGCACAGCAAAACGGCTCTATGATTAACATAAAATCTAAAAGAAGTGCGTGGATTCTTACCTGATCTTTGCTAGATGTAACCATACTTTGGTAGGCAGCATCCGCAGAGGCAAATATGTGTGGGGGATTGGATGAACGCTTCACACCATGATAAAGCTTGGAGAACTAAATAAATTAAAGAAAAATAAAATGTCAGAATACCCAAGTTACATATACATTTAAGAACTGAGAAAGGGAACAGTATAATGGCAATAACTTCTGCCTATTAAGTAGAAGAAAGTTCCCTGTTCTAGCACAGAATTCCCGCTGAATTACCTGGCCAAAGAGTTGTAACTCAGCATTATTTCATTTCCGAACACTAATTACAAAACCTAAAATATACCCAAATTTTCATGCACAAGACTGAGAACTACACTAAAAGGAATAGAATTTCAAGCATGGAACATTCAAACAGCAAAATACTTGAGCCATACAAAAGGAAACTACAAAGACAGCAGGAATTCTAAAATCGTGTCCCTCTGCCTGCAATGCTGAATTAGACACCCACGGGAAACCAAGACTGGCTCCACATCCCTTCTCCCTATCTGCTCTATCTGTAAGGATTTGTTTCAATTCTTTCTGTTTCTAAGCAGCAGCTGATGACAGAGAACACAATAAGCCAATAGTCTCAGGAATTCTTCAGGATGCAATGGCATCATGCAACTATCTGCTGTTTCTGTTTTCCAGGAGAAAGTCACAGATGCCAGACAAGGGGCACGGGTGCAGCTGGGACAATCTTCAATCCTCCTACGGGGAATGAGACCTAACGGGAAAGGAAGGAGGAAGGAATATGATTTGTCATCACTCTTGTCTGGAAGAAATAAAGGCTAAGTTTTAGTTCCTGCTCTCAGCTCCCAACATCATTTAAGGATATCAGCCAGTATAAAATGTAAGGCAAGTACTGTTCAGGTCTTGCAGTCTCTCTTACCTGTGGAGAATAAATGCTGAGATTCTGGAAGGGATTTAAGGCTATTAAAATGTCTCCAACGTAAGTATAAATTTGCAAGTCAGCATAGCGTTTCTGCAGTTGATGGATAATCATATCCTAAAAAAATCACAAAAAAAAGTTTTAGTAGTTAACATGGGGAGATATTTTGTAAGTAACAATTAAGAAGTAATTGTTTCAAGTCTTATTACAAAATCAAAGAAATCTTTCAAAATTCTTGCTGTGCTGTAAAATTAAGTTAAATGTTATATCCTCTTTCCAAATTAGTATATTTTGTTACACTGACCAGAGAAGTAAGCTTCCAAAGAGAAAATGTCCATACAGACTCCTGCTACATTTCACTGTATGCTTCAATTTAATTTTTTATTGACTCATGAAGTCAAGATAATATTTCAAGGATTAATTTTAAAGTGGTAGATATTTTACAAACAGAAAGCTTACTTTTTTTTTTTTTTTATCACATATTCTGCTTGCTGGAATGCAATCTAAAGGGCATAAATTCAGATACCCTGCACACAGGCAACATACTGAAATCTTAAACAGATATTCATTGGTTTACCGCTCTTTTCATTCAGAAGCTGCAGAGGCCATCTACATGTAGAAGCCAAGAATTATAGGAAGAGAAATACTTAAAAATAGATCTTCAAGACTAAATTTCAAATTTTAGGAAACTCATAAAATAAACTGGCACTAATCATAATTACATTCTTGCACATAACAGGGTATTTTACTCCTATTTTCACACCACTATATAAATATTGTTGAAGAGATGATAGCAGAACATGATAGTTCCTTTTCCAAGCTTCAGCATGCACTTTCCAAGAAGAAAAGAAGAAATTCTTCTTGCTGTTAAAAGAGTCTAAAAAGCAGAAATAGACAAAATGTGAGGCATTAATCGTCAGAAATCGTTACTTAGATGTTACAGTACCTCATCTAGCACCTCTAGATTTACCAGATCATCATCTAGTGAGTACTTGTCAGCTCCATCCACATGGTAAGGTCTTCTGGTATGCATTCGTTCGTGCCTGAAGTTAGACAAACAGTACAGACAAGTGTGTTATAAAATTACCTCAAGGAAGGCAATGGAAGAGTAAGAGGCAATGAGAAGACATTAGTGGATGTCTTTTTCATGCAGAAAACACAGGTGCATTCTCTAAAGTACATCTTTTATAAAATCTCTATGCGAACTTGTTGAGTGTACTATCTCTGTTTTCTCTTTCACAATATAGAACTCTAATCTATCATTGCTCAGAGATGAAAATTTACTTGCAGACGTGCTATTCCCTACAGAAAAGTATATTAAAAAAATCTTTCTTTTTCCTCTTCCCTTATAAGTTAATAAAGTACCACTTCATGTAATTAAATTCCCCCCACCCTTTAGCGTTGTCATCTATGGAGGCCACAACAAGTAATAAGTAGCATAAAATCCTCCCGTTACCTTGGTGCATGCCAAAGTGTCTCCTCAGATGACCCTAGATCTGGTCCAAAGAACATTTTTGAACCACAACTGCCATCAGATTCTAAATTGTATGGATGTTCAGTCAGCTTGTCCTTAGAGATTTAAGCCACACAATAAGTAGCAGAGACAAACTGTCACATAACCCCTTTATAATCAGATTATACTGAAGGAATCTTTGAAAATGCTGTGTATATGTTTTTAAACAACATGTCTTGTTTCAGAAAGAAACAGGGACGAATCAAAAGGCTATAATGCATCTTCCACAGAGGGGGTGAAATATGAAGGCTGTACACTTTTCTTTACGACAAACATAATCAAAGCACAGCAGAAGGACACCCACCGAGACACAGCCTGCATCCTGCTGAGTAACATTTAGCATTGATCCTCAGTGACAGTCCCTGACAGCTTGTTCTGCACTGGCTGCCATGCAGAAAGTAGGAATCACATGACCATGCATGTAGAACCAATGCTAAAAATTATGTCAAGCAACACTGGGATGTTACCAGGACACGGCAGGAGATATGGTAATTCTACAAGGAGAGGGTTAACATGAACACTGAGCAGCATTTTTTTTTTCTCCCTATTCCAACCATGACTTCATACACTCATGGAAGCCTATTTCAAAAATAGGTACTGAACTCTTTCTTTCTTTTTTTAATTAATTCTTTTCATGCACTCTACATTTCAACTCAGATTCCATTCAGTAAAGAGAATACTTTCCTATTCACACACAATTATATCATCATGTAAAGACAACTATTGCTCAAAAAGCCTCTGACAATGAGGAAGGAGGAAGAGGGTCAACTATGTCTACAATTTCATTGATAACTAAATTACATTTTAGGATTCTCATTCTCAATGTCTATTTCCATTCACTTCTTGTTTACTTTTCGCTATGGTATGAGTTCTGGAAAAGTACTCTGTAATGGCTGATTTGAATTGTAATTAAACCGCAAACTGTTTTGTCAGCTAGGAAATAAAATACAGACAGTACAGACAGGCCTACCCTGTCTTACATCCTGCATTCTCAAATAGAAATGGTTGTTTCTTTGATGCTGTACATAGAAAGAAATGAAAGATAAAAGCAAATAGGAAAAAAAATTATTACAGTAGTTATTATTTCCAGTGGGGAACATAATGTGAAATTGTTCAAATTTTTGTCAATTAATTTTTACAATTTCAGATTTTCATTTAGGTGCTTTTTTTTAACCAGTAACAGTACTGAGAAACACTGCACTTTGCTGACAAGCCAGAACCTTGGGCAGCATGAGATTGCCTAAGGGGCATAATCTTCTACTTTTCTTCTTGTATCTGTTCCTGGCTTAAACCAGGATTCCATCTCTTTCTCAACTGCAGAGAAGAATGTTGCTGTAGATGACAACATCCATCAGTCCACAAAGGAAGCAAATATTTTAATAACAATAGCTAGACATTGTAACTAACATAGTCATCTGCAGAAGCTATTTCTTCCTAAACCAAACCATCACAAGTACAATACGAAATGGTTGTTGGCTGCAAGTAAGGTTGCATCTACCAAAGGTGCAGGGAGGAGGGGGAAGGGGGCACATTCAAACCTAAGCATCTCTAATTGCAAAATGGCTTTGTAAACTAATCTGTTATCTGACTGATTCAAATCCTGCTGTTTGTTCTCCTTAGGTGATAAATGAATCAATTTTGCTATTGGAGAGCTTTTTAAACTCTGTATAAATAAATAATTAAGGAAACTAGTCTTGGTCAGATATAAGTAAAACAAAGATACCTTTTTGTATATATTTTCTTGTGCTTAACTTATTTTCCTAAGTACATGATTAAGAAGAGGATATTAGGAGAATAGCATCACATTAGCTTCAAATCTCCTGCTGGTCTCATCAGTTTTCTACTGACCCTATGCCCTGCAGATATGTTGACAGAGCGGGTAGGGAGAATATAGCTAGTAACAATTATTATTTTTCATAGTTTTACACCATAATATATGTTCTCTACATATGTATTCTTAAAGCAGAGGCAAACATTCCTTATTGTGGAAATACCTATATTTTTTTTTTTGCATAAAAAAGTAGAATTGCCAGCCTTTAACAATCACCTTTCTCTTTGCAATAACCTATAAAAATGCCCATATTCCGGACAAAAATGATAAAAGAGGGTTATTTGCCTTTCTTGTAATGCTATGAATCATCCCCTGGAGAATGCAGTCTCTCCACTGACTAAAGGGGCCTAATGGGTCGGTTAGTCAAGGTACACAATGTTACAAAACCTAATATCAGATTGATGGCAGAAGTCTGGTGATGAGCACTATCTTTTAAGAAAGGTTTTGCCCTCATGATCACCTTTCCCTCACTTGTTTACCTGGGAGAAATATTGAGGAGGACAAAACCTTCTCGGATTTTGAAGGAGCAGCATTTCTTCCTGAGGAAAAGAACTTCAAGAAGAGGGCAGCAGTGATTTGTTATCTTTGCAGGGATAGTTTGAAATGATCTTTTTCTTTGTACTGAATGCCAGCCATTGGAATGGAAGTGCGCTTCCAAGAGCAGTATGCACAAAATACTGACAAACATCCTTCATCCCCACTTCCACTCCTGCCCTGTAAATTTCTGCAACTTTCCAGCTTGCCCTTCCTCCACAATCCCACTATCAAGGTGAAGATGTTACATTTGGCTTTTACTTAACTTTTACTTTTTACTTTACTTTTGGTCCTATCTTCCTTTTGCGCACCATGTTCTGCGGAGCTCCACTGCAAGTCATCTCTGCTCAAAGGGGCAGCCTGTAACACGGCAAAATGAACACGGTGCTCTGAAACCTCGTGGGAGCAACAGTGGGACTTAGGAAGCCTTAGTCAACTTATGGAGAAAGAAAATCTAAATACACACATCTGTTCTGGAAAGTCATCCTGCTGGGAGGTCCAGCTCAAGGAATAAAGCAATGCTAGCCAAGGATTTTATGTTGCTGGGAAATCTTCTTCCTCAGCTCTTTCCCTTTCACCTCTAACATTTTTCTAGAAGGGAACCTTTACTTTGGCTTCTTGCTGCAAGTAAATACTTGATGTTTACTTTTTTGTTTTTTTTTCTAGACTCACACAAAGAAAAAAAAAACAGTTTCTGTACTCATTTACTCATTCTTCATTCTTCTTTACATTATTACTACTGTTTAGAGGAAGATTGCATTGTACTCAAATTGAGATTTAACACAACAAGAACAATTACTGGAAAACTTGCTACTTAAAGCAGCACAGTCTCTTTGCTGTGCATTGCAAATGTACAGGAGCAAAACATGCACCATCACATTTCAGCCTGGAGTAAAATTTTAAAGCAAGATCATAACAGAAACATTGACACAACCTTAATTGCAACAATATAATTGCTGCAACCATAATAAAATCCGTGTAACCTCCAGTGAGAACATGCACACTCTAACAAGACAAAGAAACGGTTTTGAGGACCAGTAGGTTTTAGAGTTTTTCAAATATAAACCAAAGTCCCCTGATATTCACACAGAAGAACAGTACTTAGCCTACATCAAATCCTGAGTGTTCAGCATTTTACAATCAGAGGACTATTTTTGTTTCTGTTTCTGTTATCATCTCTGAGTCCAAAGGAAATTACTGGCTGGATGCAATCAAGTTCCTTGCAGTTAATTGCTTCAAAACTAAATGTGAGCTGGCAAAGCTGTTGTGTATCCGTTTGTAAGAATTACTTCCTTGGACAGGCTGCTGCTGTAATCCAGCTGGCTGAGGGAAGGGAAGAACTGCCAGGGCATCACAGCCTCACCCAGGTATCTCATGAGGTGGCCTGAACGTACCAAGTCTTCCACAATCTGTTCCTCACTACAGAAACCAGCTTCTAAACGGCGCCCGGCAGCGGCACATTGGCCCAGGACAGTCCAGAACAGTAAACGCACAACTTTTACGGTATATAGTAAACTTGTTTACAGACTTGTTGACCCAAACACCAGAAGTTGGCTCATACTTTTAAAAATCAAAACCAGAGGTCGGTAGAAGAGCTTTTCCTGTTTATTCGTAAGAAATATATTTATAGAGAAGAACATAAGCTACCCAGACTGCAGGGAACCTCTGAGAGTAGAATGAGTCACGTCTGGAGTTGGTCTCTTCAAAGCTGCTGATAACTGGGAAAACAGCCACTATAACCAAAACCATTTGACGTTTGATCAACATTGACTTCCAAACTCCAGCTCAATTATGGGAATTTTAGGTGAGGAGTTATTAATGCCTTGAAGAGATATGGAAGACCATGTTTTTGCTCAACTTAAGCTACAGTGATGCTTGATAGACAGGCATAAAAAAATTAAGGCAACTGATCATTAATATCTCTTTGCTATACTACAATTACTGTAGACTTATCTACTGCATTTGGCATAGCTTATACACCCTCACTGCCCCTGGAGCAGCTTAATACCAGAGATAAATAAATGAAATATAATTAACACTAATACTAAAAATGATATCCAAAACTTTTTTTTATCTTCTAGTACCAGAAAAGATGTACAACAAATACGCTAAATTTCTCTTTAGACATTTCGTATTTGGATCTCCATGAGACATTTTTCAAACACAAGAGTATCAAAAACTGTCAGTGATGGCTTGAGAGGATGTCACCAAGGCATCATTCTTAGACTGCATATGGTTATGAGTTTTCTCCCACACTTCTTAGCTTTTAATGGCTTATTTTCCTTCCTGATGTTCTGCTGCTCCTCCACTCCAAAGACAGAAACAGATCTGCTATTATATTTGAATTCCTCCATATGCCATACTGCTGTGACTTTATCTTTTTCGATTTTCTCCTGTTTACTGGATACAGGGACTTACTATTTTCAGGTAGTTGTAAAACTGATAATTTCTTAATTGAACAGTCAAGTGGAAAAATATGCAGAAATACTTCCATTCATTTCATTCACTTTCACTGATTGTTGATATTTTAAAATTTTCAGTTACGCATTAAAAATCACTACATTTTTATATTAATCCTACTCATACAGGTAGGATTAATATAAAAAATCCCATTCATACAAGCTTTGGTTTTGATGAAACAAAATAGATGTTGGATATTTTGGATAATACTTCTAGAAGGATGCAAGCAATTTACGCAAGGAAAGGCTAGAAAAACAGCTGGATTACTGGAGTTTCAAATTTGAGTTTCCCTTTTAAATGTTCCCATTATAAGCTCTATGATCTCTTTAAACATTACCTGTGGACCTTAATATACAGCCTACCTTAGAGGATTTTGGGAGTCTGGACTTAGGTGTTTTTTGTTTTTGTTGTTTATTTTCTCCACTGCTTAAACACTGAGCCAACCACCAGCTTTGGATTAAGCCCTGACAAGCATAAAAAGATGAGGAATTTTGACTGGGTTTATAAATAAACTCCAGGGACCATGCTCCACTCTGCCAATTTGGTCAGCACAGAGTCATTTAACATCTAGAAATATTAGAAAACAGACTAAGCCCCATATGACTTCTTCCTTCAGCAGGCTGGCAATCAGCCTGGATGCCAGAATCTCTTGTACTATGAATCAAAAAAGCAACTGACCACAAAAATGAGATCAAAAAATATGTTCAGAAAGTGAACAGCTCTCTTTTACAAAATCTCCCTTGGCTGATTATCCAACATACCCAAACACTGTGTAACAAAACTATTATCTAAAGAAATAAAGCAAATGCTTAAGGTTAAGTGAGAACCATACCCACACTACAATGCATCTTGACCAGCATCTTTCCAGCCTTTAGGACAGAAAGAGTGGCATAGAAAATGGCTCGAGTTTCAGGTGCTATGCATTTTTCTCCTCAGGAAGAGGTCTCCAGAAACCAAAGGTACATGAGGTGCTTTACTGATCAAAAACTGACTTGAACTTGCTTGTGAGCCTGGAAGCTGGCAAAGCGGCTCAGCGATACCTGTGTATTGTGCTCCCTTCCACTGCGGTAGCTAGAACTGTGCTCTACTGCTGGCTTAGCCCTTTATGCACATGTTGTTTAAATCTAAATAAATAAAGACAAAGATGCTTACATTAGCTTGTACAGCCCATTCTTCCACAGTAGCTCCTTTACAGTCTTAATAATAAGAGAAAGTTTAGTCATGAATAAATTTAAATGAATCTGAGTATACTTTTATTGAGGTAAAGCAAGACTAATCCTGTCAAAGCTGGATAAATGCCTGGAGGTTTAGCTTAGACTAAGTCATATTGCTTCCCACCCTGCAATCACACCTTTGCATACAGTGTGGTCAGGCCACAAAAATAGCTACCATTTAAACAGCCTCAATGTATCTGTCACCCAACAGGAGTCAAGTTATTATACATCCTACCTCCTCAGCGTTTTTCTTCTAAGTAAAGGTACGGCTAGAAAAAGTGGATCACCCCAAACTGAGAGGTTTGGTCTCTTTTGTTGCTATCCTGCACTCCCTCCTCGAGCTGACCAGCTCAAGATGCTAGCAGACAAATAATGCAACCAGTAGCAATAGACAAGCACAGTGGGTATCTTCCTCTTGTCCTTCCACCAGCCTGCTTCCAGTTCCTGTTGAGTACCTCACAGAGTAACAGTAAGAATCACAAGCAAGCACATAACATCTCTAAATCAGCAGGACTGAATTCCTATCCTGCACGCTTGCTCTCAAGCACAATTATCTTAACCAAGTGCCCAAAATAGACTGAAGTAGGATGGTTCACACTGAGCAGAGAATCCTGCAAAGAACACGCAAAGGCTGACTCATTAAAGAGCCAAAAGATGCAAACGCAAAGCCCTCAGTGATCACTTCACGACTCCTCGGCTCTCTTCAGGACTCAAGGGCTGTTAACAGCTGTGTCCTGACTCTGGAGATTTTCAGCGTGTCCTCTAGGTAGTGTAATGGGAGAAAATGTTCCTTACTCATCTATACCATGATCACAGATCATGACTGATATATAGTGTTGCTATACTATTAAAAATGGCATCTACATTTTTGTTAACATATTTCTCATTAACAGCAAAGAATTAATGCATTTTTTCTTGTACCTGTCATGCACACAGTAAAATCCAGAAAAAAGAGCATGCTCATATATTCAAAAACACGGTATAAAGGTTTTACTCAGCATGGGTTTTAAATGGTCCCCCCCCTCGCCAAACAACAGAAATCACCCTCAACTTGAAACTGTACTTGCAGCCATTCTTATATTTAACTTTTGCATTCTGGAGGGAGCTTTGAGCATTTAGGCTAGAGTCTAAACGCATACAAGTATATGCATGTTATGAATTCTGAATCACAACATTTGATTTTCCTCATAAACATTAGTAGGTGTTTGCTTATATTAATGAGGCAGAGCTCATCTTGCACTAGAAAGATTTTTGTATCAGAGAATGACTGCTGAGCTTGGGACAGTGTGTTCATTTGCATTTAATTCTATTTCAAAACAGTGAAATTCTGCCACCCTCTGGACAACAATCAAAATAAAACATATTCACAATCAGCCTCTGCACTGAAAAATATCTTCTGAAGCTGTGGAACAATCACAACCTTTTAAGCAGTTTTGAAATTACTTATTACACTGTGTAAGAAATGGTATTTCTTATTAAACTTGAGACAAGATAATTGTTCTTAGTACTTGCATAGCGTCTTTATATTAATGCTCTACTTCATATTTATTAGATACTAACAGTATCTTAATAATGCATCAAATAAGCATATGAAAGAGTAAATATCTGTGCATTCCAAATTACAAACTGTGCTTCCAGGGTAAGTGCAGAAAAGGAAGGTTGAACAATATCCAACGTACAGTACCTTGTTTTGTCTGCAGAGCCCAGCTGCTGCTGTTCTTGGATGAGCTCAGCCAGCTGTTTTTGCAGAGACATATCTTTACCATGGACTTGTTTAATAAATGGATGTTCTAAAAGGTGGGTGACTGAAGGACGCTTTTCAAAGTCCTTAATAAGACACCTATAACAGAGAAAGAGTGGTCTCACAGCAATGATGTCATTTGATTACAGCATGTTGACAGCTTACTATACAATTGTTTCTTGTTGCTTCTTTTCCCAACTTGAGGGAAACTTGAGCTCCTCAGCACACCAAGGAACTATATTTATTTTTCTGTTACAGTGCAATAAATCTAGCACAGATACTTAACTAAGCATATTCATTCTAAAACTACACTAGTATAAAGTGTATGAAGTTGAGTCAGTAAACTTATTTCAATCTTTTTAAAAAAACACCAATTTACCATAAAAAATACTGCTGTACAGTTAATATACATTAAACACTGCCAGAAACCAACAAGTAGCATCTCATTCAGTCTTTTTCTAGTGTTTCTCCAATGAGCGTTTTGAACAAGAACTGCAGGATACAGCCTAACGAAAAACACAAGCGGAATTTGTGATGAAACACTAGTCAGAATGATATGAAAAATTTGTTCTGATTTAATATGAATGTTTCAGCTAGTTGTTACAGATTGTAATGATAAGTGGTAGTGTAAGGATTACAGAAATTTTTGCTAGCACACATAATTCAGACTGGAATAGAAATAAGTAAGTAGGGATTTAAATGCTTGCCAAGGTAACAAAGTTCTGTTTGTGATAGGAACAGGTGATCTAGTAATAGAGAGATACATCCTATTTATTAGGACAAAATAAAATGTCATGCCAATTTGTATAATCAAGATTTAAAATTGAGGAGGTCAAGATTAAAATATAATTATTTTCTGTACAATAAATTAGAAATAATACATTCTAAATAGAAAAGTGATATAATGGGATAAAACATCTTCAGAGTGTCCTCCAATTCCTCTTTATATCATTATACCTTACTCAAAGGAATGATTAACATTCTTTTAGAACATGAAAAAGGAAAAGTGCCATTCAATCTAAACCTCAATTTTGCAGCCCATGATGACTTTATATGAGAATGAGAAGCATTCATAATAACACACTTTACAATCACATTTCATATTTACTAACATTTACACTGTTATTGTATGCATACATATATGTGTGAAATTCTTGCTTAACATAGGACATAAATCACAAATAAAGATTATCCTTTTTACCCTGAAGTTCAGTGAAACTTCAATGTCTTTTACAGTAATGCTGACAGTATCAATAGCAATTAAAATTTTGCAAGCTTTAAATTATCTCTAAAGTATCACACACATTCAAAGATTTTTAAAATTACTGAATATAAAGCTCAGGCTCACCTTAAATACTTTACTGAGGGCTAAATTCTGTTCTTACAATGATCCTGCAATGCCTTTGGGCATAACTTGAACATGTTAGGTTCTTGAAGACCATTTTTCCAGCCTCCTTCCGCTACATCACACCCAGAAAAAACAGTCAGCAAAACCTGCTGTTGGTTTTGTACCTATTATGGTTAATTTTGCTATCAGTTAGAACTGGTGCCTCCTGATATAAAAACTAAACCAACAGAACCTCCATTATCTCCATTCCTGTGAGCACAAGACCATAAATACCACTCCTGCCCTCCCATGGAAAGAAATCCATCACCAGCCTTTAGCAGATTCTGACTTCCCCTCTCTTTCTTTTGTTATCCATGTTTTCTATTCAAGTCAGTACACCCACACATACACTATGATCCATGCCAATCCTCATTGTATTTACATTTCCTAAAAAAAAGAGGCAAGAAGCATGTGACGAGAGAGACACCATTAATCTGAAAAGGAAAAAAAAGAAAATATTGTGCTGTATATAGAAACATGGATTGATGGCAAATGTCTTAAGTGGAGATTTCCTTCTGAAAAGTTCCTAACTCATGGATTTTTACCTCTTTAACAGTAATTATAAATCACATAAAGTAATCACAAATTACATACAGTATTATGCACGCTATATTGTTAAGGTGCAACTATTCCTGTTACATTTGAATACATTTGGGATAGTAATGCAACAGAATCCAACTGAAGATATGTCATTACTGCTACTTTTTAGATAACAAAACCATCAGGTTTTGGCTGGAATCTCTAGATGACACAGTTCCACACAGAATAGCCAGTGCTTACCTAAAATGCTAAGAACATGAAAAGCATTTGCCCTGTGGTGCAAAGATATGGAAATAAATTTGGAAGATCAGTGGATCTACAATGATGCTCTATCGACAAGATCCAGAAGTAGAATCATATATATTGATACATGTAGAGTTGCATAGGTGAAACAAACACACAGATGTCCAAGATCCCCAAGTCATTGAGAAAGTCTGGTAAGAATGGAAACTATTCTTCAATGGCTTTGCGATTGTGTGCTGACATGCAACCTGTTCAGGGTTGGCATGTATTTTAATGGACACGGGTAAGTTCTGCCAGGGAGGAGGCTGCCTAGATTCCCTTCTGTCGCCAGCGCCCCCCTGTTTATTCATTTGTGCCACTCCTCAGCTTCACAACTTCCGAAGAGGTTCATATATCATTTTACTCATATGCAACCTTCTTTCTTGGGCAATAAGGTATTTCAGGGAACAGACTGCCAGAGGAATGCAAACCTCCACTGAAGTCAGTTTAATCCATCCAATTAAGATGGATTCCCAGCAAGTTCCTAGCACACAAGGAACACGGCAGTGGAAAGGTAACACAGGCCATAAGGAATGAAAGTGCATTTAGATTAGCACACTTCTTTTTGCCCCGAAACCGAGTGGAAATATTGACCCAGCCAGTTATAGAAAATACTCCTTATTACGTCCCAAGGCCTGTCACCAGCACCCAGCTCAGTGACAGCACCTGATTAGCTGTCCCTAGGCTCAGTGCACACTTACACATTCAACACCAGTTTGGTCTGCTGAGGCTCAGTGCAGGTGGTACCACATGTTTCTCATTTTGGTACATATTCCCATTTCTTCTCTAAGAAGACAAGCATTCCAAGGAATACTGTTTCTGCACTGGGTCAGCTCCACTGAGCCATGCAGCTCTTAATGGCACACTGAATGCATACTGCTGATCTTAGCTAATGCTAGCTGGAAAAGACCATCACCCACGTACGAGTGAGAAGAAGAAGTTACCAGGTTGCCAGGCTCACTTCCAATGTCTAGAGAGACATCACCTTCTGCACTGGTAGCAGGGCTGCCACTCTGTATTAATTACCATCAATGGGGAGCCCAAGCAGAGAAGCAGCAGAGTGCTGAGGAGTTTTCCTCACTTCTGAGGAATGAAGAAAACGAAAATATCAGAAGAAAACGAAAATATCATCAGATGCTCATCTGAACACACATTTCAGATCAACATAGACAGTTAGATTAGGCACTGTCAAACATCAACCATGGTGTAATTATATACGAAAAAAAGAAATGCAGTGCAGCTGCAAATGAAACCAAATTGTTTGTCCAATTAAAATACATATATATATATATAAAAATCTTAAGTTGTGAGAATGTCTTGCACTAAATAAACTGAGTAAAAAAATCTACTATAAGACATGTTTTACATGACATATGATGAAAATAACAGTCATAACTGGTCTATTATTTTTTGGATCTAAAATGTCAAGCCTTAGCCAGTCGAGAATGAAAATGAAACAAACATTTTAACATGTTGGCCTTGGGGAAAGTCAATCCAATACCTAATTTGAAATTCTAGTATCTTCCATCATGCTTTCTTAGCTGAAAATTAATTCTCAGAATTCATTAGCGTCACTACATTAAACATAGGTTGCAGCCATTTGCTGCAATCTCCAGCTAAGCTCCTAAGCACCATTTCCATTCTGCCACAATTACAGGCAAAGATGAAGCATTTATTAGCAGGGAATAAGAACAGACTCCCATACACGCGGCCTGCCTGAGCCTCTAAAAATTCACCGGCTGCTTGCACTCGGGTGATAACATTGTTGGACTTGCTGGGTCTCAACAATGTAAACTGCCATTTGCAAGCAGCAAATCAGATGACTGAGAGGGGAGCTATTTATTAGCATTCATGAGCTAATATTTACTAATGAATAAATGGAAAGAAACAGATTTTGTAAGAACTGCAATGGTGATCTAAATCTCCTGTGTGTTCAGAAACAGAAAACAATTACTAATGCAATTCATTATTGCAAGCAAACGTAAATGGAGCAGCAATAGTATTTCTTTTAGAAATTCTTTCATCAAATCCATTATGATGCTTTTGGTCACAAATATTTTCCTCAAAAATAAAAGCAAGCCAGTCCAACTCTTAGAGCTTAGGTATACTATAATTTATCCGCAGTATCTTTTCTTCAATTGTTTAATTTTAAGACTGCTAGATTTTCTGTCAGCCTTTCATCTACTGGCAGTGAATTGCTGGAATCTATTTTGTTTCATAAACTGAATATTCAACCATATATCTAGCCACTGCTCATCATCTGCATGCACAGAAAACGTCTCAGACTCAATGTTAGAGTAGGGGAACCCACAGCATCTGGCCTAGACAGAGAAAGTGTCCAATCTGTTCAATAAATAGTGACATAAACTGTTCTCAGGCCCCGCTGGTGCCCCTCAGCCACTCACGCCCATGCTCACCAGGGTGCTCTGCTCCACCATCCCTTCCTATCTCAGCTCGACACTGTGCTGCCCTGCCCTCTCCATGCTTCCCACTGAAAAAGGGAGTTTCCATGCAGTAACAGAAGGGCTGAGTTTGGAATGGACCTCTGGAGATCACCTAGGTCGATCCAGGGACTGGAATAGGGCTAGAGACCTTCCTGAGGGACTGGGTTCCTCTCCTCCCAAACCCAGTAAAACATTAAGTTATTTGGTTTCCCTGAGAGCAGAGATAACCCCTCAGTAACATATTCGGAGAGATTTCCCAAGGGGTGGAAAGAGAGATAACATATTTTCTTGTTCCTCTCTCTCTAATCTGAGGCAAGGAAGATGATGGTCTCTAGATTTTGAGATATTTCTTTTCTTCTCCATCTTATCAAATTTTTTTTATAAAACAAAATTGTCATCAAAGCAGTTACGGTTTTGTGGAGATTTCTCCAGGACAAAGGCAGCACAGCTAAATGTGAGTCCAGTCAGCAGAGGAAACGACAACATCATCACTTCTGAGGACTTAGGTGAACTAGAGTCTCAGGTTCTGTTCCTGGCAGACAGGGTAAAACCAGACAAAACCATCATGAGATTGAGCAGGTCCTTGACAGTTGCTGAATATTGAGGCAGCAGTCGTGCATGAAGACTGGTATCATACTACTGTTGGTTCCTTAAGCTCTTCTAGTATAACTGCAGCTCTTTTATCTGCATTATAAGAAATTTTCTGATCAAATCAGAAGCAGATACCCTGAACAAATGCCATCATACCTAAGGGAAGAGTAAAAGATCAAGGAAGGAAAAATAAACTCTATGGGATTGCTCCTAACCGGTTAAAAAGCTCTCTTCCTTCCTGTTGATATGCAATACCCACCACTCTGTTCTTCCCTGCCTCTGTATTACATGAAGCTGTGGCAGATAATGGTCAGTAACACATGGCCCAAGGATGAATGGGAAAAGGCAGTTCGTGAGTTACATCTGTAATAATGATCCAGAGACACGTCTGCTTCCCTGCTTCCCATTCCCAGGTCTGCCTGTCACTGACTGTGACAGGTCACGACTGTTCTCATAAAAACAAAAGACAAACAAAAAGCTGTGGCAGATTTGACAGTAGCATTTCTATGTTCACTCCTAATACAGCAGTATATACAGGATGTGAACAGTCTATATAGTTGGCCCACTGGAAAACACACAGACTGACACTAATGGTATAAAATGGGTTAAATAGTCGCTCGCCTCAAACCCGCATCTCATGATAAATAACATGTATTTTACTGTTCCTTCTGCTACAATCAGATACCAGGATGAAGGATTGAATTTATGACAAAGTAGTCAATTATCATGTGCATAATATAAAATCTGATACTCAGAACACATTTATATCCGTATTGATCTGCCTCTTGGTAGTAAATGCCATAAATTACTAATCTTCCTTAACAATGAAAGAAATACTCTAATACTGAAATGTCACCAGCACCTGTTTTCTTAATAAATCTTCTTTCAGCTGAACTTTAACATCAAGTATCATACAGTGTAATTTATGGCACACATTTGAAAGCTAAGACAGGTTCACTCAAACTGAAATTGTAAAATTAGATATAGCAAGTAGGTTTACCTCTTCTATAGCTTTCCCAATCTAACTTTGGCTAAACAAACATAGCTGACTTGTTTTAGCATATAAATCTGCTTTAGAGAGCAAACAACAGAAACTGGTAAGGAATGGCACCTACCACAGCTCTCAGTATGGGTCTAACTTTCTCTGTCTCTTCACCAGGAATGAATCTGCTCTATGTCATTGGCATGTCCTCATAAAGGTGGGAGCACAAAGAGTTTTTAGAATTTTTCAGAACTGTAGCTTTCTATTACCAAAGTTATTGTTTGCATTTATATCATCTCCTTTGGATACACCTCCTTTTGTCACTACAGCTGGCAGCAGATCTGAGGAGGCTGGAACATGGTGCCCAGGGTGCCTATGGCCAGGAGGCGGGAGGTAAGGAAAGCACACTCTGATGCTGACAGTACGCTTCTGCTGTAACTTATATCCTACCTGGAAAGAAGGCTATGAACAGAGACATTTTTTCTCTCCTTTGGTGATTAGTAAGTTCTTTGCTGTATTACAGTAAATGAGGACAACCACTAAAAACGTCATCTTAGAGCCACTGGGATCCTACTATGTCATAATCATAAGGCAGTTAGGAAAAAATATAGCAAGCCATTAAACTGACCACCTGATGCCCACAGCTGGATCCCCCACATCTGGCTGTGTTGTGACACCTCCATACATACTCATTCACAAACACTTGGGCAGATGAGGTGATGTTAGTTCTGCTGGTTGGGAGCCAACAGGCAATAACAACATTATTCCCTTTACAATGTGCCAAACCTGGCCTCTGTGCCACGGCTCACAAGGGAATATATGTTTTAAGAACAGAGAGTGGACACATAGCTACCCATAGCTACAGATAAATCCATGAAGACTACCTCCCCCATTTTAGGGGAGGGAGATTTCAGAAAGAGACAATATCATAGAGATTTCTGGAAGCAGAAGTAAAGTCCCAAGAAAATTTGTGAAATTATGTTCCTGTCATCTCCCTCCCTACATATCAGTGTTCCTTTCTAGCACTCAGATGTCTAGCACTTCTGCTTTAACTCCCTACTCTCTTGTTATGATGCAGCTTTATTTAATCAAATATTAAGAAAGTTAGATCCATGAAGTAACAAGTGGCAGTCTCCTGCCTTTACATTCCCTTTCAAAGAAAGCACAGAGATGGCAAACACTGGCTACTACAAAAGCTTTACTTAACAGCACTAGAAGCATTTTAGCTTTGAGACATTCAAAAAACATTCCACAGAAAGAGTAATAAGTAGAGACTGAGAAACTGAAATATTGGTGTGATGACAATAAGTTCTTAAAGAAGGGAGTAAAGAAACTTTGTCTCATCAGGTGATTCTTTCACATTGCTATTCCTCGCTTGCTATTCCTACCATTGCTAATGCTTCCCAGATAGGCTTCCTGTCATTCCACCAGGAACACCCATCCTTCTTACCACATTGTCCACAGTGCTGTTGTCTTTATAAACAAATGGCAATAAACTCTATGAGCCAAGGGAACAGTCACTGTCTATTACTAATATTAAGGTCCTTGACACTGTACTTTACTGAGTGAAAGATCCTGATATTATGAGATATTTTAAAACTAACATGATTTTTTAAAGGTCAAGGTCTTCAAATTTGGATGGCAATTTCTTACAGCCACAGCTATTAATAGCTGCATTTTTTTATTACAACTGCTTATTAGGAAGGTGATAGTAATTATATCCACTATATATATCCACTTAGGTAAAAAAGCACGTGCAACACTCAAAAGTGATTAAGATTCTATCAAGTTACTGTTTCTAGTTCACCTGTAGAGAGATTTTCAATGTTTACAGCAATGAAAAAAAATGGGAAAAGTTACAGATTTGATGCAAACTTGCAAGTTTGTGTTTAAATACGGGTACAATAATTTAAGTTTATGAAGTCTGAAAATTAAATTTGCACTGTGTTTACAATCTGTTATTGCTAAAACAAAAGACACATTATGATGATAAATGACCACAAACCCTGTAACTTCCAATTTTCACTTTACTACTTCCTGAATTTCTTAATTCTTTAATTCCCTCTAGTTCAGGAAAGACTAATTAATTCAAAGAACCATAACAACCAGTCATTGGTTAAATAAATTTAAAAGGAAAATGTCTTTCCCGGGAGAGACCATTGCTCATTTTAATTAAAATTAACATTTTGTGATGTAATGTAAATAAAGGTTATTGTATCCTTTTGCTCCAACAACATATTAACTTTTTAACCACCTACAGAGATAATTCATGGTTTAAATTGCCAAGGAAATTATTTTCATCATACAAACTAATTTTAGTGAACTAGGCTATTTATTCACTTTTAATGTGTATCCTCTATTATTTTATGAAGAAATTCTGAAACACTGAATGTGTAAAATGCTAGTAGACACATTTTTTTGTCTTAAGAGACTGTACAAAGACATCTGTTGTAGCTATCAAAGATAAGTTTAGCTGCATAAGCGTTCACAGCCAAAGCAGGGAGTGATCTCTCCAAATCCAGTATTTTTTTTGAACAGAGAACATAGGTAAAATAACATTTTTTAGGAGCCACTTTCCAACAACTAATGCAGTTGCTTACACAGCTTTATAGGAAAGTAAACATTATCAATATGTACATCAAAAACAAACAGAAAACTGTCTCTTATATTGTAAGCATACCAGCCAGGTTCTTCATGTGTAGTAGTAAACATACACAAACACACATGGAATTTTACTGACCTACTTAAAAATAGGTGTGTGCAGTGTATATTTCAGTACATACCTACCACAAAAGAGGACTTCTGCCAGAGGCGGTGTGGCTGAAGTTACATTTTCACAACAAAATACCTAGTTCAGATTAGCCATCTTATTCTAAAAGTCTTTTGGAGGACAACACATTACAGTCTTCGTGTCAAAGCAAAGTCAACAGCACTTTGAATAGAAAGATAAATTTATCAAGCTAAGAACTGTTTTGATCCTCTCTCCATATGGATTTTGTAAATACGTATCTGACTTAATTATGCTGCTCCAAAACCATACCTTTTTGGGCAATGAATTAAAAGAAAAAATATAGAGATTACTTTTGAAAAAATACATATGTTTTTTGTTTTAACAGTTTAAAGTTATGTAAGAAGGTGCATTGAAATTTCCAACTCAGACTGGAAAATCACTATGATTGAACTGTTTACTAAAAATGCTTAATAAGACAGTAAAAAGCATTTTGGCAATTAAACACATAAAAAAATGGGGAAGAAAAGCTGCACTGACCAGCTTTGGAAATCGTGGCATAGATTAAATTAATGTGTCAACAGAAGCCAAGTCAACAGTGCGCTCCGCCAGTGCTGCCTACTGCTGCTTTGTGAGGACACAGGTCTGGCCCACAACTTGAACCAGATAAGCTTGTTATGCAAATGCAGTTAGCCATCAGGAAGGAGGTAGATAATGAAATTACTCCAGGGCTAACCACTCATCACAAGGGTGACAGAAACATCAGGCAAGGTCCGAACATATGGATAAATGGCAGTATGGAATTTATACAATCACTGCTTTTAATTTATCATAACTAAGCTGTCACAAGGCAGATATCAACAAATGCATAACTAATGCATATAAATGAGTCAATTATCAGTAATGGCTAAAAGGTTTGCAGTTGTCTCATGCCGTGTTTCATTATTTCCTTATTTTTTCCTGGAAAATTCACAAATGTTAATTTAAACCTCCATATAAATATTTCATAACCTTAGCACCATAAATTGAGTTCACATGCACAAGATGGAACAATGTCACACAATCCTTTTCCAGCATTTTCTTACAAGCAGCTACAAAAGAGGTGAATTTATTGCAATTGTTGCATTGCTTTGTGTTAAGAGACTACCTATAAGTATACTCCTTACTTCATTGCATACGTAACCATAAAAATGAAAAACAATATTTGAGAACCTGCAGATGTTGCTGGTGGGAGGAAGTATTTAAGTAAATGTAATTAAAAATCAATTTGACTACAAATATGTAATTCGAAGATATCAAAAACCCAAAGGACAAGATTAAAATCAAGTACAGCTTCAAAATACTAGTCTGACTTCTTTTATGAACAGCGCATGCTGGGCTAAAGGAACATTAAGGAATATTAAACTTTTTTTGTATTGTTCTCAAGCTCAGCAAGGACTTCTAAAATAAAGATATCAAGATAAAACCTGAATGATAATGCAGAAGCACAATGTTTCTGAGAAAGGAATTTAATCTCCATGTTTACCAGCTGTTCTGACTCTTTAAAGCATGAGTGGAAGATAACCCACCAGTGATAGTGTTCCCCAACACTGTCCATAAATATAAAAAAAAAAAAAAAAAAAAAAAGGCTTTCTCTATAATAGACTGGAATTTATTCACCACTCACCAGCTTCTAGAATCAATCACTGATTCTGATATAGATTATAATTTACACTTGTTTAAACAAGAAAATGGAGAAATAGGTCGTTCTTAAAAAAGGACATATTTCCACTGTATACATTTCAGTAATGAGAGTAACAACCTTCATCTGTAGGCTAACTGTACCGGCTGCCTTACCTTATGGCCTGGTTAAAAATTAGTGCAGCAAATCTTTTTTTTCCCCAGAAATTTATAGAAATTGTATTAGCCTTTTTATTTCTAACTTCTCATGAAATCTAAAGATGCTACACAATCAACTGAAAAAGAATGAGATTCAAGCAGGGATACTCTGGGATACTCTCCATAACTATAGTTACGGAACAGATTCAAAATGGACTTTTCCAGAGTTTCAAATAATGTTCACAAGGCAATACTGAAAAATGGTGTTCAAGGCATTTCATAATTCAAAATATGTAAACTTCAAAGAGTTATGATAATATTATCCCCGGGATTACACAGTTTAGGTCACAATGAAATCCTAATGAACCCTAGAAATCACTCATAAAATTTGCTGAAGTTTTTTGATATAATACTAATAATCAATAATTTTTGACTAATAGGAGAAAAAGGAGAGAGGAGAGAAAAGGACATAGTTTAATTCAATGATGGTCACATCCACAAAGTCTATTGCATTTTGAAAATATACTGCACTTTGGTACAATTCAATTGGTTGGATATATTACATATTATATAAGAGTAAAGTAAGGTAGAAAAATACAACTATTTTTTCCTCTTCTTTTAAACTGTTATTTGAAATTCACAAGCAGTCATTTCCAGTAAGATGTTTTTCCTGTGACATGAAACTTCACTGCAAAGTCATCAAGCAAATCAGGTATATTAATAAACCTGCCCTGGGTCCATCAAAAGCCAAGAAGCTGATCAACTAAGGAGCTCAGAGAAGCTGTGAAGCAAATTACACGAAAAGATCAAACTGTGCAATATTGATTTCAGAAACTGAAGAACAGTTTAGAACTATGAAAATAAAATTGAGATCAAAATCTCCTGTATAAACAACAACTCCTTTAAACAAATTCTGCTTTCAGTCAGTCACACATAGTACATACTGAATAATCTGTTTTAAAGGAAAAAAACTCACTGTGAAATGAAATGGTTGAATCCTCTGCACCATTTTTCAGGATGTAGCAAAGTAGGAGGAGGATTTCTGAAAACAAGAACAAAAAAGCTTGGAGGGGTTTCAATGTTAATGTTTACTGGCACGTTCTTATAGTCAGTCAACAAACATGAAAGTGGTTGCACAGAGGAGAAAATAACGATGCAGAAAGTAATGTCTAAAGAGTTCATATCCTTCAGGGGCCTGTTGGGTTTTTCTTGCTGCTGTTTTCTTAAGTGACAATTTTGCCCTCTTCCTGAGTTCCTCCTCCTGTTTCAATGCCTCTCAAGTTGGCAGTCAGTACAGCACACACGGTGCTTCCCAGCATTTCCCTGTCAACTCAGCCTGACTCAAGATCAGCTGAGTGGAAGACCCACCTAGTCATTACACCCTCTTAACTGGTGACTCTAGACCACTGACTGCGACCATGACTTTTGTGAGCATGGATATCTTCACAAGAAGAACTACCACACTGTCAACAATCTATGGGCTCTTCAGTCAGAATTTCAGGCCTTTTTTAGCCTAGATGACCTAAAGATGTTAAGATTCTGCAGTTTAAACTGAGAACTACATAAACTACTGAAAATTGATGTTATTTTTAAAATTTCATTTAATAATTATTCATTGTTTATTAAATTCACCCATTCCACAACAAGACACTACTCAGAAACATCTCATAAAACAAAAGGCAAACAGTATGAATGCAGTGTAAATTAGTGATAAATTGCTTAATATTCTCTAATTTTTCCATGTATATTAATTCAAAGAGTAGTCCCATTCAAACAATTATCACCCTCAAAAATCAAAACAGTTTAAAATGCCTATTTGTAATAGATGAGACACTTTTGTTCATCTATATTCAAAACAAAGGCAGTCATCTAATTTCATTGCAGGTTGTCATGTTTTCTGAAATATGCTATTACTTTTCTCTTTTGTCATAAAAGATTGAGGAAGTGCAATTTTCTTCACAAAGTGAAAAAAAATCTAGAATGTTTGAGATGAGCACAGTTGTCAAAGACATCATTAGGAGAAAACAGCATGGGTTATTTTCAGCAGTAGTAATGGTTCAGCCCTGCCTTCCATTTACCAGGTCCATATCTTCATGCACATCACAGAATCTGCGGCTGTGCATGAGAATACAAAATACAAAATACAAAATACATTCATGAACTTTGCAAACAGCTTTGAGAGACTCCTAACTGGGGGCAGTATCAGGTATTATTTTAGTCTTTATTTTGCACAAATGCTTCTCCATCAGATAATCTGTGTTTTGATGGTAGTAGATTTTACTGCACTGCCTGGAAGTACAGGGTATTTTTTTTTCAGAATGATAGCAGTACCTACTCAATACTTGCAGAGAATTTTTGAATTTCACTGCAAACCAATTTGCTTTTTTCAAAGCTCACTTGCTATTCATGAAATAAGTAGTTTTGTCTTTAGTATTTGTAAAGTTATCGAAATCTTTCCATGGTGGTAACAACAGTGCTTTAAAGAAACTGTATTATTTGGAGGCACTATTAATATTAATCCCACAGAGAACTTAATGGAAGAGAAGTACAACTTTTATCATTCACAGATGCTGTGATGAAAACAGGTGGGACTTCATGATGCCTGGACAGAAGAGCAGAGCAGACGTCACGCTGAAAATGTATTTAGTTATTTGTGAGTTAAGGGCTAACAGCGTAAGGCCCCTTTCTAACCCCACAGAACACAATGCTCCCAACAAAGCACTGAACTGCTAAGCTCTCCCTGACAGCTATTGGCAACTCTTTTAGAAGTGGCTGTGTATGCTATGTAGCACATCACCAAGTACAGACACATACACTCAATCAAGGAACTTGCACCTCTGTAGATGTTCTCTTGAGCTTGATACTTTGGTATTTTTTGATGAAAGATGCTATCTATTGCAAGCACCTTCTAATTTGTGTTAGTAAGATGCTTTTTGCATTAAATCACGGAACTGCCAATATAGTAAAATATCTATATAGCACACTGGCATCCTTTGATGAAAGATGTTACTGATGTTACCCTAAATACGAAGTGTTATTATCCCATATGTATGATTTTACTCCTTACTTTCCCAAGAATTAACACTTAGCCCACTGCACCGTATGCCTATCCGGATGATATGAACTGAAATGATAATGAAAAATTCCTAAGATCTCATCCATCTCAAGTTTGGAACTGCACGTTCTTCATATTCCATAGTGCAAAAATTAGTTAAATCACTTGTTTTTGTAGTGAAATTCATTTTTCTTGTCTTGTTTCAACATTATGCTTCTCCATTTAGCTTGTACCAGGTGATTCTCTGGAAAAGGGAGCTTTGCATCAGTAAGGACTGGAGGATTCGGTCTGGGCAAGAGCACCCATGCAAAACACAGTGCTCCTTGGAACACGAGATCATTAGCAAGGAAGAACTGCTGCTCACTTTTCAATGTTTCATGTAGAGCTATGCCCTAGCAATATTTTAATCTATTGAGCTTCATGTGTTCTCTTTCACCCTGCCTCCAAAGTCACAGCTGGCAAAATCAAATGGGTCATTTTACCACAATAAGGCCAATGATGCAGTTCAGTGAGCACCATTTGTCCTTTACATTATGCCATGAGCCTAATTACAGATTGCAGGTAATAGATTTTTATAGGCCAAAGGAAAGTAAGTCCTTTCATCTTAAGAATATCCCTTAAAAAACTAAAAACACTGAAAACACACTTTTTTTTTCTAATATTCCAACAAATTTAGTCACATCTTTTGTAAAGATAAATCAAGACATAGCCTCCAAAGACCAGACTGTATCATCAGCCTACCACACTGTTTCTAATAGAGGAATTAGCAGATGAATACCCAACACCTGCCACCATGATCAGGCTCTGGCAATCACAACCAGGTACATGCACATTGTGAACTTTTTTTTTTTTTTGAGCAGTTTAAAGCAAAGTAACCAGCCACAACAGTTACGTTGAGACTTGCCTAGGTTTATACAGAGCCAGATTTTATGTGAAATAAACCATAAATACCTACTTCCTAAGGCTAAGTCAAACAGCCACAGAAAAAGCTGCAGGTTAACCATGTGTAATAATGAGATTGCATTGCAAAAGGATACATAAAACATATGGTTTACATAAAAATTGCTTAATATTCGTCTTGTATTTACACCTGACAAATTCTCATGCACGTTTCAAGCACTGTCCCTGCAAAGCATCAGCAGCCTGAGCAACCCTAGAAACTGACCCCAAGTTCTCAGTGGGGCTCATCGGGCTTCCTCGTGTCCTCCCTTTGCAATCCATTCCTATCAGCTCAGAACTGCAGCTCTGTTCCCTTCCACACAGTGTCTGGTATTGTCTATGCAAGTTTTAGCCATTCAGAGCACTTAGGAGAGTACACCTCTTAGGAGCTATTAGTACCAACAGACCTAAATTCTAATTTACTCACCCTTCACGAACCTTACCAATACACAAGGACCTCAAGCCCTGCACACTGCAAGAGGGAAGGGAAAGTCAAAGTGAAATATTCCTGCCAAATCCAGTCTCCAGCTGCCCTCTCCCTGGCAACTGATTCACTTGTGAATCGTTCAGCCTTTTCCACTCCTCCTCCCTTTTCTCTGCAGGGACTACTGTCCCTCTTGTAAATATCTAGTTCAAAACTGGCAACACAAAACTCAAATATCAAAGATGCTCACAAGAAATGTGAAACTGCCTCAATCTTAACAAGGTTATGCTGCTTTAAACCAAGATCAAAACCTAGTCTGGGAAAAGAATCAGTTAAGAGGAAGCAAGACATAAGTCATTACTGCATCACTGCTGAAAGAGAAATATTCTTTATCTTTTAGTTACAAAGTTATCATATATTTCCCCCATCGTTGGAATGGACAGTCTACATTTATCATAGTATACACACAGTGCAAAAAACTAGGGCTGACTCCAATCATAAGGTCTTAACTGTTAGAAAGATTCTAAAGGAAAAATGCAGTTAAAAAAATGGGGGGGGAGGGGGGTAGAGGAGGGGATGCATGGGTAAAACAGGGCACTAATTCAAAAAATACAAACTGGGCATCCATTTGCTTCTACAAAGTCACACATGCTTCACTTTGCTTATGATTTTATATGACTATTCATTTATTTTAATGCTACTAAATAGGTAAATTAGCAGATTAAAATGAAATCCTGACCTAGCTGTAAAACCAATAAAAATCCAAAAAAGCATAAAGCATCAACTGCTTCTTTAACACACATTTAATTAAGATTTATTCACAAGTCTCTGGCCTGGAATATTTCATCAGCCAGCATAATAATGAGAAAAAAAAATCAATGCTAATATATAGTCAGTTCCAGAAATATGCACAAATCCTCTTTTCATTTTCCAAACTCACATTATGCATTGCCAAAAGTAAAGCACTTCAGGAAGAATAAAAAGAGGCTGTCAAAAGAAACCTCCTTCTTACAAACACCTTGTGTTTTAGAATGATATGTGGAAAAAATAAAAGATCCCTTTAAAGTAGTGAGCATGGATATAAATCATGTGTAATACCTTAAAGTATCCTCAAGGTCAAATAATAACGTTCAGAAAATACATTAAAAATTATTTCAGTTGTATTTTGGGGGTTTTGTTTTGTTTTTTTAGTTGATGTAGACTGAAAGAAAATATGTGCCAAAGTACTGCAAGCTGTTCTATTTGGGAACATCTGGATTATCTTCACTTTTTCCCCTCAAACACTACAATTCACAGGCCACTGGTTTCAGTCTTACTTGGCAGCGCTAAGGTTTCATTAGGCTTTTTCAGTACCTGAAGATGCATCATTTATTTCTGTCACTTACTTTCCAGTTTCAGTTTATGGCTTCATTGAGATAGAAACAAGTATTTTACTTCACAAATACCTTTGAATGAAGGTGAACACACACAGTTTTGCTTTCCAGTGGTCAAGCTTCAAAAGAAAGATTTAGTATAATCCAATTATTCTTTTATTCATAAAACTTTCAAAGAGTTAAGGAGTTATCTGCTCCCTTAACAGCATTTAAATGAATTAAAAATTAACAGCAGTAATTGAAGTAGAGCAAGTAATAGTAGAGATTTTTATTTTACATCAGTTCACATCTTTACTGCAATGTAGTATTTTGCTTTTCTATTAAAACCATGACTCTGTGAATTTGCAAACCAAGAGAATGTTCACTGCCAGAGAAAAATGGGACAGTAATAATTCTGTGCCTGACTGAAATACATATGGTGTTATCTAGACACTGCACTTCTGCAGTTAGAATACTGAAGCAGTGCCATTGCAGTGCATATTCTTTGTAGAATTCTATCTGAAATTAAAATACATTAGGATATGAAAATGACAATCCTAGAGATAAACTCCTCAGAGCAAGTCCTCCTGGCCTGTACGTGTCCCAGCCCCAGTGCCCGCAGCAGCAATAGGCGTGGAGTCGGCCACCTGCCTCAACACGCTGCCCAGCAGCGCAGAGACCCTCTTGGGAAGCTGACTAAAGTTGAGTGAGTGACAGGAAAACTAACAGGAATGTAACAAGTCATCCTCTAAGAGCAGGAAGATTAATAACAGCAATTTTAGATAATTTAGAGTGCTGCACAAAACCTGCCTAGGTCTGCAGTGCTCCTGCTGAGGGCTGTGCTCCCCTGGGACACCCCGACACACGAGGTAAGGCCCTCTCAGCATCATGATCAGCCTGCCCAAAAGCTGTGCCCTGCCCTGGGCACATGATGTAACACAGGCTCCCTCTTATATTCCACCAGGCTGAGACACGCTTTCCAGGGCCCTCTTTTCCCACCAAGAGTCCAGTATTTTCACCATTCTTTTTCCAGGCACAAGGGGATTTGTTCCACAGATCACAGAACAGCTGAGTTTGGACGGCACCTCCAGAGATCATGTACTCTAACTGCGAGGTCAGCTAGAACAGGTTGCTTGCGGGAACACAGTAACTTACTATTCGTATCATCACATAAGCCAAACATCCTTTCCCTCTCCCTTCCAAAAGCATGGCAAAAATGTGATTACAGTCAATCAATTCATTTCTGCTTTGCCAGAGAAATATTTCTGCCCATTTAGAGAAGCAAAAAGAAAAAAAAAATGGAAGGGGGAAGCTTGGACGCAGCTTCCTTCCACAGGAAAACCTTTCAGGCAAAGCATTCGCATTCCAGAGGCATCATTTAGTACATCTGGCAGTAACTCTGGTTAGTCTACATTGAAAATGTGTAGACTGAAAGAAGTTTCATCCAGAAACGTCACACTAAACCCCTTTTTCCAAGTACCAAAGAAAAAAACTAATTCTTGACCAAGTAAACATTCTTATAAGGCTGCTGATAAAAAATCCTGTTATTTCAATCTGTATAAGGCATTATTAGGATAGTGTCTCATATTTTTTCTATCTCATTATTTTATTTTAAAACTGCAACATCTCAGCTTCTCAGAGGATATAGTAATCTATTTCAATATTTTCCTAAGCTTTGCTTTTTAACTGTTAAGAAGAGACTTTGCAGATACAGAAAAAAAAATGTGCATTTATATTGCCAGTCACCAGCTTTGGGACAGAGTTTGGTCGCTATGCAGAAAAATACAGCATGGACTGGAGGTTGTTGCAGAGGAACAGAATCCTCCTCTTTGCCATGTTCTTTAGCAAAGACTGTACAAAGTGGGGATTTTATGTCATTGGATGGTCAAAATTCTGTCAGATCGTCCTCACTATCAGGCTAACCCACACCAAAAGGTGCCAGTCCCCCCACACACTGAAACAAGTCATCCCTTGGAGTGCTTTCCATAGCCAGAAAGGGTCTGTGCTTGTCTTACACTCATCAGGCCATCTTGACGGATTTCTGAAAGTCATTTTGCCAAGATAGTAAAATCAGCATCAGAAATCTGAGATCCTTCATCTTTTTCTTGAAAACTGATGACTAATTTGCAATAGTTTGCAAATACCAAATTAAACTCAGTAGCCAGAATCTGAGATCCTTCATCTTTTTCTTGAAAACTGATGACTAATTTGCAATAGTTTGCAAATACCAAATTAAACTCAGTAGCCAGACTTGTAATCTGTTGATAGTAAATTGACAGCAACATATTTATGTCCAGAAAGATTATATTTGACATGACTCTCATGATTAACACAAGCAAAAGACATTTGGTATTTCAAAAAAGTAGTTAATGCAAGAATAGTAAAGCAGAGTTAACAGGAAACTACAAGAGGAAGAAACAAGAATGTTAAAAACCATCAAGGATATGGTAAAATAAAAGTAAAACCAGCCTGACCAGCCTGGGGGTTATTTGTGTTTCTGATTTCAGGGACCAAACATACAGCCAGAAGAACCATCCTGGCAAGGCAGTTTCAGTTAAGTACTAAATGAGAACTCGGAGATAACATTTTCTGTTCTGCCTAGCTCTGCCAGTAAACTGCTATGAAATACTGGGCAATTATTTTGCTACTTGTGCTGCTGCCTCTCCTCCATTCCTTTGTCTGATCAATTTAGCTCTTACTTCCAACATGAAAAGACACTTTTTTATCCCAAGATTTCACACAATGAAACCTCTTCTTAGTTGATGTGCTTCTGAAATACAAATAAACATAACAGCAAACCTATAAAATAAACTTATTAATACATGCTTGATATAACTGGTACAAAACACGGAATTCAATTACTGGGGTTGACAGAAACAAGTGCCTAGAATCTGCACTTTCAACAGGAAACATGGATTACTCTTGATTCATACTTCTTCATGACTCAAATTTTCCTCAAACTCTTTAGTCTGGTGCACAGCATTGTAACAACACTGTCCACAGCGACAAAAATTACTCTGACAAAGCAGTCTAGTTCTGAAATACTTACAAAAGAAATTAATTAATGAAGGACAATTATTAAGAGTAGTATAATGAAATTCCTGAAGTAACAGGCTGAGTGTATACTGGACTAAATGATGAAGAATAAAGAAATATATGAAGTGTTTAAGAATACCTTTAAAAAAAAAGAAAAGAAATGAACTTTTAAGGTAATCTGCCTTCTGAGCTTGATAATGATGTGAAGTGGAATTTAATCCTCTCTTTCCTATTTTTTTTCAAAAAAACAGACTAAAAATCATTAAAAAGAAAAGTTTCTTAATGGTTTTGCATAGGAATCCTAGATTTCAGAGTGAAAAGTATTAAACACAATACAATACATGTATATAATTTATTCCTTAGAAAGACCACTTCAAGTCACAACTTTAAATAAACCTCCTCTCTTAGACAGAACTCAGTAACATAGAAGGCTATAAAACAGTTTCCCAATAAGCCTGTAAGAGGCGATTTAAAACTCACTTATCTTCTTAAACAACTGCAGGCAGTGGAAAACAATATGGGGGAAATACTGACTCAAAGGAACTAGGGAGTTTGGGAATGGATAAAGTCAGCTATAGTAAATTTAAGAGAGAAAATTAAGGAGGGGAAGGTGAAATTTAACAAGTAATTAGTGTTATAATACTAGTTCAAAAAAAAAAAAAAACCCTACAAAACAATGTTAAAAAATGAAACTCCCAAATTCTTGTCATAAAACTTGTGAAAAAATAAGATATTCTCTCAAACAATAGGCACCTTCACTTCACATTTTGAGGGAACTGCGAAGGACAAGAGTGAGAAAGAAGACAGTGACACAAGTTATTTGGTTGTAAACCTAGTTCTAAGGCTAGACTAGATCATTACCACCACCTGTAATTTGATTTATTTCATACCAAGCTATACCCCAAATATTTTTTGCATTACATCCAGCAGACTCTGGCTGATGTGGACAAACATACTTAATGGCAGATTCACGACACAAGCAAAGAAAAGCCATCAGAATATGTGCCTATGTTAAATTGATCTTCTCCAAAACAAAACATGTAGTATTTCCTCTTTAAATTTTCTAAATAGAAGCTTCAGTCACTAGCCCCTCAATCATTCTTTTGCCCAGTAAAACACCAATCTCAAATACCTTCTATCTCTGTAAAAGACTATGATCAAGCTCCCTTTAACTTTCTCTTGGATAAAGTGCAAAAATATTGTCAAGCTTTTTCAATAGTCAAAACTATTTTTTTTTCTCAAAAAAAAAAAAAATACAGTTCTCCTAGAAAATGTGTTTTTGATCACCTCAGTTGAATTTCTATATCTATTTTCTCAGCTATTTTTAAACCTTTTCTATGAGTCTTCCTCAATCATTCAATGCCTAATTTTTTCAAAGGGCTACTATCAACACCAGACAAGTTGATTCAAAAATTGTATCATTAAGACTGGATGCAAGTGAAGTAACCTGTGTATTCCTTGAATCCCCTGGTGCCCGTGCACAGCTGAGGGGAACCTTTTCCTTCTCTGCCCAGAGTGGCCTGGAAGGGACCGCAGCAGGTCTGTAGTCCAACCTCCTGCTCAAAGCAGGGTCACCTATGAGTTCAGAGCAGGTTGCTTCGGGCTGCATCCCATCAGTGGGAATTCATTTGCAGTTAATTACCAGCAAAGATCCTGAAGCCAATTCAAACAACATTACTGAACCTTTGCCAGTTTAGCATCCAATAGTTTACTCTGACCACATTTGTGTGTTTCTAGGTGAAATTTAGCTTCCCAACGCAGAATGCAGCATTTGCCGTCTTGCACAGGAATTCTTGACCCTACCAGTGACAAAAATTTGCATCTCCTGAAAGGATTCTAGTGAAAAGGTGCAACAAAAGTACAAGCTATATGTGCTGGAGTTTTAATTATCCTGAAAATCCACTTATTAACTCCCTGAACATGGCAGTTACCAATATTTAGAACCAATATCTATAGCAATAAATTTTTCTTTAAAATTTTTGAGTTCTAACTTTGATTACACCTGTGATAGGAAAGAAATACAAGACACTAATTTTTAATGGTAAACGTATAGATATGCCCCGTGCATTATTATGCACTAATCACACATAATGATTACATAGAATAGAATTTTAACATTAATGAAACTGATAACTACAGCAAGCAAATTAATATCTTTTCAAGCCAAGGCTCTTTTTCACCAAATATGTTTGCAAATAGTGTGATTACTTGTTACTGCATATTTCTAAAAATTACTTCAGAGGTCACGACACTCAGGCATTTATGGATTATTTATTATGAAAATAAAACAACCTGTGCACATTCATTATAATCTTAAAGATAACTGCAATGTTGTTAGAATGTGACTAGTATCAAAAAAGCTTGGTTTTCACTTTCTCTTGTTTTTATCAGTGCCTAAATTAATCTTTACAAATGTGAACGTCAATGTTCTGAGAGAAAAGATCTGCTTTTTGATTACATTTCACAAAGGTTTTGGCAGTATGAAATGGCATCTGACTCCCTCAAGATATAATATATGTGAAGGGATGATCTTTTTTAGGCAAAATTCTAATTTAATTTTCTTGGCTCAACTCATTACAAATGATGTGGACTACTGAACCACAGTAGCCATAGCCTATGAAGTATGTTTTGGAAACCCACACAGCTTACAGTTTAAAACACAGATTCTCTTCTTTGGGCCTGCATTCGGTACAAGAACAGAACTGTATTATGTTCCTTAACATCAACTTGTAACTTGCTTCTGCAAGGCACAAGTATAGAAAGTGGCCTCCACATCGATTGCCCTGCAAAATCATAAGCTGCCTGCACATTAATCCACTAGAACACAAGCATGCATTTTATGTGTGCGGCAACTTACCAGTAAATGTGCATACAAAGAGAGTATTGTTCAACTTGTAGACTTGGCAGATAAATCTGCAGGTTTAAGAACCTAAATCCATGCAAATATTCCTAAGGCACTAAGTAATGTGGGTTTAACCTGAGATTGCTTCAGAGTTAAAATTGAGACATACACAGCTGAGTCCTTGTGGTCTGCACATTCCCTGCTTTCAGCACCGAGCCTCCAACCCACATATCTGCCCTGTTATGTAGCAGTGATGAAGGAGGAGACTACAGGATTTTCTACTACACAGCAAGGCTTCCATTTATCCACCACCTTATCCAAGGCCTGACACAGTAACAAGTCCCTCTGGAGCAGATATGAAGACAGGTATCAGACCAGGCCATTCCTGATTGGCAGAGCAGTTAAGGAGGTCTCATGGCCAGCGAGTCTTGGGGACCCACTGAGATTCCTCATGTACTGGGATGCATCATATTCCTCATGCAAGTTGCATGTGAACCTAGACTTTATTGCTAAGCCTCCCTAAAGGAAGATCCCTGTGAGGACATCATCTGTCCTTAATGCTGGGGAAGTCCCACTGTAGTGCAAATTGCTTGGGGTTCAGTTTTTTAATCAATGGAAATAAAACATCAAGGCAATACTTGGTATTTGTGAACAGGAATTCAATGTTTTCCTTCTTCAAGGCTTCATTTGCTTGAAGCTGTATCAGAGAGAAAAAGGGGATGAGTCTACACAATTGAAATCCTGATGGAGCATTTTAAAAGGGAAGCAGAGTGCAATTTTAGCAGACTAACTGCCTGCTTCATGCATGCTCACTTTACACTGAATCGAGACATTCTTAAAATTTCAAGCAAGGAAACCTGCCCTGGTTACCTTGGTGATAAACTAAAGATAAAAATTGCACATAATTGTTGCTGATGTCACTGCTCCCAAATGTTTCCAAGGTTACAGAGTATCTCAAATAATTGTGATGTTTCATTTCTAGACTATATTGGAAGCCCATTTTCTGTTCTCAGTAAATTGTTTAGTGCTGCAAGTAATCTATCTAAACCTTATCTAATAAGGCATCAGCAGCCTCTCAGCAACTTCTGGTGATGATGTAGATTTATACATTGAAAATGTAACTACCTAGTTCTTTACTGAGCTATATGACTCCTAGATTATCTCAATTATTTTTATCCTAGAAATCTATTTCCATAGCAAAGAATATGAATCAATCATATAAAAATATCTGAAGAGTAAATATCTTACTGCAAAGCAATATTACACATGAATTATCTACCTGCAAAGAAGCTGTTCTCTTGGCTGAATGGTGGGAAATTGGCTGTTAGCTATTTATAACTGACTGATTTTCCTACCCTGTCTTCAAACTCATTTTAAATGCAGGGTCCTGAAAACAAATAAACAAACAAACAAACAAACAAAAACCTATAAAAGGGGCAACACTACATCTGTTCCATTACAACCTCTAGTTTAACATTCACCATAATAAAAATCTCCTTAAAATCAGTAATTACTGTAGGTAATTCCCTTAGAGTAGTTCCTGCCTAAGGACAACTATTGACAACATTGTTTACTGTAGCTCCGTGTCAATTGCCATGAAAAGGTGAGCAACACTGCAAACATACTAGGAGCTATATAACTTTCAGTTTATCAATTGAGCTCAGCTCAATGCCTTAAATTTAACTATTCCACACCTCAAATCTTCATCTGTGTTGAAGACGACAACAGCTAACAGATGTCCATCTACCACTTCTCCTTGTGCTGGATGCGCCTTTTGTCACTTGACTGCTCTCTCTTGGGTTTGACCTTGGCAGCATGAAATTTTCCGGGGGGGGAAGGGGGGGAGAGAGAGAGAGAGAGAGAGGCACCTACTGTACCTTAGGAGTATGCAGTTACTTATGCAATGGATTTTGAAAAGTAATAATTTACTCTAGAAACTGGTTGACTAAGGTCAATACTGGTTGACTTCGTGTGCATTTAATGCATGAAATGAACTGCAAACGGAGTCACTAGAAACATCAGGCACCTCAGCTTCTACCTAGAGTTCTGAGAAGGTTAAAGTGTGGCACAGAGAACAAAAGAGAATATCAAAAATGATGGGTTTTTTTGTTTGTCCAGAAAATGGCTGATAATTTGGCATGTTTGTTCTCTCTATTATTCATTTGAATTTCTTAATCAATTCACTTAAGCTGCATACAATTTATCTCTTCCCTAAGTAATATCCATGAATGCTTTAGCAACAAATCTGTCAGGAGTAGTCTAAAGCAGTCGGTTTTAAATAAACATTGCAGAATATTTGTATAAAAGAACACTCTTATTTCTGTAACTGCATGTATTTGCTAGAAACCCATTTGAAGGAGAGCATCTTAACCAATCAAGAAGCAACAAAATACTGTGTATGCAAAGTCTATCTTAATGGCTGAAACACTAACTGCTTACCACAGACTTGAGAACAAGCCATAGAGCATGAATTACTTGCTGAAATTAGATTGTGAATACATTTGAACAAACAATGCACATGTAAAATCAAAACCTATTCATACGCAAACCTATTCATATGCAATTTATGGAAAGGAATATATAGAGAAAATACATGAGGAAACATATATCATGTAACTGTTGATGTGATAAATGAAAGAAAAGCGGAAGGAAACCATATGATTTAATTTTAGGGCTGATTCTTTTCTGCCTCATGTATTATGCAAAAAGAATTTATAATATTTTAGCACTTCTTCAAATATATTAAAATGACATAAGGCACAATGGCATAAGGCATGGGAAACAGACACCATTTTGCTACAGTATGACTGCTAACCTCACACACTTCCATTTTTAGATCCACTGCCGGACTTAAAAGAGCAATTACGCAGAAAGAGGTTTGATACGGGCCTAGACACAAATAGCTTGTTTTGCTTTCAAGGCATAGATCGTGTAATGAAGATAACCCTACTGAAGAGTTAACTCTGCTGGTTACTACCAGCGACTCATTACTCAGTTCAACTCTGGCATAAATCTATTTAATTTTAATATTTAAACCCTAGGATGTATTTGACTTCTACCATTTCATATAGCTGTTTCATATGGCTTGGTAAGCAATAATTTCCTATACAACTTTTTAAGGGCTGAGTCTCTGATACGGCATGTTAGCACAAAACACTTTTTTCATGGAATACATGCCCTGCCAGATATGCAACAGGCCAGAACATTCACCCTTGTCCTACTGAATAATGCAATGGGAATATAGAAATTATCACTGTGGAAAATATGCGGTAGCACCACACCACTCATCGGAACTGGAGCCAGGAACCCTTTTCCAGCAATATTTTCACATTCCTTATCTGCACGTGATGGAATATAGAAGGTCACTGGGGTTCCCTACAGAGATAAACATTTTTTAACCTCACATCAGATGTTCTGTCTACCCAGACAATAGCAATAAAGGGTCTTTAAGGTTCAGAAAATTCTGCCAAGAAACTTTCAAAATTGCTTTTATGAATGCCATAACTGAACACAAGCATTTACTGAGATTTTCAAAACACCTCCATGCCTCACCTTCTTTGAAATCTGTGATCCTGAACTTTTCTGAACAATCAAAGAAGGGCAGTAAAAGAGTTTCAGAGGAAGTGAAACATACAAGTTCTCTTGGAAAATCCATCTAGCAGCACATCAAAGCACTTAAATTTGAAAATCTAGTCAAGTTTGACTTGTACAAGGTTATGTAAAGAGATTGCAACATACCAAAGAGTTTGTAAAGGTTTCCCCAATCCTCAATATCAGATCTGTATTCTTTTATACCTACAGCAAGACTGTCTATTCTTAAATCCATTTGCTATTCATATACCATCCAAGGACTATGAGGACACTGTATTTCTAGTCATTAGATCTTTCTAGGGTATTCTTGGGTGCGACATATCACCTCACAGTCTTAAAATTTGTATTTTCTATAAAAATACAGTAACAAGCAAATGAAAATTCAAAGTATAAAACAACAAAATGATGTTTAAAGGAAAACAATTGCTTGGACATGTATACAGAGCTTTTATTGAAACTATGCTGCTTTCCCCATATCCATGGGCAGAATCTGATCCTTCGCATTAATTTATTAATACTGCCTTAGCCACCTTTCACATACCTATTAGGATACGAACATTCTGCTGTGAAACCTGTACACTTGCCATCAAATTATAAGACTGTATTAAGCATGTTCCTTTAATTATTTCAAACAGTTCATTTTAAATAACTACAATTCTATTAATTTTGAGGGGATTTTCGTTTCACAACATTAATCAACTCTAAGCTTTATTGTCTTACAACTCTTATATATTTTTCTTTACTGTTCCATATAGCAGGAGTCAAAGTGTAGACTACCTGATACATCAGTATTAATGCAAATGGCAAAACTAAAAAAAAAAATTGGTAGAGCCACTATGAAAGGTTATATTAGAAACTGTTAATATAAAGTTAACCCCAGAGACTAGTGTCCCCCAAACTGCTTGCATGTATTTAAATGGAAGCAATGACCTGTAGAACACCAGCTGCTTTACATGATATGCAGAAAGGCAAAGTCACAAATACTTTGGCATCTCTAACTAAAATGGCAGATCAACAGTCACACTACCTATTAAGAACAAGCAGGCCTCTCCTGTCTCTTCACATTACCACACCTTAAAAATGACAATAACTGGGCAGTCTTACAGAACCTCCTCAGAGAGCCATACCGGTATTAACGATGAGGTTAGTGTTTGCACCGAGAGTACAAAGCTGTCCAGAACTACCCAGAAGCTGAAGAGGTGGTAGGATACAAAGTAGAGATACCAGAGCTGGTTTGGCTAAAGCCAGGTTGGCCCCTGAAGCAGTCCAGAATCATGAAACACAAAGTAACAGGCACTCCTAAAACCTCAGGTCCCAACACTGCAGCTGGAGCATTGCACCCTCCAATGGGGTACTCCCTCGCTAGCTCAATTCTACCATACGAATTAATGAAGTGCATTTTTTTGTGAGAACTAAATATCCACTTCTTATAAACAGTCGATTTTAAAACAGGTGCTTTCTTCTGCCTTCAGAAGAGCAAAACCTGACCGATATTCCATGAGTGGAGAATTTGGCCCAGGTTCCTTTAGTATCAGCTACCAGTGTAGCCCAGAAAACTGTTCTTAATTTACCACCTCCTGAGAAAGTTGAGGGACATATCCAGATACACAGGATGTATACAGCCTGGTCTGGATTCTTTGTCTGCACTAGTTCACACACACTTTCCAGACTATAAAGTAGAATATTTATCCCGTTTGCCACTTTACTTATCACAGCCATCACTTTTCAAAATTACAAGTCACTGATAACTGAAGAGGTAGTACTGATATAACACTTGCCATAAGACAACAGGGTTTGAAGAATTTATGGTCTTGTTTTATTTTAAAAAGCTTGGGTGTACTAGTAGTTGGCTTCACTTAATATTTCACTTAATATTTCACTTCATAGTATTCAGCCAAAACAGACACACCTAGGCTGGGGCAGCAGATGGAAGAGGCTAAAAGTACCAACTCCCAAATTACCAACTTTGCGAGGCCACCTTCCTTTCATAATTTATACCCTTCTGTTGCAGATTTGAAAATACACTCTAGACAGATGACATGTTAACAGAATCATTTCATGGTTCAGTGTCTTCTCAATATGATTTATCTCTATCTGCAGGCACTGGAGGTACCTTTTCCGGAGATTTATGAGTTAGGTCCAAGAATTCATTCCAATGAGGTAGAATGTGTGCACCATTGAAAAACAGAACATTAACGTTTGCTCTAACATAATGTTTTCTTCTCATATAAGTTTTAAGACTAACACTCATACATGTGTAATCAAAATTGTTCCAATGACATTGCACGTTCATATAAATGTTCGTGAATGAAAGAGGTCTTTTAAATTTGCATTAGTCCATGACCATGTATCCTTTCCTCTTCCAGAACTATGCAACAGAGAAAACAATTACAGCTTAGGTCTAATGAATCATCTGAATTAAAATTTAGCTGCCATTTCTTCACTCCATCTTGGCTAGCAGATATTTGCTGCCAGCACTAAATTCTATGTAGTCCAAGAGAAGCTGTTAAACACTGGAAGATACATAAGCATCACTCATACTCTGGACCATATTATCAAAAATAAGAAGTTCATACTTAGTATTTTCAAATGTTCTCAGGGTCCAGCATCTCCTAATGTGAAATTCCCGGTCAGGTTTTCAGAGTAGTGCAGTGAGGTTATGTATTTTTCATGCCAAGCTTGAAAACTCAGAATTTTGTGAACATTTCATCTGCCTTTCTCTGAAATCTGCCTCAACTGAAATTTGGACACTTTGTTAAGACAAGTTTAATCTCTAATGACACTTTACATGTTGGACTTAGCCAAAAAAAAACATTTTCATTGTTCTGTTCACCCAGAGCCATCTGGTAGCAGCAAGTTTAAAATCCTCATATGAGAAACAGTTTATTTCTGTCTAACTCTGTCCAAGAATCAACCATGTTTTCAGCAATGCACATACATCACCCATTTTGTACTGTAGGTAGCTCAGTTACAGCTTAAGACACACTGAAAAAATGGAGGACAGGAGTAACACATCTGTTTGCAGTCCTTCGAGTAATGCTGTTTCTCTAACAGACGCATTTCCGGGCCTTTCATTAGAATCCTTGCAATAAAATCTTTACCCTGAAGAGGATGGGGGAGAGGGGAGGGAGAGAGAAGAACTGTGCAAATAAAGCACAAGTCATGTTCTTTTTTTAGAAAGGCAAAGCAATCAGACAAGACAGTTGCTGCTTAGGTTGAGGAAACAGAGAGTGAGCGAGTGAGAGAAAGAAGAATGACTGAGGCCTTGTTATCTACAATGTCCTGTTAAGGACATCTTCAATCAAATGAAAGACTTTCAGCAAATAGGAGACTGGTCAGAGACTGAGGTATCTGAATCTCCCTACAGCAAAGCTAAAGGACAGGGATGTGAGGACTATTAAAGAAAAATAGCAATGAAAATACAGAGCTAGGAACCTCAGAGCAATGACCAAGAATGAAAAAAAAAAGCATTTTAGTTCCAGTTCAGACCCTTCTGTATTTTATTTCCAGACAAAACAAAGCTCGAATATAGGATACAGCCTGACTGTAAAAGTGCAACACAGTTTGGTGTTGCTTTGTATTGGAACATTTAGTACATTTGCCAATAATTGAAACTGATTGGCCATTTTCATCTCAAATCACAAGAAATCACAGATGAAAGAAGAGCTGCTATGAAGAAACTGACTGCCGTATGTCTCCATCAGGAACCAGAGCATGGGTATACGCACAAGGCCAAACACCAGCAACAAACTTTGGATCAAGTACACGATGCAGAGAAAGGGACCTGCTTTATATTTGTGCAAAAGAAACGTGAGAAACTGCTGCTTCAGTACGAATAATTTTGGAAATAGTGGTGGCAATTCATGTCTAGGCTGGGTAGGAGATAACTATATGACGCAGAACCCAGCACAACCACATCTGCATATAAATAGACCTAATCAGAAATGCAAATTGCAATCAGAAGAAATTTTAAAAGCCTGTGATAACCGTGCAGATAACAAAAGGTCAAACACTTGCATCGCTGAAGCTTTTAAACAGTGACGATTCTTTCTGTACTAGCAAGCACACTGTGGAAGAGCCAAGTATATGCTAGACTATAACCCATATTGGACAATTTTTTGATATATTTCTCTTACTATTGCAATTTTTCTACCGCTAAAGCCTATTTTAGCCTGTCAATCTAATCTTAACATGTTCAAAAGAATAAGCAATGAAAATGAAATGAAGACAAAATGAAACTGAAAATAGACTACATAGTATAGCTAATCCCCATGAATACACATGGTGGGAATTTTCCTTTTTTGTTTCTATGTATGAAGATCTAAAACTTAACGTTCTTGGTAAGTAAAAGATAATGAATATAGATTGCTACAACTGACAGAGCGCTTTACAGCACTATCAAAATTCTGTGTTTTTCGTCTTCAGTAAAACAAGCCCAAGGCTCTAGGAGGATACCTTTTTAAAACCTTACTCTACAGTTTCAAATGTTGGTTTCTTCCTCTTTTGAAAGAAATGTTTGTATCAATAGTTGCTAAGATACTACTACTCATAGAAGGAAGATACCTGGACATTATATAGATTTATATTCTAAGATAAGAATAAAATAAATATGTAATTACTTATCATTTCAAGTGGTCCTAAGCATAAATTATTGCAGAAACTAAGATGCAACATTACACTTTTTAAATGCATTTTCCAATGAGAGATTTTCAGGATTTGAAGAAAAATGTTTACCAAATATTTCTTTTACTTCTGCCTTGATTACTTTGAACAAACTAGCGAGTCAAGAGAGCCATCTAGTGCCATACCTCGGAATTTTAAAAAGCGTTTTTACAGGATGCATGTCAAATAAAGGAGGGTCTCCATCCCCCAGTTCAATAGCTGTTATTCCCAGGGACCATACGTCACACCGAGCATCATAGGAGTAGTCATACTGTTGTTCACAAGCAATGACCTATCATAAGAAAAGAGAAAAAAAAGTATTAACTTGATGAACAACTCATGCCATCCTAATGCAACAGAAAAGTACTTTCATGAGTCACATCTAGAGCCTAAGCAGCTTTCACATTCATATCACTGCCTGTATTTCTCAAGTGGGAAAAATCCCATGTAACATAACAGTAAATTAGAGCTTCTCTTATGTTTGTTTTCCTTATCATTCCCTTCCTTTTTTTTTTTTTNTTTTTTTTTTTAATATTGAGATCTATGGGAGGTTTAAAATGTTCTACAGGAAGAACAACACTCTACCAAATCCTGTTTTTAAAAGCAATTCATAGAGAAACCTACAATAAGAGCAAAGAATCTTACTGATGTTGTTCTTATTCACTTCTGGCTGTTTTTCAGACAAGCATATTCCATCACTCATTTCTACTATTTTTTTAGGCTGTCTATGCTAGATTTGAGGAGTTAAAAAAAAATCTTCATCTACACATCCTGTCCCTTTTCTGAATAAAAATGAAGTTAAAGGCAGTATTTCTTTGAATATACAAATAGCTCTTCCTTCTCAATTTTAACATGTTAGCAGGCCAAAGAAATTTCTCCTCATGCTCTACTGACAATGGTATTTCCCTCTTTATTGCAGTAATGTCAAAGAGCCTTCTCACAGAGTTTTGGACCAGTATTTCTCAACGATTACCTCAGGAACATCGGTGACAGCATCATGGTTGCAAACCATCCGAGAAAAACAAACATTTACGCTCCTCTACACTTACCCATCAGATAGGATGTTAAGACTGCACAGGATGTCTTGGGATGACAGTGGGGAGGGGGGCAGATCATCAATTTAAACAGAGTGCTTTTCATCACTGACAGGAGGATTATTTCCCTATCTAATTTCTTCTCAATAGAATGTCTTGAATGAAAGCTCGGAGATGTTTCTTAGTTCCTGAGCTCATTATACTCTATCATCCCAGAGACCCCTTTGTCCCTCACAAGGGCTGGTTTCACAATGCAGCAGTCAGGTTCTATGCAATTCAAACAGACATCCTTGTCTAGATGCAGGTCTGAATGACAATTTCATTTCCTTTTACCATGACTTAAAGAGAAGAACTAGAACTTACATTTGCTGGGATAACATATAAAAGTCAGTGTGCAGATCCATGCTCAAATATTTCATTTTGAAGAGGCTGCACAGTTTGGACTGATGTTCCCTTTTCTCTTCATAATTATTAACTGAAGCTTTGCTCAGAGATGGAAAAGGAAGCTTATATTTCTTTATTATGTTTATTTATACAGTTCCCCAAATCACCTGTATTCTCAAGGACATTTCTTAATAAATAAATAAATAAAATTTTAAAATATGCAAGTCAGCTTCCAAGGCCATGACTCAGAAGAAGTTGCAAGGAGCTTATTCATATGTGACTAATTAAAATTATTATTCTCTTTCCCTTTTTTTCATCATCAAAGATATTTATCTGCTTGTTTGAAATACCACTAGAGCCCATTTCCTGAAAGGGACCATCTCAAAACTTGATTGGTTCTCAACATTGTGCTGAGTCCTTCACAAATACTTTGTTATTTGTCCTCAAACTTTATGAGGCAGAGAAATATATTTTTGTTTTCCAGGGAAGGAAAAAAAGCTCATTCTCAAGGTCACAGTGGACATCCCTGGCACTGCCAGGAACAGAACTGTGGTCTCTTGCATTCAAAGACACCACCAGCTCTTCCTTCATAAGCACGGCACACTACAGGCCTGCTTTTGTAGACCCAAAATACAACGGTAAAACTTGCTAAGTATCTCAGTATTCTTCGAGAGCTTATTTGCAAGCCAAGCCAAAGTCAGTGTCACAGGGCCTTACAATTGTGATGGATGGTGCAGAGAAGGGATACTGGCACTGCTGCTTAATTAAAAAAAAAAAAAAAAAACACTAAAGAGTCCAAGCTTTTCTGTTTCACAGATAGTGTATTACTTACAGATCAAGGAGGAAGGAATGTACAAATATCTTTACATGCTCCCCACTTTACAGCCAACAGTTGCACCTCCACTGAAAATGGCACATGCTAGTAAAATGACACCATCAAAAATATAGACACTAACCAAACAGCATTAAACACTATGAGATTCTCCCTCATTCTAACATGAGAGCCTGAAAATGAGTAAAATACTCCTCTTACTCTGCATTACTTCTGTTTCCAAAATTCAAGCTGGTGAAACATGCAACCAAGTGTGTTTCAGACAGTTCACTCGCCTGCAGCGACATCAGTCTCACAGAAAACGTGCAAATGAACAGCAGTTTGACAATAACATGCAGTATGTATATGGATTTAGTGATCACTTAGCTTGAAAAGAATTTTCAGCTTTCTGTGGAATTTATTAGACTCTTCCTATTTTATGTTCCACTCAGCTACTTACAGAAACACAAGTGCAGCAGTTTTAACTTTTAAAGCAAGAAACTGATGTTATAGCTTTTTCTTGATGAAAAAGGCACGTGGGCACTTTGCTTTATATCGGTGAGCAAAGCAGCAAACAGTTCTCAGTCACAGTTTAACCTAAGGCGTGAAGAATGTCAGAGTTCTGCCTTAAAAATCAACGCAACTCTCTGCAGAGCAAAACTCTCTAAAACAGGAAAGGGAAAATCCCACTGAGTTATCGTTACTATCCCTGCAGGGAACTCAGGAGCTACTTAAGTGTTTGAAAACATCTGCCCTTGTCTCTCGGAGTTCTGTAGCTGAGAGTGCACATTAGATTCTGAGGCACTGGCTTCCTGTTCATCCCAGTGGGGCATGAAAGCGGAGATGCCAGGGGAAATGGTCTGAAACTACAGACCGTACTACTTCCTTTCTCTACCTCAGGTAAAGTCATGATAAAATTTGTATCCGTTTTATACACAGCAAAATCCTCCTACACTAGTACAAGCAAAAAAAAAAAAAAGATGAAGTTTGCTTTGCTGGAGCTGCCAAACACTACATTCATCCCAAAGCTTCAGGTGATGATGTAGCTGACCTTGAGAATGATCTCTAAATGCCATGTAAGTGTCTTTCACTTTGGCATGGTAGCTTACACAGAGTGGTTATGTCTCCTTTGAACTTTGGCAAGCTGATAAATAGATGACTGGTGGATATAAGAGAGGGAACACAGATAATAGGAAGAACTAGCTGTGAACTGTACTGTGGTCATAACCGATCTGGGGGCAGACAGTAATTACACATACGGTAACTATACAGCCAAAATACATCAAACCTGAAATTTACATGGAATTAAGTCAATATATCTGATCATTTTGCATCAGTACATACATTCAGTGTATCTGTAGGCACATACAGTACAGCGGGCAGAGTACAGCAGTACAGATGTGCTACTTGGAGACAACTGCTGCACATTTAGCAGCTGACCCGGCCGCAGGAAGGGGCTGGTGCTCCTGCAGAAGGCGGTGTGCGGCCCCGCTGCTGTGGCTGCCAGGGCAGCCTGCGAGGCCTATGAGCAACCGGCTGCACGCAAAGCGCTCTGCACGAAAACGAACGTGCCACAAAACTCTCACCCCTGCTGCAAGGAGCACAAAACTGCTAACTGTGCAAGTGAAACAAAATAAACCAACTGAACTTCTGTGGCCCACTGGAACATGATGAACTATTTATTTAAGGTGCTAAAAATAAATTTGAATATTCTCAAAAGCCCTATACAGTTAAAAAAGAAAGAAAAATATAATCTTTCAATACAGCATTTAGCAGCACTGGGGGATACTGAACTATCCAGAGCAAATGGATTTTCTCCATCCACACCTCTCTGTCTCTCTCTTGCGGCTGATATCGGCTCCATATTCCCATTTTTCTTATTTGTAGTTCAGTTCCTTATTTATGATCATCTTAAATATGGTCATAAATAAAATGAATTAAAAAAATCTTTCTATGGTGTATCAGAGAATGATATTGTTACAAATACTACTAATACAAGTATTGAATATTTTAAAAATTTAGTAAGTGATTGTGCTTTGACAGCTGCAAGATTTTTTTTTTCTCAACTCACCAAAGTGAAATAGCCCTGAGACCATTAAACTGCTCTGGCAGCAGACAATGCTTAAAGAGTATCTTGTACCTCTTATTTAACCAATTGATACAGTGAGAAAATTTATAAATCTATTTTGCTTTATTCCATGAGACTGCCATGTCTTCAACACTACTAGTATTACCATAATTGACGTGTTTCATTTGTGACCCACAGGTTTATTCATCAGCAGTAAATATAAGCACTTCACATCTCATACACATTTATAAATGGTTCTTTATAAGGGGAAAACAGAAAATATAGAGGCAACCCCAGCCTCTTACATAAACTCACCTAATACAGATCCCTAGGTTCAAGGCATGGAGGTAGTGCAACATTTCTGTTTCTTTTTCCTTTGCTTCTCTGCTTCTCTTTTCTTTGCACTACACACCACACAAAAGTTTGACAAGCCCTGCATAGCTGCTGCTTCAGCTAGAAAAACAAATCAGCAGCATCTGTGTTCTTACAAGATTATGTCTATGTTATCAATGTAATTGCCAGCGTACTGAGCTTCTCTCCCAATATATATGTGGATATATATTCCTGAAGTGTACCCTATTTATACTACCAAAGCTGCTGATTCCTACAGTTCATTACAAATCAACATTTACAGAAATTCCATACTTAGTTTGTATCTAAAGGCAAAATGAAAATGTGAATATCAGAAGAACTAATTCTAGCTAATAAGGAATTAAGAGACCTAAAGCTATTAACATGAAGCTGATCTTCAGTCTCTTGAGTAAGAAAAGGGTTGGTAAATAAGGTTGGTAGACATGTGGGGATAAGGGGCATGTACTATATGGTTTTAGGGGAACATATCTGCTGTACTTACTCAGCTAGACTTAAATATAAAAAGTCACGAGTTCTTCAGTTGCTTCAACAAAGCCTAGCTTTCCCCTTGCATTTTCATTTTTCAGCACATTTCAGTTAATCCCATGCCCTGCTCAAAACAAATGCTCAAGGACAAAATTTGTCCTGCTGCTGCTATTTGAAGCTCTTAGTCTTCAGGAGAGGGGAAGAAAGAAAAAAAAGCCTACTAGGATGTCCCTGTCACTCAACATTGTTAAGCTTTTCACACTGGCCAGCAAGCATGGAGCTGAATAGCAGACCTTATACCACCCTGAGTCACTGCTATTTCCTCTGATCCTTTCTATTGCAAGTACAATGCCATATAATTCCTTTCATGTATTTTGGAAGTTTCATCTTTAAAATATGCTTATTTTCCTCATTATGCAGACTGTTTCCAGTTCAGGATGATCTAGTGGTTCTAGTTTCCAGCATATTTGTGCCCTGCAATATTGAGTTACTCACAGCTGCTAGCTTGAATAATTTTTCCATCCTCCTCTAGATTTTGTCTTTTCTGGGGTTTACCTATAATGTATTTCTAGACAGCAATCATATTGCCCATCAGCTTCATTCTATAAGGTTCATTTCACTAAAACATTCCTGTAGTCTTTTCCTGTAAGTCTGGCTTTTCATCTGCCCTCTCTATTCCACTGCAGATTAAGCTCATCTTTCTTTATTTCCTTCTTGCCCACTTACTTAAGTTTTGGGGTTTTTTGCTTCTATACAAATTATGCCCTGCTATAAAACCTTCAGGCAACAAGACTTCTGCGACTGTGTAGGGCTTTTCTAGCCTTTACTGATTCTACCACAGTCTCACTCAAAAATCACTGTTCTTAGAGAAGCTGCTATCCAGACAGGGTTTTTCAGTTTATTGCAGTCCTTATCTTTCATCTTTCACATAAGAATTCACCTGCATATTTTAAACATACCGAACAGGCCTTCCCAAAAGCAAAGCAAACTACATCTCACATGTCAGTTGAAATATGTCATTCACATGAACACAAAGAAAGCAACTGTAATGACTTAAGCTGAAGTGTTATACAACTTGTCATTCAAAAGCCAGTTCAGCACAATGGGTACCAAGCACCTTGCAGCTGTTCTGCACATCAGTAGATCCATCAAGCCTGAGCAGCGTGGCTCACACAGGCATACAAATGTGATATGAGTTACTGTGATTATGGTATTGGCTTCATACTTCATAAAAACTTCCCAAAACTTGTAGTGCTTAAGAGTATTCTCATATTTCTTCTGATGTGCCAAAAGCTCATAACATAACTTGGTTATAGGTGTGTGCTATTTTCAGATTTAAATTATCTCAAAGTATCGCTGTGGTTCTGCACTTTAAGAATGACTATTTTCAAGCAGGATGAGTAATAAATTTGGTATGATTATTGCTTTTGATTACAATTGTTCAAGAAAAACAGTACTGTAAAAATAAGTTTTATAAATTGAGTTTAATAAAATATTTGAGAAAATACCCATTACTGTCTAACTGAGCCTACTTTTTATGTAGGCTTCTGAATGTCTCCAAGCAAGGTGATTTAATAAATAATGGTTACACAGTAGATACTAAGGGATCTTGTGTCTCCTTTGTGACGTAAACTGGTTGTTATGGAGATGGTAAAATATCACCTATTCTTTGTGAAACTGTATGAGCTCAATTTTGGATCTGTTACAGCAGCTTCATTTCTCTGTCTCAGCTGTAATCCTTAGCTATAATCTTCCTTAGAAAGAGAAAGAGGAGCAGATCGCAATGTAAAATATTTGAAAAGCAACAAATGTTTGTATGATACTATAAACTCTTTGCCATACTGAAAGATTTGTGGGTGTATAATAAACACAAACTGCAAGATCTATCCCAAAATTCCAATGAAATGAATCTAATACCTCGTTTCTGTTGAAGGGAACTATCGTTATTTGGCTTTAATAATTTACAAAGAAACAGAAAATCCCAATTCATTCCCTAGTTTTTAATTTTATAAATTACACCTTAAGAAAATATTTGTTGCTTTTTAAAAGGGAAAGGGTCAAGACTAATGTTTTCCAATGCAAATTTAAGAATAGCACATGCAGAGCTTTAACAGTGTGCAAAAGCTTTCTAAACTTCATGGAATGGAAGAAAAATGGTTATGTTTGGGGAAAGCAATATACACAGATTTAGTCACCCCACCAAAACTACCATGTTAAGGTTTCAACTGCAGAGCCCTACCTACTATAAACCTCAGAATTTTGTGAAAGGCTTTCCTTAATATATCATATTGAAACTCTTCACCTGAGAAAGCGTTTTATAGAATTACACAGAGATAAAATATAGTATTTGACTGGAAAGCCACAAAATCTTCAAGGAAATCCTTGGTTATTTATAGATCTAAATTTTTCTGGAAAAATTAGAGAAGCTAACATGGACAATTACTATTAAAAGAATCCATTTGGAATATTCTTACAGTACGTTTATCTTACTCAGCTGTAGATGTAGAGGGAAGTAAAAATACAGCCATATAGAAAATAATTTTTTTTCAGACTATGTGGAACTGGCAACAAAGTGTGCACTGCAATGGATAGAGACAACAGAAATTGGGTTATGAAAAATGTTTGCCTACCTCTGGTGCCATCCAAAAGGGCGTTCCCACTGAGGTGTTTCTACGTAGCCGTGTGCTTGTGAGCTGGGCTGAAACACCTACAATAAAACAGATCCAAACTTGGCTTCAAAGCCATTATGTCATTTTAGGCAGTTTATTTCAAGTGCCCAGAAAACAACCCCCAAGCCTGCACAGCTGTAGAATGCCTGACCAAAGTAGTTGCATGATTTGTACTGAATTACTTACTTGATTAATTTCATTTTTCACTTTAATCATAGCTTGTCCCAGGCAGATCACAGCTTGCTGTTTCCTTTCAGAATTGCTTTTTTTTGTGAATGACTCTCAGTAAGAAGCACTTTCATTCAAATTCAAAACACTTAACTTGCAAACTAAATTACAGAGACGTGTCTTTCTGCTGTTTTCATGAATACAGACCAGAACCGTCCTACACACAAAATGATTTTAAAACTTCTATTCCAGAAAAATCGACCAAAGTCCAGATGAAATTCATTCCCTGAACACTGCTGGCAGGAATCTTGGATCACTGGAGTATTTGCAGAGTATTCTAGTTCAGCAAAACAATTATGCACTGGCTTAAATCTCTCCCTATGAAGAAAAAGCACAAGCTTAAGCTTATGCTGAAGCTTCTACTTAAAGAATTAAGCACAGGCTTAAAACAAAGCCTATGCTTCAGTTCTGGTTGGGGCTAGCTAAAAAAGGAAGGAAGGAAATGGAGTGAAATCAAACAATAATAACAGATCAGAATGAAATTCCACAATAGATCTTTTCTCTTTTCTTGGCCAAAATATAACTGAATTGTGCGGTTCAGGAGAATTCCAAATAGCTGACATAAAACCAATAGGGACTTAAAAATAATTCATGTGAACACTTCTTTTTTCTTTTTTTTTCTTTTTTTTTTTTTAAACAAAACAGACAAAAAAATCCCACAACTCAGTGGTCTGTTCCTATGGTATTACACACAGACAAAGAAAAAACATGTAGAAACACATAAAAGAATTGTGTTTGCTGCTGATAAACAAGAAATTGGGACTCAATTCTAATCTCTACTTAATCAAATAATTAAGTTGCTTGCTTCAAGATTCAATACTGTATTTATTTTTCACTTCAGTATGATTGCAACCCTTCAGTCCCTTCCAGGTCACCACTGTGAAAGAGCTAAGGGCTGCAAACCCCAGCAAGCCTCTGCGCATTGAAGTCCGGGTTCTCTTCAGCCAGCCGGATTTGTAGCTGCTCTCTAGGAACGCTCCAAAATGCCATGGAATAGCGAAGAGTGGAGAAGCGCGAGGGAGCGCCCGAGAGCATCCATCAGTGGGAAGTGCAGATACTTCAGGTCAGCTTAGCCCATGAGCAATACTTACTGAAGTGACCAATATAGTGACCAGTGAAGTACTACACTATGCTGCTGAGAGCAGCTCAGTGAGGAAATATGTATTACAGTGAAAAGCCAAAGTGCAAAGTCATGAAATAAAGGTAAAGAAACATCCCAATTCATGATGTCCATGTAATGCTATCTGTGGCCAAAGCCATGCGTACAACCCACAGTTACCTGCAGTTACCCGCAGGTCTCTTAATTAATTAATTAATTATTTTAACCACAAGATTCTGCCTCACTCTAGGCACAGAACAGACAGTGCTCACTGAATGGGTAGCTACTATATCCATCAAATTGAGTTTCAGTCCGTTATTTACTATACTGAATCTTATACAAAATGAAAAATCTTATATTCCTTTCCTTTCACCTGTTTCCTTCCCTCTGTATCAAACAATAAATCTCCTTAACATTCTTGTGAAACAGGAGAGGATAATCAACCTGAGAGATTAACTTAACATTATTAAAGGCATCTAGTGTTTTGGGGTACTCAAACTGAGATCTTTCCATTTGCAGGCACTCCCCATACTTGAGGCAGAGCTATAACAGTTCTCAGCTCCAGTTCAAGAGTACTTAGCTCTTCTGCAAAGGAGGAAAAGGTGTTTCACACGAGATACCAGGAAAATGAGGAGTACAGTGTGGCTACTTCCGAAAGTATGATACAAGTTACTTGCCAACATCATGTGTGGCAGAGCAAGAACAGACTTCAATTTTATATCACTCACTTGAGACCTTTCTCTTCCTGAACTACTTGCATCTCTCACAGCACATTCTATAATTTCTGACAATAAGAAAACAACATGAGAAACATGTTCAAATGAGAAATATCCTACAAATGAGAAAAACAGCTCTACAGACAACAATTTCATTTGTGACTCAGTCCTACCTCTTTCCCATGGCCCTCTCTGTGACTAAGGCAGGGAGCTGCAGGGAGAAGCAGCAACGCAATGAGAACATGTAGTCACGATCCTTCTTCAGGGAAGATCACGGATACCTGCATTTCCTGCCACTTCCTTACTGCTAAGCAGTTAGCTCATGCCCTTTGGGAGCTAACTGTATCTTTTACAAATTTCTAGAGTTATTGTTTTAGTTTAATACCGGAGGAAAAAGAAAAAGAAACAGAAATCTCCATTAATATCTTCCTACAAGACAACAGGATGTTGCAATTCTCAGGTTCCTAGAACATGCCACTTGTTTTCAATGTGCAGCAAAGCCAACAGCTCCAAAACAGAGCCTCAGCTGCAGATAATCTTTTTGATACACCGGATAAGATTTTTTATTCCTCCCATTTGAAAAGAAAAACCCATCTTGCCCAGAAGAGCGTAATTACAAATGCAGATCACACTGGTAAAGCACTCCCCCAAAAAGGTGATTATTTTCCTCCTCCTAGCCCAGAGACTCACTGTAAGTTTTCCTCGAGGGCCACATCTTTCACTCAGCACTGTTTCAATTGTTTTCTCTACCATTCAACATAAAGGATTTCTGATCCTGGAAGATACTAGAGACACTCGCTTCCTAACTTACTTTATAACCTTCAGCAGATATTTTTTCGTTAAACTTGTAATACTCTGACATTGTCGGGATTATTGTCAGGGAAAATTTGTTTTACACTGCATGTACTTCATGCTCTTGGAAATGTTTGTAATGTAACTCTTTGCAGGATTTCTAGCATTCAGTTTTATGCTAGTCTCATTTTGTAAATGTTTTTCTTTACCTTCATGCCTTGTTAAGCAAACAACTGTTATTCACACAATACCATTTTCACTGATGATTACCTGATGCATTACATGGTTTCACTAAAAAAATCACACACTACTAGACTTTTTTTCCTGTTACCATTAATAAAATTATTCATTCTACTACATAGTCATCTGAGGGACTAGATCATCTCCTTATTTCTTTGAGCACAGAGAGGGAAATGTTCATCTGAATCCAATTCTATTGCCAACTCCACTTCTTTCTGTGTATCTATCCTTCTTCTGTTTCTTACCAATGCTTCCTGAGTAGTCACCTCTGTATTTAACAGCAATAATCACAAATTAAATGGATGTTGGCTTTTGAACCCAGGGGACCATTTTGCCTTCTGCTCAGAGGGAATGAACTTGCTTCAGGCTAGTAAAAAGTCATTTGAGAGAGAAGAATGATTCCTTTTCATATGCAAAAGATCGAACATTTAAATTTAAATTAGAAGGACAACTGCCCAGGAACTAGCATTCCTTGTGAAGTGCAAAAGAGCTTTGCATATAAAACGGCACCTCTGAAAATATTTTATGTCACTAAATTACTATACTTAATTTTTTAAGTTAAAAGTCTATAAATGAATTTTGGCTAGAATTGTTTACTATTGCTGTATCAGGTTTCTTTTCCCCATCTCTTCCTAAATTAATCTTGAGTATTTTCCTGGAAATCTCTTCACTGTGTCATTCTGCCTTCCCAAAGAAAAGTAAACAGATGCCTTTGGCTAAACTGCATATATGAAGAAAACAAATGGGAAGCAGTCATTACCAAAGTCAACTAGCTTGATTCCACCTTCTGTTGTCAGGAGAATGTTGTTCCCTTTGACATCACGATGAATGATCCGGTTATTGTGTAAATGTTGAAGGCCCTATATGCCAGGAGAGAAAAAAAAAAGTTTACTCCCTTATTTAAAAATAATTACCTTAATATTAGGGACTGTAATGAAGACAATACTTTAAAGAATGTCCACTGGATTACATGCTTGCTACAACTGTTACAACAGTCACAACTTTTTCAACATGACCATATTTTTTAAAAGGAAAATGTATGTATGACAGTAAATTGCACCCTCTGCTGTTGCACAAGCCCAGTGAACATCCTTACCAGGAGAGCACCATACAGGATGTATGAGATTACAGCCTCATCCAGCCGCTGGCCACACTTCAGCAGCCCTTTGACGAGCTCCGTGACAGAACCTCCGTTGCACAGCTGTGAAGAGGGGTGAAGAAGCAGGACAAGATCTCAGTTACTCAACATGCTTGTTTGACTGTGAACGTGCACAGTTCAAAGCCACCCTAAAATACAAGTCTGTGAACAACCTGACTTTTACCTGCAATTAGTTAAATTGTCCTTCCTGCCATAGAATGCATTTGAGCGGCAATGTTGGTAACAAATCACAGTGTTTTGAGTGTGGGGAGGAAGCTGAAACTGAAGATGATAAAATGTAACTTTTAAAATGAAACTAAAAATCAAAATATCTTAACATCTTGTTACTGTAAGAGGATTTGCAAGTCCAATTTAACTTGAGTATTTTCACAAATATTATGTGCATTGTCTTTTTGAGAAACTAGCTTTGTGCAAAGAAAAGGTCAGAAAGACAAGATTGATGCTCTTGATAACTGAGAGGCAACAAACTACAACCATTTCAAACTTTTGCTCCATCAATGCTTCTGCTGGCAGGCAATATAAAATAGAGAGAAGCCATATCTCTACACTTAGACTTGATGGCATACACTGCCAATAATTGAGATACAATTCTGATCCAGAAAAGCAGTTTCTTGTAAGCATTTTCCACTAGCAGGCTGCAATACCTCAAGGGAAGAGAAGGAGAAAAATTAGAATTACAATCTCAGTATGTAAGTTTTCACCCACTTCTTTAGTTCACTGGTTATCTCTTTTTAGCAGCAGTTCCTCTTCCCTTTTTTTCCTCAATCATTTCTTACTTTAAAATTTACAATTGCTTGTCAGCAAAATGATGGAAAAATTTCTTTCATCAAATTTCTCTGAATATTCCTTTCACTGAATTGAAACACTGATACATTTCTGTACCATGCTCCCTTAACTAACTTTTCCACCATACAAAAATCACATCCTCAACATGAGTTCATTTTACATGGTCTGTATTAAGCATAAAGTTCTACAACATAAATCAAGAGAAGGATATAAAACCAGAAGTTCTGTAAATGCTTTGAGTTTCGCATTTCATAGATGAACTTTACCAACTGTCTATAAGCTGCAACACTGCAATTTCTGTGATATGTGGTATGAACTTTCTCTCATTCATTCCTAAATACCCTTGCATCAAAAATTTTTATTTGTCTGATAGTTTTAGTTCATGGAAAGAACTAGATCACACAATACACAAGAAATCCATAAGATTCTAAAGCAAAATTTCATTGACAATTTCATTGGCACTAGTAATTCCTGCATGATTATGACTTTCCTTTTTAATAATTCTTTTGCAGGGATATTTTAAAAATCTGACTATGTGGTAGCATTCCAGTACTGAAACCAGCACTGAACACCAAATACAGGAAAATTTCATCTTCTGGAGAGAGAAGTACACATTTTTCTTCCCAAGTTTAGCCATTTGCTGAAGAACGATTAAGTCAAGAATCTTTGTTTATTACTTTCATTGCACTGTGTTCTACTGAGACAGGTTGTGCTAATCTTATTTCCACTACTTCCTTCCCCACAGAATTTAGAAAAAGTAGGTCAGCACTTAAAAAAAAAAAAAAAAAAAAAGTCATTGTGACTGAAAATTATACAGACAGTTGTTTTGCAGAGCATGTGCAATGAAATGCTGTATTTGATAATAAATAAACCGCACAAACACTATTACTGCGGCTGGCAGTAATTCTGTTGTCAACAGTCAGCAAAGATTTGGGATAAAATGAACTCTCAAATTTCATTACCACTTTCTGTCTCCTAGTATAATTAAGTGTGGTGCATGTTTCAATGGAAAAGTAGTGAGTCTGCTTTGCAGTAGTTTCTGTTACGTCTATCCATGAAATGCAAATGCTTATCTTCAAAATTCTCCATGTATGAAATTGCACCAGCAAAAATATTTTAAGTGACTGCTTCTGCCCACATAAATCCCTAAATTCTAAGACATGAAACAGCTGACATTTCTTGGCAAAATTATCTTTATATCCTTACAAATTACATAAAATTACATTATATAAAAAACCTAAATTTCTGAATGTCAAGTTTCTTTGCTTTTTTTCTTGATATTAGGCACCAAAAACAACACCTGACATCAACATGCTGTGGTAACTGATAAAGTGTGTATAAAGATCTAACCCCCTTAAATTGTACATTCATCAATTTTCTTGCATTGCATACTGCACAATTTTCCTATATAAATTTATGTTGTACAGAAAAGCATGTGTGATTCATCAGTCCAACATGTTACACTTGCAATAAAAAACAAAGCATATGGGAAATCAAGCACATAATTCAATAAAAAGCCAGAAAATAGGCATACTTTTTTTTTTTTAAACCAAGGCAAAAATCCCTTATATCTCCTTTTTAGAAAAGACACATATCTAAATATTTTCCTTCAAACAAAAATAATTCTGCAGTGTGTACTAGTGAGATGTGCTGTCAGAATTCTATGACTTAAAGTGGAAAAGGAAATGGACTTAAAGTGGAAAAGGAGATGGTGATTCCCTATTCTGATTCCAGGCACCATTCAAGAATAGCGAGGGATACTTCTAAAACAGTAATTAAAAAGTGAACAGTAGCTTTTATTGAAGCAGTTGTGACCAAGGGAAATGTCTGAATGGTCTGCTGCTGCTCATAACTCTTTGCAGAGCTTTGTATCAATTAAGTCCAGAAAATACATTCAGAGGAAATCTCACCTTAAAACAAGCTTTGGAAGTCAATTAAGGGGCAAAAAAGACAGTCAAAATGAAACTTTTCACTGCAAGAACTCTGGATGCTGCTAAACAAGAAGAATTGTTAGAAGGCATCTCATGTTAGCTTTCCAAGAGCAATCTGCTTCATGTTTGGAATTACCATCAAATATTTTTCTGTTTTATTTTCTCTGTTCGCTTTGTAAAGGCAGCATGTTTGGTAACTGTCCTCTGTGCTACATGTCCTGGGTTTTTTCGATCCCAAAAGATTGAGGGATCTCAAAAGATTACCATCTTCAAAATTTCAGGGAAATGTTTTAATTATATGTTCTCCGACACGGAAAAATCAAGCTGCTTGCAGACAAACTGTTTTAATCAAAAGGTTTCATTGCTTTTTGGAGGCAGAAAGTAATAAATAGGAAATGCCCTTGCATTTCATTTCTGATAAGCTGGAAAAGCTTCAGGCATTTTCAGCAGTGGACTGCCACACATCACCTGTCACAAGTTCTTTGATTAATGACAGCAATCAAAGAATCATGACAGTCTATGACTCTTCTGGCACTATACAGCAGAGACCCACCTACATTTCCTAGTTAAGATGTAATATTACCAAAATGTTTTTACCTCAAGTACTAGCCAGAGCTGTCCTCCCACATACTGATCTGCTTTGTAAAACATCCCATAAAATTTAACAACATTAGGATGATTGGGAAGAAACTGCAAAATATTATACTCTGCTTCAATTTCTTCATCTACATCCTAAACAAGAAACACAGACATACAGAATATATAAATACAGCAAGTCTGCACAAACCTCTCAAGGATAACAAGAGCAATCTTAAAATTGTTTAAAATTCTGATAGTACCCAGTTATTATTACTAAATTTCACCCAAACCAGATAATGAACTGTATGCAAAGCAAGGCTTTGCCTTCAAGGCTAATTCTCATGCATAACATATGTCATCAGAAAAAGTAAAAGTTATGCTTAATTTTGCTCATTTCTCTACGTAAGATTTACATAGGTATTATTTTCTAAACTGTTTTTAAAATATGTACATATTTAATATATGTGTTCGAAGTAAATATAGGACCTTCTGCTTCATTCTTCATTCTAAGGTCATGAGTTGGGACTAACTAGAGAACTGTTTCACAAAACCTTAAAGGGGACATCAAATATAGGTAAAAATAAAAACATCCTTAAGAGTATGTCTTCAAAACTTATCAAGAAAAACATATACCAGAAGACTATTAAATAGAGACACATCAAAACCTATAAAATTAGCAAATATTACTGCATATTTTCAGAGACACATTTCTGTGTCCATTACAGAATATATATTATATATATATATATATTACAGAACATACAGGCCAAAATGGAGCTAAGTACTTAACCCTTGATCTTTCCTCATTTCTGCACAGTCTGACTGTGAGGAAAATTAAGCACTTACAAAATATGAAAATATGTATAATACTTTGCTAAGAAGGCTATCTTGCTGTTTAGACCTTCTTTGAATTTATACAAGAGCATACAAGATGAATTCCTGCAGTAGCAACTGACAGGCAACTTTTCATATTTTTGTCCCACTATTGCGACCAGACTCCAGTCTGATCCAACCTGTAGAGCTGTCCATTAAATCTTTCACTGAAAACTAGAGTCTTGATTCTCAGGGACATCAAACATCTAAATCCCATGAAAACTGGAGCTGGCACATAACCACCTCCAAAAATCTAGACCTAAGTTCTTCTTCTGTTTTTACTTCAGCTCAGCAATCCTGTCCAATTTTAAAAGGTTGCTATACAATATGCTAAAATTCACAGTGCTTCTATGATAAGAAAAGCCATTCTTTTATGGAGTACGTACCTTAAAATAGGAACATCTAAGATTAACAACATCTAATATTTTCATTGCTATAGCTGGCAATATTCCCCCTAGGAGCAAGGCCTCTGTGACATACGTGCTCCTAATGCACATAGTCAATATTTGTATCAGAAGAACTTTATAGAACAAATGAAAATAGGAGAATGCTGTCTTCAGATAACATATACCACAATGAAACTGCCAGCTGCACCTTTCCACTGCCAAACCCAATACACCAGGAGAGTACCAAATCTTGCTTACTTCCAACAATGCATTCTGTCAAGTTGCTCCTTTAATCGTTTGAGTTGCATTTCCAATCTCTTTAACAACTCTTTAACTAACAAGGAAGTTAAATATTCATACTTACACTGACAGGATCCAGAATCTTTACTGCTGCCAGACTCCCATCTTTCTTATTGGCAACCTTATAGACTTTACCGTAAGTGCCTTTTCCAATAGTCTCTATAATCTCCCAGGTGTCTGAGGGATCATCTAATGATTCTAGTCCAATCATATTGGAATTATATTGAAATAATCCATAAAATGGCTTCCTGGAAAAAAAAGGCAAACACACATGCAGCGGTAGGCCTTAAGTAACTCTCTATTAAAGAGGGAGTTCTGAAACAGAAAAAATCAGGTACAGTACCAACCTGAGATGCAGACAGAATGACAAATGGAAAACTGACATAAAGATAAGAACACTAAGTGAGGAGGGGAAAGCAATCTTTGGGGACTGTTTAGTAATTTGCTTTGATGCACATATTAACTATTCACTTCAAATATTGTCCCATACATCACATAATTTTGAATCCACTTCAAACAGCTGTGACAAAATCTTGTCCCTCCTTCTACAGCACACTCTTTTAATGGGCATATTTATTGTACACAGCTCATGAAATCAGTCCCTATTTCCTGGGCCATAAAAAGATCTGTAAAACGCATGTAAGACATCTTGTCTAATGTCCCACAGATAATTGTCAGTCAGGTATTCAGGACACATAGCACCTCATCTTATGTGACACATCTACAATGGGGGTATGTACAACTAATTTACTGAAAATGAAGTCTGGTCTGGCTAGTATCATAATACACAGACTGACTTGATTATAGGTGATTACAGATGTCACTGAGACAGCAAACCTAACTGGAGATACTGCTCAACAAGTGCGGGTGTCTCTATCTCCATGTCTTAGTTGAAGTCTGTGTGTTATGGTCAGCTACACTGGCTGAGTGCACCTCCACCTTTAGGAGGTCTTCTAACCACATCAGTAGTGTCCTCAAGCACCCTAGAGTGATGCATGCCTCACAAGAGTCCACAAGGAGAGCTCCTTCCATCCCTAGAACTACACTGACTGCCAGTTCTGCTGATTGTGAGCCTGATATTTTTTAGGATTTTCAGATGTAGCCTTGAGGGAGGGCAGCAAACACAAGTTTTAATAAATGATCACTTCTATGCACTGTAATAACAAGTTAGCATATAGAGAGGGCATGTCTATGGAATGCAACGAAAAGTTCCCCCACACATATCACACATCTATTCTACTGAAATAACCTCTTCTTGAACTAAAGCAATGCATATCAAAATGTTCTTGATCCATCATCAGTATAAAGTGCACATAGCACAAAATATAGTAAAATTATGACATTCCTATGAAAGATGTGAGTATTTTACCATCCTAAAAGGAAAGGAACAATATCAGAAATCATCAATATTGTAAATTCTGGATTAAAAAATATTTAACTTCTGCTTTTCTTTTAATGGTTAAGGTGAATTTGTCCTATTTGTCCTTACCTCCTTCTACTACTTGATGTACACTTTTAGAAAATAGTGCCATACACTAAGGGCTGCCATTTACTACTTACAGTTACATATGAATGAAAATATTTTTTCAACAACTTAATTTCCACAACATTCTAACACTAAAATGCTAAAGTTGAAATATTTCTTTAGGGAGAACTTCTTACTTTCACTCCCCTATGTCATGCCTCATCTCTTCTGGGCTTTGAATTGATACACAAAGTACATCTTCTAGCTGTGAAAAACTTTGCAGAACTCCAACTGCCCTCCCCAGAGGAAACCTCAATCTATTAGAGACCTACTGATTACAAGAATTGAAAAAGTTCTACCACCAGCTGGTGAAAACTTCTCCGTGGTTAACGGTGTTCCAAGCAGGCAAGCAAAGCAGCCCACCAGATGCTTAAAAATTACACTTTGGCAATTAACTCTACTGGATGGGGAACATCTTACACAAAGCTATTTGTGACTGCAGGCACTTAGGTGATTTGAGGAAAAACAAGATGCCATCAACAAGCCCTTATCACTGCACTGAGCCTTATTGTGCATACTACAGAAAAAACAAAATACGAAAAAAAAGTAAGGACAACTCGATAGGGTCTGGTCAAGCTGCTCTCAGACTAAATTTATGATTGTTTTTAAATGATAGACAATACTCTAAAATAAACGCTTTAAAACTTGACCAACCAAAACAAAAACTATTAACGCACTTCAGCCATTGACACAGAGTTCTGTTTATCCACAGACATCAAGAGACATTCTCTATCAAGAAAGTAAATTTTATGACTTTCTTGGTTAGACCATCTGGCTTTTCCTATTTTGAGGCCCTTTAACAGTCAGAACACATTAAGACAGACCAGGCATGACTGACTAAAATTCAGATATCACTCTGGCATATATGCAAATAACTTTCATCGGCATTCAAAGAAAATATTTTTCCATAAGACTGATGTGAGAATCAATAATTGTTTATTATTACCTCTTAACATCATCCATGGGACAAAAAGATTAGAAAGACTGTCTGGAAAAGATAACATAAAACCAAAAATGGTTAGGGACACTCCACAAGTCATTATTCCCTCTGTAACAGTCTTCCAAATTGTGTTCAATAAATAGCCCCAAAACAGCTATCTGGAATATTATGTGGTGTTACGAAAAATCTACTATCATCCTTCCTTGCTGTAGCACTCAGATTCAGAGAGTTCATGCTACACTGAAAAAAGAATTTAAAAAGAGCTGAATAGAATAATCAGATGCAGATTTTCTATCATTGTTACTACTTCCAGACAAAAGTCAACTTTTTTTCTGTCGTGTTTATTATTTCACAGCTATCTATCTCAGAAATAATTGGGACAACAGGGACTCCTAAGAATGAAAAACTACCAAAAATAGCTTTAGAATTACTGTTCTATTTTTAGTACTGCCCTGTTGAACTTTTATACCATAATGACTTGCCTATTGTCTTCCAACAGGCACTCTTTTTCTAGGTCACTATAAAATAAAGCATATGTAGAGGTTTTGGAATTAGTAAAAGCGTCATTCCAGCCTGCTGTTTTACAACAGCCATGGTATACAGTGCTAGACATTTCAGATTTCTCATCACATCTATTAGAGTCTTTATAGTAATCTCAATTAACTGCAGCAACACAAAATTCACACAGTATCCAATTAACAATTCTTGCATAGTGCTAATTTCTGGAGTGTTCTGTCTTACCACCTTTTGTATCCCTTTTGAAACAACTGATTCATACTCTTCTAGTATCTACATAAGCTGTAGAAGCAGCAGAATACCATACTCAACATGAAGATACTCTATATTTGTAGGGAGCCCAATATTGTTTCCATACTAGATGAAGAGGGAGAGGATTCCCATAGGGAGAGGACTTCACAAAAGGAAGTTGACATTATCAGCCATGACCACCTCTATTCTGCTGGCTTCTGATGGTTTCAACCAGCCAGCTACCCCAGAAGCAATTGTTAGAGGAATTAATGAACCATTAAAAGGCACAAGAAAATCGATAGTCAGAAGAGCTTCCTCTGCTAATCTGACTCCTCCTTCTGCTTCTCACTGGCTAGGTTTTCACAAAGAGGACGTCAATATATTGAAGCAAAGCATACAAGAGAATATCAGCATACCAACCTATCACTGCTCTCATTTGGTCTCAGGGACTGCAATTGTGATGTATACAGTTCTCTGGGGGATGAAGGTCAGATGGGGAAGGAGATGAAGGAGAGAGATAAAAGCATCCTCACAAGCTGTTATTGATGCTATATAATTTGAGAACAACAACGAAAACAACCACAAAAGACTTTTAACAGATCATATTGTTTCGCTATGCCAACATAAGTGATAAAAGCAGAACAACCAGCAACACAATACTTATTATTTATGGGTGAAAGGTAGCTCCGTGAAAACAATCCTGATAAACTCTGTTTACAGGAGAAATATATCCCAAATACAAAACCCATTAAACAGATTTTGTTCAATATGGAAGAGAAGGGGAGAAAAGAAAAATTAGGAAAAATGTTTTCCTTTCCCTTATTCCATAAATTTTTCAAACTTCCTACAAATTGTGTTCATATACACTTCCTACTTATAGTCCTCTAAATTCAGGAGTATCTTTGTCACGTCCTCTCACTCTGCACTATGTCAGGACTGAAATCCCTAACCATTCAGATTTGCAATGGACATCCAGTTGCAATAGATAGTTTCCGGACTATAGTTTGAAAGAAGGTGCTGTGAATGTTTGCTTTCTTCTCTCATCTTTGCTGAGCTTGTTTCTATGCTGCCAGATCACCAGAGCATGAAACATTAAACCCATTCCTAGGATTAACAATAAGAAAAATAAATTTAAAAAAAATATATAATGATAAAGAAATTCAAACGTCACCTACTTCATTCAGTTATGCTAGTCCAGAAATAAAAGGAGAAAAAATAAAATAAAATAAAATAAAATAAAATAAAATAAAATAAAATAAAATAAAATAAAATAAAATAAAATAAAATAAAATAAAATAAAATAAAATNATAAAATAAAATAAAATAAAATAAAATAAAATAAAATAAAATAAAATAAAATAAAATAAAATAAAATAAAATAAAATAAAATAAAATAAAATAAACGGTTAATTCCTGGCTACGTTACCTCTTTCTGTTTCCAGGGTCCCTGTAGCACAGTATATCCCCAAATCCTCCATGATTGATATTTTAAGCTACTAAAAGAAGAGCTCGAATTCATGATGCAATTATGGCTGTGTGCAAATGGGCATTTACCATCCAGCTTGTATTTGACAGTCCACTATATCAATAAATACGACATTCCACATTCCAGGAACAACCACAGTACCACAGTAACAGCTATTCGCATTGTGCCTTGTTCTGTGATAAAGATTAAACACAAACTTTCAAATCCTACATGCTAAAATCAGTTTCATTGCTGTGACTCTGATCACCTGATCTGAGTCTGATCTGAAATCCTGAATAAAAGGATGCACCTGATTAACTACCACGATAAAATTAGTATTAATTTCATTAGAAGGTAATAGACATAGATAGAATAGATAGATAATAGATAGAATAGACAAAGAAAATTAAGCAGACGAGTTTATCCAAGAACAAATACAAATGCTAGTTATCTGAAAGTCGGTTACAATCAACAACTCAAACAGGAAGTTCTGATCAGTGGCATTTCAATTGCAAAAATATTACTTAGATTACTCATCTAACTAGAACTAGAATTAGCAAAATATATTAAAACAGCTACAAATGACTAGCAGCTAATTCACACAGACTTCACCTTTAAACTGGGAATGCAGTGCTAAAATGCAATTTACAATCCGATTTGCATACTCAGTTTTAAACTGCACATGACAAATGAAAAGACTATGAGCTACAGTCATCACATGTGAAAAGCAATACCTGAGGTTTTCAGCACCTCTTTTGACAACAATTTAAAAAAAAAAAAAAAAAAAAGCATAAGTTAGTGGCAAAATGGAGATAGGAAGGGCTACGAACAGCGACACAACTCTTAAATCAAAACCAGCCTCTTCATGGTAATCTAATCACAAAAGCTTGAGATGCTTCATATACAGCTGAGCAAAAAGAAATCTAAGACAAATCTAAAAGAAAGCTGGAAAGTAACTGTAAGCTTATATTAGTAACCTATTTTCTGAAACTATCTTATTTTCTATCAGATTTTTCTCCCACTAAGGATACCAGAATTCTTCAGAACTAGAGTATTTTCTTCACAGGGAGAGCTTGAATCTGCTACTGCTGCAGAGAACAGTGTGTCCTGCACAGTGCTCCTCATGTCCTGTACTAGACATGCAGTGCATGTTAGCTTAAGATGCCTGTCATGGAGGGCACAGATGAAGTGCTTCCATCCTAGCAGCTTCACTTCATGAGCACTAAAGATCACTCTGCCATTAATTGATCTTGAGCCTAATCTATTTATCAAGTCTTTTACACGCAGGAGCTGAAGAATTAAAGCCACTTAGTCATTCACAGAGAATAAACAACAATGCTTTATTTATTTTCTGAAAGGATTTTCCTATTATTTCATAATACACCTTCATCATATAAGGTAATCAACCACGATTCATCACAAGAGTACTCCATTATTGCTTCTGCAGCAGTTTCAGTCTAATGAGAACTTTTAATAAAAACAGACACTATCCTTTATCCATAAGAAAAATAATAAAACTATTTTAACCATGATAAAAAGAATAGCTCTTAATACCGACGATTCCTGCTTAAGATTAAGTATTTTCATCAGTAAGCTTGTTGTTATGCATTACCAGCATGTGTGCAGTAGCCTAGCGTGATACCAATTTGCATAATTTCCCCTCCCTAACAGGCATCAAAAATAATAAGAGGCACATGAGATAGAATCTATTAATTTTGAATTTCTTTTAGTAGTTATCTTATGAAGTAATTATCAAAAGGACCTTTAAAAAAATTAATTTAATAAATTATAAACATGTTATTCAGGTTATCCCATCTGGGCCTGTGACTAAGTCAAATTCTGTAACAAAGACCAAAGCAGGTCCACAGGCAATTTGCTCCAGGTCTTCCCAAAAAAGCAACAGACAAAAAGCTGCAGGACAGTGTTGATGTCCACTGCTGCTCACAGTAATTACTGAACTAGAAAATCAGTCAAAAATCTTAGAGTAAAAATAAGTAAAAGAGAGGTATAGATAGTGATAACCACGGACTTTGTCCAGAGCTGTTACACCTGTATAAACTATTTATCATTGCCTTAATCTATAAAGAGAAACAAACAAATCAACCTTTCTTTTTCCTGCTGATCTGAACCCAAACAAGACATTACTATATGTTAATGTTTTAAGCAAGCAGGAAGATTAATGTATCAGCAAACCGATGGAAAGCTAGCTTCAGAAAAAGTGAAAATAGCTTTCCGCAGAATAATATGCTAACTGATGGACCTTATCTTCATGACTTATGCATTTGTATATCCTGATTTGCACAGCAAACAACATGGCCACAGCACTCAGACACTCACGCAGTAAGAAGTCTGGCTTTGTGACTTCAAAGAGGAATTTAGATCTGGATGCAATTTGTTATGAGCTCTGACATATGGTTAGCAATAAAAAAAAATCCACTTTCTCTTTACAACACATGGGAAGTCACCTGCACATCTACACAATACACATACAGGTCCAATCTCCTCTAATACAGGAGCACATTACTAAAACCCTCAAATATCCCACTGATGAAAAGATACAAGCAGCCCGGGAAAAACAACATAAAAAGCAATATGGACACAAACAAAAACTCAGACCTTGCTCTTGTCAGGTATTCCACACTGAGAAACACTATTCAACTTCAATTTCTACTGATTCAAGAGATTTGAGAGAGATTAATCTTCATGATCCAAGGGCTGTGTACAAGCTCTACTTGTTCACATAGATAAGCCCCTTTGTTCATGGTGTGGAGAAAGTGACTTTCTGGACCAACTCATTAGGCCAGGGCAATACACAAGCAGTTCACACCCTGCTGCCTCAACATCCTTTCTCAGAGCTCCAAGATAAGACTTATACCTCATTTTAAAGATACACGCTAGGTGAAACGGTACACAAAATAGTTAACAGTGGTTCTGAAAACTCCTTTAACTATTAATAGGAATGTAAGTAAACAGACAAAACAGTAAGCATCTTGTTGTAAGACTTCCCTACTTAGTTTCTTCAAATCTCTTCAGCTCTTTCAGTTTAAACCACTACATTTAAGATTTTCTTTCAAGTTTGTGCTATTTAGTTTGAAACACAGGTGCTTTTCTTTTCATAGTCACGCCTCCTGATCTTTCTGTGGAAAGTCAGAGTGCTGATAATCTCCACCACTCAAGTTTTATCTGCCACCAGGCTCTTCTTCAATTCCACTATGTGACCAAAGTCTCCCATTCGTATTTAGCCTCACGTTTTAAGTTAAAAGCCTGATAGCTGGTTTGTCACGTGAAGTAGTAAATCCTTTATTTAATGCTGCTCACTAAAAGACTTTGTCATCAAAAATTAATTTTTCTTTTTTTTTGTTAGTCTTATGGCATGTGCAAAATAACTTACATATGGAAAAAGACAAGTCAAATATACCCGTTCAAAATATTTGTAGCCTGATAGACTTACAGAGAGTTCCAAATATCAAACAGAAATCATGTTCTCTATATAGATTATCTGAATTGTCACAACTACATTTTTACTATATGTATAGTTCTGTAAGCAAGCTTTTTCACTCCACTACTGTTTACAAAATGGAAAGTTACCTATCTAAAGGCTGCACTGAGAAGATAGTCACTTGAGGGTGCTTCAGCAAAAGCAATGTATTGTGTTGCTTTTTGGAAATTGCCCTATCTGATTTATGGCCTTGTCGTATCAATTGTATAAAGGCAATTTTCTAATAATTAATTATTAATTTCCTGTTGTAATCAGACATCTGAGATAGTCATAAATATTTATACACCCAGTTAATTCACTAATGAAAACCAAACTAATTCTAAAAATGAGATGTTATCTCAGAGATACACTGACCTAACACCTTGTGAAGGTCAACCTTCACATTAGCAAAGCCAGATACCATATGGGAAGCTGTGACAACCAACAAGAGCTTCCACTCTCGGAGAGGAAGGACCTCAATCAACATATAGCCATGCACTTCCTGAAGGAGTCCAGGATACCACGGACCTTCTTAGCCACAAGGACACACGGCTGGCACACAGTCAACTTGTCAACCAGGACAACATACAACAACACTACCAGTCCTAGCAGTCCTTGAAAACCATGAACCTAAACACGTGAAATGAGGAAAACAACTTAAAAAATATGCATTTGTATTTTTAGTTCTTTCTTAAAAAATTCTTCCTCTGATGATTTTCAATACCTGTGGAAAACAACGCAGGCTGGAAAATCACCCTGGAGTCTGATGAAAACACAGGCATGCTAAAACATTGTTTCTGAGTTCAGGCAACATGTTCCACAGCTAACTCAAACAGCACAAAGAGCAGGTGGATATCTAGAGGCAAAAAACAAACCAACAAACAAGCAAGCAAAACAATAAAAAATAGCAGGGTGTCTCTGAGCATGAGACAGGCACCACCTGGATAATGAAAAGAAAGGTTAAAGCCTCAGGCATGGTATGTTACTGTAAGAGATTGCTGTAAGGGGTGAAAACATGGATATGAACCTGTTTCAGCAGAAGAAACTGATCTACAACATTACTCTCTAGAGATCTACAAATACATTCACATGCAGTAAATTCTTTCTCTGCTCCTCTGAAGGACTACAGTAACTAAGGCACGTGTTTAAACTCAGAGCCACATCTTTTGAAAAAAATAATGAAAAAAAATCATTTAGTGAGCCCTCACTGCTTCAACTGCTCTCTTATACCGATTGTAGGATCCCTTTCCAGCTGCTTCAGCAGGTCTCATTCCTCTGCGAGTTTTCTGACTTTTAAGCACCTCATTTGTAGCCCTCTTGCTGCTTTCTGTGCAGTGCTGATTACCAGTGCTGATTGCTGGCTCTCATTCCCAGGAGGTTCCCAAGCTCACTGCACCTTAGATCATACTACTAGTTTCCCACCTCCTGCACATGTTAGTAGAGCTTCTATCCGTCATTGCTCCCTGAGCTGTTTGATATTCTTCTATTCCAAGCAGTTACTATTTATTTGCTTTACACACACACACACAAAAAAAAACACCCTACTGTGATTAGACTAGTCACAGTAGCAAGTGAACAGAGCTAACAGAAATTCTAATGTGATACCTGACTTTGTGAACACATCTTTTATTAGGAGCAAGTAGAGGACAATCAGATGACAGAGCAAGCTGATATTGCCAATCAGAAGATAAACTCTGACCAATACTCTCCAGAGAACTGAAAATCAATATTCACCAGTATTAGGCAGTTATGGACACCTCATGACTTGCTGCGTCCAAACATCTCGACAAGAATCAACAGCAATGACTGCGGCATGTGCAGGTAAATATCTAAGGAAGTTGTAGCAAGAACAGTGCCCTGAGACAACAGTAGCATTGCAGTCCCTCTGTCCGCAGCAGCCTTGAAGGCTACGATATTCTTTTACAACTTTGACTGTTGCTGGAGCTGATCAACTTGCAGATGCGTCTCTGGATGCAGACTTTTACATGTGGCTGCCCACATGTAAACCCTCATTTCACCCTCATTTATGAAGAAGGGTGGGGAGGGCAGATAATGCATGCTACTTGCAGCTACAATCAAAAGCAAATGATCTGATTTAACATGTTTTCCTAGTTTGCAGAGTCTTCAGCAATCCTTACATGTGATATAGACCAGTTTTTCTCACAAAGAGCACTCACCTCCCAGCCAGGAGTGCAGATTAATTTGCCTTTTCAAAGATTGTGCAAAAGAAGGTTTTCATTTCACAGCAGCTAGTTAGTTCCTACAAGGACTGTGAAACCAAGCATGTTGTCTCTCAGCAGTGCTGCTAAATGCAGTGCAACTCTCAACTGAGCTATCTTCTGCTACCATAAATGCCTTCTGTCAAGATATTAAACCAGATAGTTTCCATATATCATGACATACGCATCATTACAGTCAGCTATGATACTCCTTCATTACTGAAATTGCAAAGAGGCCAAACTACTTTGAAGGCTTAACTACTGCTAGTGAAAAGAAGCCTGAAACTTATCCTACCTATATGAGTCACTGTCTGTCTCCTCTGTTTTACTATTATTTGATTTTTAAAGACCCTCCAAACCTTCTGCGAGCATAAATTGCCTCCGTCCCCTGCACCTAGAAAGAGGGAGTGCACTAACTTTAACTTTCTACTTAGCAATCAGTAGCTAACCTCAAGTTTCTCTCTTTGACTAACACAGGTCCTTCCTCTACGTGTGATGACAATATATGCAAACTTAGTTTAGTTTATTAAATAGTTTAATTTTATAATCTGACACAATCTTGCCATAAAATATGCAGCATCATTTAATATAAACCTTATAAGCAAATTCACTACCTCTCAGCACATTTGAAATATTTATTTAACAAATAAACAAACTCCCTTTCAGCTACTTAGGTGAAAAATAATTAAATACTTTTTCAAAAGTGAAACAAACTCTCAACTTTTATAGTATGATGAAAGATAAATAAATCAATCAATTCAAAGAGGATATCTTTGAAAAGATATTCCCCATAAAAAAAGATCAATTAGCCACTGAACTGCTTCAAAATAACACTTTGAGTATATTCACAGTTGAAGGAAGTCAGCTCTACAGATCTCCAAGCTGCTGAGCTGCAGCAACTTATACATGTTCTTAGCCCACTATTTGTTAAAGGTAGAGACTACGACTCAGTTAAATCAAGTTACTTTCTATTAGATGCCCAACAGAATGGTTGAAGACTCATTTCATTTTCAGCTTGCAACTAAATCCTTCCCTATCTGAAAGGAATTTAATACATGTTTAAGAAGCTTTGAAGTTAGTATGAGTGCAGAGTGTATTTTTCTCAGCCAAGATCTTATCTGATTAAATTAGTTTAGTAGTCAACAGAATTTATTTACCTTGTTTCCAAGAGTACAACAGCAAGAAAAGGAAAGGCTAGATGGCTGTATTTTGCCAAATTAGTTTTGGATTATAAAGATAGATGCTTTTGTTAATATTCCATTCCTGTATTAAAATACATTGCTCTTTCTTGAATTTGTTTTTAAATACAGAAACTATTTCAAAACAGTTACTAAATCTAGCATATTTATTTCATTCCATGATCTTTCCAATCTGGCCTCTCAACAGAGCCATTAAATCAATGCTTCATCTGCCACAGTTCCTCATACTTCAAGTGACATTTGTTAGGTTTGTTGCCTCAGAAGAAAATGCTTTAGAAAAGAAGTCTGACAGGTCTTTATATTCACTTCACCGGCTGCACAAAAGTATAAAGATCATCTATGTAACTATTGACAGAAACGACAAGAGAACAAGTGAAGACAACAAGATGTGCACCAAACCTGCTGTCTTCTTATAAATGAGATAGAATTAATCATGTCTATCACTTAGTCCTCCAGGAAGCCCAGCTTGAGGCCCGCACACTGGGTCTAAATACAAGAAACAGGACAGGCTGGGAAGGCAGAAAGAATAATGTTTCATTATACAACAGCAAGTTCAACGGAGCCTCCAGGACAGATCTGAAAATACGTCAAGGGTAAAAAGTAAAGGGTTTATTCAGTACTAGAGCAGGCTGGTACACACAGACCTTAGGGTAGCCTGATCAGCATAAACATCCTTGCAACACTTCATGATCCTCTGCCAATGCCCCCAAACACTGCTACACTCAGACACCACAAAGCATTTCAGGGTGGAAACCACAGCATACACTACAGGTCATCGTACATTCTATAGGTGTATGTATGTTGCAAGGACAGCTTTGTTGAGGACACTGGCATCTGCTGGCTAACAGAAGTTAAATCTTTCATACATATGGATGACTGCTTATGCCTGCAAAAATCTGCTAATCTAACTGCATTTTGTCTTGCAAGAGTGAAGCTCACCACAGCACAACAATGCCAGCTGTCTTGTTATTAGCTCTATTACCACAGTATCTCCAAAAAAGCTAGTCTTGTTACCATAAACACATATGTAGATCCCATGCAAGATCATTTCCTTTTTATAAGGAAAGCGCTAACACATATGCAAATCCTTAGCTTGAACCTGTGCTGCTTCTAGCATTAATATTCTCAATGAAGTGATTTTTCTTTTGAAGTGTTATGTATTTTTTTTCTATAAATCAGGAATCCCTGGGTTTCATTTCTCTATAGGTTGACATTCATATAGCCACAAATCCTGAGAGGTGAATGAACTACTATTTTTTCACGGGAAGGGGAACCCAAAAAGGGAAAAGCAAACCATGAGTCAATGCTTCACATGGGAGTTAAAATAAGAAAGCAGTAGACGCAGCACTCTTCACAATCCATTCTTTCTTACACCATCCAAGTTGTAAAAGCTTATTTCTCTTCTAATACTGTAGGCACTGCTCATTAGCAAAACCATCAACACTGTAAACTCCTAACTCAAGATCAGCTGTTTTTAAGGTACAATTTATGACAGTAATTCCTTTGAAGGAAGCTAACAGGTATGGCCTGGAGAAATCAGACACTGTATTTTCTTTTAGAAATGAGGATGAAGAAAAGAGTTAGCTGACAAATATAACTAAGAATTTTACGAGCCACAGAGATCAGTATCTCTTCATGCCATGCATGATACTGACAGTATGGGGTTCCCTCTCTAACAAGTAGTTTCTGAACAGGAATAGCACGAGAAATGGCTGGACAAGCACACAATTACGAGGGAAGTTCTACCCTTAAGTAGAACTCTGCTTGTGAGCAGAATTAATGCTCCCAGTCCAAGCTGCATCAAACACACTTGTGCTGCTACAAGTGCACGAGGGCCACATTCAAAAGAAATGGTACCGGTGTTTCATCTTAATACATGGTCTCAAATGGTAACTCACTGTTTTTTTCAGCTCAGACTTGGTCTTATGATGAACTCAGAAGCCCGCTGTTTCACCTAGCTTGTTATGATAGTTTAATTATTTGAGAAAAAAAAAAAAAAAGAAAAAAGAAAAAGGTTAAGAAATAATAGCTGCAAGCAGAGCAACACTTCAAAGATATATGTTGAGAGATGATTATGTCAGGTTAGCAGAATGAGAAAAGGACTTTTCTGTTTTACAGGAATGCAGGAAGGGGACATAACAACACAATAAATTTTCTTCCAGCCTTCTCCAAGTTGCCATAGCAGATTAAGTTTAAAAATTCAATCTTACCTAACCCAACTTGCTTCAGGACTTGCTGTGTTTTCAGCTGCTGCAACACACAAACATGAATAAAAAAAAAAAAACGCTTGACAGCCTTCAGCTCACCTGAGATCTTTGGCATTTCTCCAACTGTTATAAAGTAACAAGCCTTCCAAGCTGTTGTTGAAATACATGAACCTGGCTGTATGTATTACACTTTCACACCAAAGCTCATCAAGAGGGAATAAAGTAAAGAATTAAAAGTTGCCTTCCTTACCCGACATCACTCCTGTTGGCCATATGCTGGACGCAGCAAAAGGTACTGTCTCTCTGAACAATAAATCTAGAAGTAAAGACTGAATTATTAACAAGAACATGAGGAGATCTCAGGCACATGATGAATGAAACACAGAAACCAAAAACTTGCACAGTGTGATTTAGTTTGTAAAGGGCATTTAGAGACTTTCCCTCAACTCTGGCTCAAAAGATCTATTTCAAAAACACATAGAAAGAAACAAGCTGATGCTTTATTGCAGTGCAGGGAAAGGAAGAGCAGTTTCTTAAACCATCTTCATACTAGTCTTTTACAAGTAGAATTTGACTAAAATAGAAATGTCTGGCTTTTATTATATAGCCTTTGAACATGCTCCAGTTCTGTTGGTCACCTCTCCTCCTTCCAGTCCCTAACAGCTCACGTGCATCCAACACTTGTGTTTTGGCCTCCAGCTTCCTTGTACCAAAGACTGTAGATGTGCTTTGAGTGCCTTAACTTGCACTGATACAGTCTCTAAGTTCATACAGTATTTCAGGTTTAAAATTGGGTCATCCAATTAATTTTAAATACGGTATAGCACAGCATGAATGAAACCTACAAATTTCTGGGGAAAGGCTGGAGCTTCTTTAACATAACTTTGTGTCTTTTGATACTGCTGATAGCAATTAGAAAGTATCAACCAACATAAGAAAGACTGCCAGGATGAAAGGAAAAAATGACACCACTTTTTTCTCTCAAGAGAGAATTCTGAGTTCCTCTTTATTCTGTTCTGCAGAATTCTTGCGATTAAATGCAGTGCCATGCAGAACACACTAATGATTAGGGCAGCATTCCGCAAATGACCTTATTTATGCAGAAACTTTGCACTGCTCCACCTATACGTTAGAGAACGGGAGTCACAGAACTCATGGTAAGTATCCAAATGTGAACACTGACATAAAAGATGGACATTTGGTCTGAAATTCAACCAGAAATTAGGAGCAGACGTGGAGCCAAGAGATGGGAAGCACTAAGGAAAGAGGCATATCTAAAAGTCTTGTTTCATCAGCTGCATGAGAGAAACAGTACCATTCCTCAGTGAAAAGGGGATGGAGAGCCTCATCTGAACGTGCTTACTGCAAGGACGTATTCCCCCCACTTAGATGTCGCATATCTTTCTTATATCTTGCCTTGAACTCTCTCCTGAAGTAGTTTATTTTAATGCTTAGTCAGATGTTCTACAAAATAATCAATTCTGTCCAAAGAATAAGGACAAAAAACACAGGCCAGTGTAAGACAAAGCGCAATTCTAACACTTTTGACAAGTATGACTGGGAAAGTTTGTATTTGAAAGTTAACTGGTGAGTAAAATCTTGCCGATGAGTTTAGGGAGCCTGTACAAGACTGCACACAAAAAGGAAAACAGCTGTGTGGGTGAACAAGTCTGGAAATACTGCAGAAAAAAAGCATAAAAGAGTGGTAAGAGACACTTTTATATAGTGGGAATAAAGTGTGAGAATTTGTAAGGTGGAATTCCACAATCAAAACAAGGTATAAAGCTGATGTGTTACTAGCAATAGGAGAAAAGCACATTCAGAAGCTCAGAAGGGGAAGCACAGATGAGAATACAAAAATCAAAAAAAAAAAAAAAATACAATGAGTTTTTATCTTCTACCAGTACAATCCTGCTAAACATAAGACACAAAACCTGTATTTATTAATATGTGCTACCTGCTTTACTGATTTGACCTTTCTATTACATATCTAATTATTCAAGTTTACACACAATGTGAGAATAATATTTCAAAACAGATGAAATATAAATAAAAATTTTCTGAACAAAATGCCCACCATAATAAACTGTTTATGATTTCAGCCATGAGCACAGATCCCCTGAAAATTACATCCCTTGAAAGTGTTTCTCTGGGGGTCAGTGCAAGTGTTACTCTGTGAACTGTAGGTGAATTCAATTCCCAATACTTTCTGAAACAGAAGTAGTGGTGTGCAGTACGTGACCAGGAGACCAAAAAGAAAGGAATTTTCTTGTGCATAATGGAAACTGTGTGTGTGTGGTGTGAAAAGGATTTCTCTAAGCCAAAAAAAAAAAAATACAGTGTGCATGAAAAAAGTTAGGCAAATGGTTTCCTGAACTAGGTGATTCCAGTAATTATGCCATTATCCTGAGCAGACTGAGAGCATTCACTGTTACACCAATCACACCTCTCTCTGCAGTCAATACAGTACCCTCAGCACAGCAAAGAGGAAAAGAAAATTGACTGTGAATAGATTTTAGTCACTTCAATTGCCAGCATCACACTAAGCAGGTGAAGACGTATCTGTTTTCCACAGCTGTCCATTTTTCTCATCCTATTCTGACCCAGAAAGCAGTTGCTAAGTGGAGCAATGAAAGATGCAAAAGTAAATGGACTAGCTTTAACTTTTCTCTTATTCCAAGATACTTCTGTCTCATGCACACCCTATGGCTAAAAGCTCTTCCATTTATTAATTCCTGTAGTGCTATGTCAGGAGATGAGTTTAGTTTCCTTAATTTTCATTTATTCCATAAGAAAAAAAAAAGTTAATTCTAAAGTCCAATATTTTTAAATGTGTAGTTCTTTAAGTGGAAATAGGAGACATTATCAGCACTCTCCTCCCATGAACTGGGCACTGCTTAAGAAAGGAACAACCGGATGAGAGGCAGAGGATGAGGAGGGAAGGAGGGAAGGAATGAGAAAAATTTCATGTTTCTTCCCCTTTCATGAGGCATCCTCACAGCCAGTGAGCCATGTTCAGCAGAATCCTGTGCAGCCTCTTGCCTGCTGTGCAGCACTCAGACGGGAAAGCACAGCCTTACCCTGTCAGAAGCTTATCCCAGAGCTCTGGCATTCTAGCTGCAGCTGTCCAGTGCACAGAAAGCACGTATGGCCTTAATCAACAAATAATTCACAAAAGTACTCTTCCTCAGCGAGAAAAAAAAAAAAAACTCCTTGCAGAAGCTTTGCACAACAAAAGACAGTAGTTTCTTAAGTTATATGTCACTTTTCTGCAGTGGCAAGTCAGTCCTGGGGCTAGCTTTTCAACGCATTATCAGGCCATCATGGGTTTTCCTTTGCACCCTAGAACTCAGGCGCATCTCATTGCTTCAGTCAAACCACACTTTGCTCACCATGCATTCCCCTTGTCCAGCCCTATATGGGAAGCATGCACATAGCTACACAAAGAGGTGAAAGAAGCAGTAGCATGGAGGACAGGATAAGCTAGGATGGACCCAGCAGGAGACGAACTTGGTGCATTAGACATTTACTATCTCTCCATTTCTACCTGCAGAGTATTCCCTCTCCTACCCCAAAACGCAGGGGCCTTCCTCAGCTCCACAGTCCTGCTCCCACACCGCTCCCTGGGTGACTGACATGTTCACAGTGCACCCTTCTGCGTGACAGATCCTCCTGCTGCAGCTCCCTTTTATCGTCCCTCCCTAGCACAGGTGCTACATGGCTTCACCAGACTGCACGGTGACTCTCCATCACGGCAAGCAAGTCTACACATTTCACTTCTCTCTGTGCGTAAGAGGAACACGGCTCCATATTCTAATCTGTAAAGCAGAAGCCTTTATTAAAAATACCTGCTGTGTGCTCCTGTCTTGGATGATTGGCAGGTATTTTGCAGCTTGCTTGTTCCGCACAGACGCAGTACAGCTCAGTTTAGTTTCATGGAAAGGAAAATGGAGGAAGAGAAAAAAAATCCAAAAAAGCTCTTTCCCAATGAAGAAAATTATGATTTTTTTCTGCAGGTGCTAAGTATTCTTGACTTCCCTGAAGCAAGTAAAAGAATGCCTTTCCATTCTCTAGTTCTACTTTGCTAAGGTCTAGCTCTAGAAAATACTAGTTAAAAGTTTAGTGCTCACCTGGCTGGTTATGCATATGGTTTCTATGAAGCGTTTTCCCCCTTCATCCTTTTCTCTTGATGATCCACAGGTTTTCTTCTCATCTCACTTTCTCCACTCATACAGAAATTCACTATAATTGACTTCTAGGAATGAAGAACAGTAAAATTTCTACAAAGTAACAAAGAGCCTATGGTCGCACAGCATATCACAGCAAGAGCTGTTGAGATGGCAGTTTAAAATCAGGGCCAGAAAAAAAAGATCTGGCAAATCTTCTATGCAAAACAAAAGCAAAACCTATACCAGAATTCTCTGTACTTCTTCCTGAACTCCTTCCTGAACACCAATGTATGTCTGAGCAACCTCATAGCACTGCAAGGTCTATGAGCACTCGGTTCATTATTCCATGGTGACAGAAGGCTGGTGAGGACAGTAACTTCTGTTTTTGCAATATGGAATGTTTTTCTTCCTCGGCCAAACCTGCATTCAAGAGCCTCTTGTTAGTAAGGCTCTCCAGGCTTTAGCACAACAAGAATCATTGTCTTTGTCCAATGAACTTTTATGCTGAGTGTATTTGGTAAAAACACTGCCAAACTAGTCTTGGCAATCCTTCATGCAACCAACCAGTCATTATGCTGACCATGAAAGCTCTTCTCTGTAATTAGAAAGTCAATAATACATTTTTTCAGTATTCATTTTTTAAATTTCATATTGCAGATTAATAGAGGTGTAGTATAATTTTGAGGTAAAAAGGGATCAAAGAAAAGGCATTTAACATACTGCTATAACACACACCAAGATACTCTACAGTAGGTTATACTGAATATATAACCCACTCATTGCTTTTGCTGCATATGATTTACTAACGCTAAACCAAAACTTCTATACAAAAAATAATTTCCTACATCATCACTTCAAAATACATCCAAATAAAAGTGACCCTTGTTTTTACAGTTTAACAAAACTGAATTTTTAAACAATAGATCTTAAGAGGAAAAATAATTAGCTTTGAGATAGGAAAATTATAAAGTGTTTTATATTTACACATAAGTGAATGTCTGGCCATAAACAAGTAATTAAAATGACATTTTGGTTAACATCCTAAATTCTTCCTCTTAACAATTTTGTCTAAAACATTTCTGTTAACAAGTGACTATGTACCTGTATGTACCAGGTAGGGAGAGGAAGGCATATGTTTATTTACAGGAATTTACCAGATAGTATTTGCTATCTAGGTTATGGTTCATTAGCCATTCACACAGGTATCCTACAGGAGGTGAACTACAACCAGAATTTAGCGTACTTGTGAATACAGTGTTTTACTTCAATGGCTTTGACCCAATTTCCCCTAATAGGCTGCGCCACATATACTTACTTCCTGCCTTGTAGCAATTCCTCCTCCATTTTTAATCATTTAACGACAGTGGGCTTTCTTGGTTTTGTTTAGCTATTGTTTAGACGCGGCATTCGGGAAATAGGAACCGCTCTCGGCAGCACCTCAGCCCTGCGAAGCGGGCACCGCTCCGCCTCGGCGGCGGCAATTTCCACTGCGTCACACGCACGGGCACCTCAGCACGGCGCGGGATGGCGCCGCCACTGCCCTCCCGCCGCGGCCTCGCGGGCCGAGAGGGCCTCTCGGGCCGAGAGCCCCCCGCGCGCGGGCAGGCGGGGAGCAGCGCGACGGCGACGCGGGCTCCCCGGGGCAGCCAGCGCCTTCCCTCGCCGCCCGTCGAGCGCCGGCGAAGCTGCGCGGGCGGCGCCGCCGCCATTTGCCGGCACCTGGCGGTTGGGGCGCGGCCCCGCCCCCGCCCAGCCGAGCGGCCGTTACCTCCGCGCGGCCGTTACCGCCCGTGGCGGCGCGGCCAGGCAGAGGCCGGTTGAACACGCGCAAGGAGCAGCAGCGCGCAAAGTAGCTTAAGGGGTAGTTACCCCGGGGAGGGGAAGAGAAAAAAAAAAAAAAAAAAAAAAAGAAAGAAAAAAGTGTATATACATAATTAGTATGAAATTACTTTGACCGAAACCTACTCAACACTTTAGTTATTCCTCGGTGTTGCAGGTTTTCTGGAACTATGAATCAACATGGCAGCTGTACATGCCTTATGAAACATCTTCCCTTGTCAAGAAAATGTTTGTATCGGAGAGACAAAATATTTCCCCCTCTCAGAGTGGGGGAGGCCTGTCTTCTTTGGGATTTATGATTTCTAGCTACCAGCATTTGTCTTCATTGGGCCATCGGTATTAACCAAGTTTTGGACTGTTTCGCTTGTCTGATGAGGAAAAAAATCAGATACTTCTTTAGTGCACCTTTGTTTACAGAGAAAATAAAAAGTGAAATTCATAAAGCTGGAACAATTAGGAAATGGCTATTGTCTTGATCTATAGGTCACTGTTACACAAAAGCTTTTTTCTATCTCAGTTTATGATAACGGTCTCACCACAAGCATTCTGCTGGCTATTTAGATCTCTGAATTTTTTTCTAAATTTTCTTTCTAAATTTCTTTTTTTTTTTTAATATTTGTATGCATTTCATACATACTTACAATACATGCAGATCTGAGATAAACATCCCTATGTTTTGGTAGTGAAACAGAATTCAGATCTTGTCAGTCTTAAATATCTCTGTGTTATGGGTGATAGCTCCTGTCATTCAAAACAAAAAGAACTTTAACTGTAGTCTACATCTATTGCAAATAAAGAATCACCACTGTATTGTGCAGCTACTTCATTCATTAAGATCTGACCCACTCCACAGGATCCAGGACCACATTAAATAAAATGCAAAAGCTCTAGATCAGTTCTCATCACTATTTCTCTGTAATTACAGTCTGTAACTACCTTAATAAAAAGTAAATTGTGAAGATTTTATATCCATATCTTTTCATAATTATTTAACATGCAAACCACAACGACAGAGCAATGACATTTCTCCTCCTATTTCTCCCTGTACTACCTTTCCACTGCCTTAGCACTTCTATTTTAACAAGGTAATATTTTAAACAGTGAATCATCATCAATCTGACTTTCTTATCCTTCTCTTGGAAGGGGAATTCTGGGTTTTGTAATCCATACATACACATTTTTTTTCTAGCATATACACTAAATATAAATTTGTGTATTAAAATAAGTAAAGTAAAATTAAAGAAGCCAAAGCTGGATTCAGATAGTAGATAATGCAAATTATCCACATTTTCCTCAAATTTAGCCTGTATTGATCTGCACATTTACAGAAGTTTTGCCAGTGACGGTTCATTTCATACTACTGTTTAATTTAGATGTATTTAGAGTATACAAAGACTTCATCACAAGTCATTATTTTCTTTATTTGGTTATGATTGGAAAAGTGCCATTGGTTTATACAAACAGTATACCAAACACTTGCTGAGAGATAATCATACATCTGGTCAAGCTTACTCTGCTGGATACTCAGCAGGCTTGTCCAGGAGGATCCACATCTTTCATCCTACATGTCCTCACTTTTCCAAAGTTAAAATGCACTTAAAAATATTTTTAGCTGTGGCTACGGTTCTAAAACATCATTCTTTGCTCTTTTTCATACAATGATGACTTAAAAAGTAAATAGATGCAAGCAAAACTAACACCATCTGCTATTCTGTAGATTTTTCTTCAATATTCTCAAAAATTCTTTGGTATAAAATTTGGTAGCATGGGGAATCCCCAGGTTTCTGCCACAGCTCATAGGTTGGTTTTTGAACCACAGGAACTTCTCAGCTTCTTGTCACACTTCTGCTGGTTCAAGTAGCACCTTCATGATTTATGTCAAAAAAGCTCATCCAGGTCCTAATTTCACTTTTTTTTTCAAGATGCACTTGAAACTGTGCATCTATATATCCCTATATCTGCTTTTTTCAATTGCTGCTGTGTTTCTAGTCTCATTTGTACCAGCTCCCTGCAGATTAGGGTGCCTTTTGGAAACGCTGCAGCTTTTCCATGGTCACAGCAGATTCCCGCAGGGCTGCAGCAGCCACCCAGGCTCCCTGCACTGCCATGGGGCTGCCCAAGCAGCTGGCATGCAGGCGCCGGGGCACGTGTGGCACTTCCAAACAGACAAAGGTTTTCCACCAGGCTGCAGTTTTCATTGCAGTAGCTCTGTAAATGTAACAACTTGCCAATGGAATCATCTGTGATTCATAGAAATACGGGAAATTTAAAAAGGCTGAGAGAGATTACAAAAACCAGAATATTAATCCTAGCTTAGCCATTTTGACAGGCATACATTTCTGATTACATAACCCTACCATTTTTTTGTAGCATCACACAGGTTAAAGGAATAGATTTATTTTCAGTCATATTCCTTACTGGCAACTTCACTTTTCATTGCCTTTGTTGGCAGTCAGAATATTGATGTTAGTGTTTGCACTAATAAGACTCCTCTGTCCTAAATTAAAATTTACCTAATGAACATTAAGCACCCAGAAGCCAAATCTAGAGACAAGCTACATTTGATTACAGCAATTATTTTTTCTTGCTTGCACATTTACAGTAGAAAAGAGCAACCCATAATTGCTGTCATATTTCTGATGACATGTACAGTGACGATAGATCTGTTATACAATGGTCCCACTAGTGCAGGCTCAGTGGGAGACTTTCCTAGCCTTCCTTTAAAGTGTATTGGAACATTAAGTACTTTATGTCATTTGTATGGTCCTCGTTAGATGCCCAAACAGGAAAAGCAAATTAAATGTTCTAAAGTGCTTTTGCCTCAAGAATTGAATGAATATAGATTTCTTCTTACACAGCAAATAGCATACAATATTTAGTTAGTTTCACTGGTACACATCGCTCAGTAGTTTGCAGTTGATATTTTTAGGTGAATCTGTTAATATTTAAATTGGCATACATTGTTGACTAGAAATCAACACATAGCCAACATATTACCAATGGGCAATAAAGCAACATTCTCAAATTTATTTTAGTCATAACACATATCATTCTATGAAGCCTACTCCTCCTGGAACTAAAAGTTTACATGTGTTGCCTTGCCCTGCTTTATAATTTTAAAATCTCCCCATTTAAGTGGATTTGCACAAATATTATTTGCTAAAGTCCATTTCAAGTCAGGAGGACTTCATGCTTTTTTAAACAACTGCTCATCTCTGTGCATTTTTCTTTGCCCGGAGATGGACTTGTGATTATAAACAGAATGCATGGTTGCCTTAACCTACACACACCATAAACACTGGTGAAGCAAAAGTTAAAGTAATAATATAAAACAGCTTTGCTTGAAGGAGAAAAAAACATGGCTGAAGACATGAAGGACACTGCTGAAACGTGCTACTTTCACAAATATCTGGTAAAGTGCTTAAACTATCTGGTCCTACCAGGACACATGGGTGCTACTTAGCTTTTTCCTTCATAGCTTTTAAATAAACACAAGCACATCTCATTCAAAGATTGCCATTACCTTGGCAAAAACAAATATAAACAAAATATTTATGGCTAAACCATTTCTTCACTTGGTTTTACCCAAGGAGTTCACTAGACTTCTGCTTTGATGATGATAAGAACTGACCCTAAGACTTCCTTCAGTCCCTGCTGACCATCTGCATGAGCAGAGGGAGGCGGGATATGGGCGAGAAATCTCCTCTCCTGACACTTTCCTCATAGGGGTCTTTCTGTACCAGTTACTGTATTTCTAAGAGCAAAAAGGATAACATACAGGGAAGGATAAGGACAAGGGTGCTCCTGTCTACTCTAGTAGTTTCCTACAGCAGGCCCAGAGCCCATCTCTTGTCCCAGATCAGCATTAGGGATGGGGATCAGGACCCCTAAGGCAAGCCAAGCTGCCATCTTAGCCCAAACCTGGGTGCTCTTAATCCACCTTGTCCTGCAGCATTCAAAATGCCTTGGTCTGGAGTTGCCATTTCTAAATCACAGCTTCCTCCCCAGGCTCTTCCCATCCCAGAGAAGGGATTCCCTCCTCTCTGGAGGGGACGAGCAGGACATGCCCAGGGCGCTGCGTCCCAGGGTCCGGTAGCCCAAGCTCCTTGGGCTCCTGCCGCCCAAGCAGCTGGAGGCTTCCTTAAGGCTCTCTGGGGCGGCAGCTCCCAGCCCTAGCGTGCCTGGGCTCACCTGCACACAAGGGCTCTGCTCTGGCAGAGGCATCCGGCTTTGTTCTCAGTTGCCCTGGTAGAAGGAAAAGCCTGAATACAGAATTATCGCGTTAGCCGAGTACAGAGGACAGCAAGGGCAAAGCAAGCGAGGAGCTTCAGAACATGGGCCGGGAGCAAAGAAACAGCAGAGCGGGCTGGGAAAGATCCTTAATCAGAAAGTTCCTCAGCAATGGAGGAAATGAAACACCAGCAGTATTAACATAACATTCGATTATGCTGCCCCTGGAATTAATGGAAAAGTTCACATCAATTTTAGTAAGAACAATATTGGAGCTTTATGCATATCTTAGATGATTTAAACCAGAAGCCGGCGGCTGCATGCAGTACCCGGGCAGGTAAGGACTATGGAGCGCGGCCGAACTGTGTAGGTCTCAGCAGGGCTGCGGAGAGTAATTGCACTAGTGCTGGGAAACAGCCGGAGCAGCAGCTCAGGGCAGCCCCAGCTCCAGCCAAGACTGAAGAGCAGGGAACATACCCAGGGTCCAGCCCTTACAAATCATAACCTCAAACTGCAGATACAAGCCTGGACACAGAACTGAGGCAATGGAGCCTGAGGCTCAGACACCACCACAATGTTAATAGTGCTGCTGAATTACAGCGAGTTAGAATTCTATTGGAATAATTCCCAGCTTTAAACTCCAGAAGAAAGGTGACTCAGAGGACTTAAAGCCAAAAAGATCCTTCATGCTGTGGTAGAAGATCCTGCATGCCATGAGTTCCAGATACCAAGTGCCAGGAGAAGGACTGACACACAGAATCACTAGAAAGCCATTTGTACCAGTAAGTACCTGAATGGCCCTTCCACAGTACAGGTCACGTTCCCCAAATCCCATGAAGTTTTCCCATGTTGCTCCTGCAGTTTGCATGGTGTCCTCCCTCAGGGCTAATCCTAACGACCAAGCTTTTATAGCTCCAGTCATACGCACAGCAGCATTGTCATCAGCAGTGCCATCGCAGCCTCTTGTGGTTACTTGATATAATTAATATGTTATTAATATATTTAAATCTCTGAATTGACCTTAAGTGGATGAATGTTTGTGTCAAATGTCACAATCCGTGTCACTTAAATGCTAGAAGTAAGTATACAGGTCAGTATTAATAGTTTCTGGAGGTACAATTATCCAAATGATTATTTCCCTTTCAAAGTTTTCCCCTTTCCTCTTCCCACATACAGCATATGTTCTTAGTTCAGAAAATTAAAAGCTATGCAACCAACAAGTAAAGGTACATAATGTTTTATGCTAGCTATAAAAAAAAGGACAGTATTTTTTCCCTTTTGAATATCCTACGCAAATTTGACATAATTATTCTCTGTACAATTCAAAGAGCCAGCAATTCAGGGTAATTGAAAAGCACCATTTTCTATTTGCCTCATTTCTTCTTATAGCACAGTATTGTCCTGGCTGGTTCCTCAGTGTTCAGATCCATCATTTCTGCCACACACTCACCACAGTAAATCCCTGGAATGGGCTGAGCTTCCTTCTCTTCCTTGTTGCCAGGGGAACCACCTTGTTGGCATTCATCAGTGTAACCTGCCTTTTGTATTTGTATTCCTCAGGACCGGATGCAACACACATGTGCAGCGTTCAGTGAAAAAAGAAACTGCAGCATCTCTGGAAATATATTCACACAGAACATACTTATATATTCCATATATTTTGAAAAAAAAGGAAAGAGCTGAAGTACCGAAGCTTGAGATTGGGGTGGATTTTTTCTTTAGACTGATAAAAATAATAATTTATATACATATATATACACACACACACACGCACATATATATATACACACACAATTTGATTAAGATTCAGTTTCTGCCCATCATTTACCAATAAAAATTAAGAGACTCATTCATTAAGTGTTTTAATACTCATTTTCTTTTACTATTTATATAGTAAGTATATGTTTATATACTTACTATATATATACTATATGTTTATATAGTATATAATTTCTTTTACTCTTTTTCCTTGTATAAATCCAAGGGGCTGTTTTCAATACAAAGCTGTGCTGGTTTCAGGTAGCTCTCGTACGGATGCAGCAGAAGGGCCGGGTGGCTGAAGGTTGTTGGAAGGACCCTAGCGCCTGGCTGGGAGCATCCTGCGGCAGACACAGCAGCCGCTCAGGAAGGGCTGCAAGCACCTTCCACGCCCAGAATTTGTTTCCTGTAAGAGCAGTTCCTGGCAGGAAAGAAGGTGAGGCAGAGGCACCTAAGATGCCACATAAAGGCCAGTGTCATGCTGCTTACAAGCAGCAAACCAACGTTAACTTCCTGGCAACTGTGATTACTGCCAAAATACCTGTGTGGGAAGGCAGAACATCTGAGGTTGGAAGCAGGAAAACACGCAGAAAGTAAGAGAGTAAAGTGAAACACGGAAGGGTCTGTCCCATTCCAGTCCTGGGTGCACATTTCTGTTCCTGAGATGATGGCAGATGTCACCGTTTGGATGTCTGGACTGTCTGACACGAGCTGCTCCGACATCGGAGATGGGTGCCGCTGAGTTACTGTACAGTGCAGAGTTAAGAGCTGCTCCCATCCGGAAGGGGACACAACTTCAATGTGAGACAAAAGCAACAAGCTGGAGCTGCAGCGAGAAGGCTGAAGTGAAGGCCAACTCCACAGTCCTTTATCTGTCCTCGGAGGCTCCCTGTGGCCAACACAGCTGCCGGTCTGAAGTTCCCGTGGTGCGTAACGAACTATTCGGTCTCCATAAACTAATTCCCACCGTCTCCTTGCATTCTTGCCTAAAGCATTCTGAGAGAGCATAGTACAACTTGCCAAATATTTTATATAGTTATTGGGCCTCCAGTGCTTTACAGTGCTTCTGTTGTAGAATATCATAAAAAATGGGACCCCTACATAGACAATACGACGGTAATCAAGACAGGAAGAAACACCTGCGTTACACGGAGAGAACTCCACCTTTTCAGTCAACCGGAAGGAAAACTGACACATCTTTAAACAAACATTATTAGCAGTCTCAAGATCCAGGTGCAATTATTCCTTGAAACCTCAAAACCAGAGACATTTATTATTTGCTGGCACATGCACGGGATCCCAGGGAACAGACTGCTCAGTTTGATGAAGAGCAGCTCAGTAAATGATCCCATTCTCCTGTCATACACGATCCTCACAAATTCAGTTACTGCATTTCAGGACATTAATAAAGCACTGAGACATCAAAGATGCTCAAAGCTTGGAAGAATTCCTTTTAAAATGAAAGATACATTTGTTTCTTCAGTCTTACTCTATGAAGCCATTTTGCTCTTTTTGTTGAAGCCTTTAAAAAAATTCAACCATGACGAATAAGTCCAGTGCAGTTTTTCTGAGTCAAAATGATTAAAAGTTCAGCAGCCGGAAGAGCTAAGAGCAGTCCTACAATGGGAAACATTTTAGACACAAGAGCTACAAGCAATTCTACCAGCTAAAATACACACCCCTTACAGACAGCATAAGGAGTACCCTGAGGAACTCCAGTTTTACAGGGAAGCAGTTGCCTCCAATGAGGGCAGATAACAAGAAATAAAAACATTTTAGCCTCAGCTCTCAAAACATTTTTCATATTCCGCGAGTGGGAAAGGTTTACTATCCATTTGTTACATACAAGTGATGAAATACAAAAGGAATAGTAAGCTGTTTATTGGGTAGTAAATCATTTGAGGATGCAAGAGGTTACCATGGAATCAGGCTCACTTTTCATAAATTGAGAGCAACCTGCACTACCTCCTGTAATAGAATTTCAGGAACTGGCGTTTCAAATAGTAACACATTTATGAAGACTCATTCTGAAATGCTTTAAATAGGACTTGGAGCTAAATTTAAAATGCTTTTCAAAACTTACTTTTTGCTTTTCCCTGTACCATGCAAAAGCAAGCATCACAGAAGTCATGTTTTTGGGGGGGGAGGAGGGAGGGGCTAATAAGATTAGCTTTTCAAAACTGTAATTAATTTAACAAGATTCATTTTGCTTGCAACATGTGGCATTACATTTTTTGAATAATGTTAGTTATAAGAAAGTCCAGAGCGGGATGTGAGAAAGGCCATAATGAATAAAAACCCTAAAATCAGAAATACTTTTTTTTTTTTTTTTTAAATCACCAAAACATCCTGGCCATTTATCCTGGGTAGGAATTCAGGAAGTGTTGGACTTTACCATGAATACTCTTCTACTTCAGCATGTTCATTTCCAGAAAATAAAAGCTGGTACAAACCAGCAACGCTACAACCTCAATGACCAAGCACAGCATGGGCACAAGAGGCAGGGGGCTCAGGCAGCCTGACTGTAGCCCTGAGGGCTCTTCTCACCACGCAGACCCTTGCAGACAGAGGTCCCTGCTGAGGAAACCTGAGCGCGGGTACCCAGGCTGCCTGACCCACTGCCCCCAGGCAGGAATCCCATTGCCCCAGGCAGACATCTCGCTGCCCCACAGGGGCATCTCACTGCCCCACACGCACTAGCAGAGAAGCTACTGCCCAGGCGGCCCCCTCGGGTCACGCGCGCTGCGGCAGAGCCAGCACTCCAGACCTGGGAGTGAACCAAATTCGTTTCACCATCCTCAAAGGAAAAGGAAGAATTTAATACATATATACACTCCAAATATATACGTATATAGTAAATTCAAGCAGTTTTTACAAAAACAAATTTGAAAGAAGATCAAGCTCAGTCTTCCTAGGCACACAGGTTCTTACTTCAGCATTTTAATTCTATCAGTTTGCAGCAGCGACACTGTAATCACAGGCATAAAATAAACAACAATTTTAAGTGGCATAGTTCTGAGTAAAATCAAATAATCTAAATTATTAAACTACACAGTTTGTAAGTAACAAAAGGAAAAAGAGATACCTGGAATTACTCTCTGTGCAAAGTATTTTGCGCACACTAACTTTTACCATATAAACAACTCATTGACTATTTGGATGGAATTCAGTACTAATGATATTTTGGATTATTAGGGTGGAGAAGAAAAAAGTTCGCTAACACACAGATTGAGAGCAGACTTTTATTAACATATCTTACAATGTTGATTACTGTATTCCTAGTTTTGTACTCTTCCGATGCGTTATAAAGATTCAGATTCTACAGTAATGTACTGTACTTAAATGGTCATTCACACAGGATAGCACACCAGAACAGCCGAGTCGCACACACAGCACTCTAGCTTGAACCTGTTATTTTTCAAGGTAAGCTTCATGAAGTAGGATTAAAAAAGTTATGGGGAAAACCAAAATTCTTGTTTAGCAGCATGCAAGGATATTCAAGTACAATTTTCAATCAAGTGCTTTTTTCTGTTTGTTTTCAAATTGGACTGGTGACTAATTCACCAGTACTAAAATAAACACTATGAGATACTCAAATGTTAAAGTTAAGGCTAATAGTTTTACTTCACATCCATATGCACAACCAGAGAACATTCCATTTTAAATAAAACACAGTAATCAAATTCTGCATACATTATCTCTTGTAAATCTAGAGCTGGAGTTTCAAACTACAGATTACTCAAGTTCATGAGCCCTGTAATAAATGTTACGCTGGAGATGTAAAGAATCTTCTTGCTCTTCAACCACACTTACAAAATGGCCTGGTATTCATCATGAGCAATGCAAAAATATTACAGGCAGAACTTATAATACAGTATCAAAAAAGTAATATTTTTGAAAAGACAAAGCTATTTATTTGGTGAAATAGTAATTCTAATCTTACAGGAAGTACTGTAATACTTTGAAATATATATATATATATATTTATATGTATGTATAAAAACCAGCATGGGTTATTGTAGACTTTTTTTTTTAAATGGTGGGCATCCAGAAAAACTAGTTATATTTATTTACTTTTCCTTCTGTCCATTCTCCTTGACTGCTATACAGTCATTTTATTTCCCCTATACACTTTTCATTAGTTAATGACTTCCACTGGGGAGCTCTTTTCATTGTATATATGGTTTTACCAGTAGATGTTTTTTATCTTACACATATAAATTTTATTTTATACACAAGCAATGAAAGCCAAAACTACCAGAAAGTGCTTGGAAGTACTGTAGGATAGAGCCCACCACTGTCCAACATCTGTGAGAAACATCAGCAGCATTACATCACACACCAGGACTTTATCCATATCCTTTCCTACCTACTTACAGTGCGGAGCTTAGCCTGGTCAGGTCCATTCCCATGAATTTTTACGTCCTCTAAACATAAGCTGTTTTGGCTGTCTTGCAGAAAGGATGCACATGCACTGGTTGTTCACACAGGCTCTCTATTTAGGCTGGTGGGTTTTTTTTTTCCTCCTCCATTTTAGGAAATCAAGCAGAAAGAACAGTGATTACTCTGAACAAATACAATACAGAGGAACTGTCTGAAAGATACCAAATTACGTTTCATTTGTAGAAGAGCCTGTATATTCCAACCCAATCATTCTGAAACATACATCTGCTCTCTAATGACAGGCAGCTTATCCTTATTATGTTTATAATTGGGATCTGCTACATTGGGTGCTGTACAAACTGTGTATACAGCCTTTTCTGTATGTGTTATCACTAACAGTTTACGCAATTGATATGGAAAAATCTCATTCTGGAAGAGAAAAAAGAAAGTGTGTTCTGGATTACATTATGAGCAATAAGCTATCTAATTTACAGCGATTTCACTTATTTATGGAGAAAAAAAAAGACTATGAAATTCCTGAGTATGCGTAAGTTTTCAGTAATGCCTGAAATATTTCAATAGATCTCTTGCGATAAGTGAAATTTTCTTTAAAGTTCAGCTTTCAGACCAAACACTGCCATGCAGCCTCACAAACCTTTTACAATTCCTGTATAATTACAAATGTGTATCAAGCAAAAATCTCAAACCAACACACAAAAAGGCAAAGAATATTTATCCAATATATTTAGTAGATGAAGTACACATATACAATGTTTCAGCAAAAATTGCTAAAAACCAAACTCCGCACAGAGAAAAATAAAAACTTGACAGCTATCCCTGGAGCCTCTAAACAACTGTAAGTAAAACTTGTGCTTCTTAACAGTAATGGGCCTTAAAAAAACAGAAGAAAAATGGACTACTGAGTGCAATCAGATTGCTCACACCATTTAGAGGATTTGTTTTAATTTCAAATTATTTTATCATTATTTTAGTAGCAACAGCAGCTAATTACACCGAAGTCTCACGTGCTGACAAGGTTCCGCTTCCCTTTCTCGCCCGCAGCCCACGCCACCCGCGCAGCAGAGCTCTGCTCCCGCTCGGTAAAGCTTTTGTCAGCCAAGATGCAGTCACGGATGGCAGCAGTGAAGATGCCGCGTGAGATGGATGATGATTTACAAGCCGTTATAATGAGGCCCCCATCGTTTATTGATATGATCAAACGTATGAGACACCCACTGCTGCTCCAGCACTTTGTACCTCTCCTTGCATATGTAGAGAGGTTTACCACGCCTGCAGGACAAAAAGGAAAACAGACAACAAAACAAAAAATGCTGTTTGTCAATTTGCCAAATAACTGGAATAGTACTTCATTATCAATAATATAAGCAACTCATGATATTCATAAAACTTTCTGCAGGAAAAGTGTGCACTTTAATTGGTGGGAAGGGGGTTGGGGGCTTGTTTTTAACTGAGGTAACTACTGGGGTGTCTCCTCCTCCCTCTTGGACAACAGAGGCCAGAAAGTTTCTGCTGTTCAGCCCAGCACAGGTAGCCTGAAAGCTCTTCTCCTTCCCCACCCTGGAAGCCCATTGTCTTGCCAGTAAAGGGCAAACAACACTGGGGAGAAAAACGTCCCTCCCTCCTACTCTGCAACACTCAGAAGGGTCATCACTGGAGCAAGCTTCGCTGGGTGCCACCGTGTCTCATTTGGTGTTTGTGTTTGCCCATCTTTGGGCCTAGAAAAAAGATTTCCTCCACGACTGGACTAAGTTGCATGAAATGGGAATTTCTGCTTGGACAAAGTGGCAGTTAATGGTCTTACTGCATGTTTTGCACTACAGAAAGTTAACCTGCACAGGCAGCAACACTGAAACACACATACAACTAAAACGTTACCTAAGATCTCGATCTTCTTCACCATGTGCATCCAGATAAACAGAACCCCAAAGGCAGAAACGATGGCCTCGTATGATGATGATTACAGATGCATTAATCAAAAGAAATATTCCTGTCCCAGCTCCACAGTTTTGAGAATGCTGCAATATTGCAAGAAAGATGAAGGAAGAATACAAAAATCTCATTAGTATCTGTCAAATTTGTAACATAAAGGAAATGTAGTTAATTTTGCTTGAAATAACATACATTGGTGCTATTTGCTAAGGAACTGTTTGACAATAGCAAACTGTATGGTATGAAAAACATTTTACACAGATAGCAAGAATAACAGTAGTATACAGACAAAAATCTTATTTCCTCTTATGCAATGAATTGCATTTGCTAAACATCTGCTTTCACTACTCACATTCACAGCTCTAGTGCATTGTTATACAAATCTAGTATCCTGCTTCAAACAATATCTCATTCATTACCATGAATGGCATGATCTGTATTAGCTCATCAATTCATTTTGGCAACTTGCTTTTTATATACAGTTTTATTACAGTCAGAGGTCTATCATCACAGGTTAAAACAATATAATCTGGTTTTCAGTTCTTTTCTTAACGTTTCTTCCCCCTCCCCCCAAAGTTGACACCTTAAATGTAACTTTTAATTCTAAAGGCAAATTCAAAGAATTCCATAATCCCTCTAAAATTTCTTTTGTGTATGTGGAAAGGCGGGGGGCTGTGAGACCATCAACAAATTGCCCTCAGAGCTTACTGAAGCCCATGTAGCTCTAGAGCAATGACAAAGTTTTGTGTTTGGGCAATGCAGGCAGATGCAGAACCACCTTCTGCAAACTGTTCAGTGTGTTTGGAGGGAAACAGAACAGCTTCCAAAGCAACCTTCATCACAGGCAGCACAACTGTCATAGAGGCCATTCAGCTAAGGCAGGAAAATACTCTTCCTGAACGCCCTTGAATACATCCTGACAAAATGCTAAAGGTTTTAAAATGGCACTTCTTTAGCTGTGTTCCTTGGACCATGGGTAGATTGCTGGGCATTAAAAAGTACACCATAACAGGAAAAAAACCCAAAATGTACATTCATAATATTATGTACCCAGAATGTGAGGAAACAGAACACAAAACAATAATTAAAACATTCAGAATGCAGAGAACCTTCCCTTGGTTACAAATGAAACCATGTGCCAACATTACACACAATGGTTTCCGGAGCTTTTCAAACTCATGAAGTGGGCTATGAGCTTAAAAAAGAATAACACGGCTTTCAAGGATCCAGGCTGGCTCTATGTGTATAATACTTCAAGTGTTATACAAACATGTTTTAGAAAGAAACTATCAGGATCAAAGGAGTTAAAAAGAGTTCATCCACTGGAAAACTGATTATTACAGAACTGGAATTCGCTCTCTTACCAGCACGCATTCACAGTAACTCTGTTGTTTGCAGCACAGTCCTTTCAAGCACACAAAAGTACCACAAACTAGACAAACAGCAGGATCTTTAGGGACCTTGGTACAAACAGTGCAAGTCTTTCGGTGATAATACTGAAAAATGGTATTATAATTCTCAGGCAACTGAAGGAGGCGTGGCAAGTCCCACTTAGGCTCCTGGATAAGCAAAGTCTACAAAGAAGATAAAACAAATACAGTTATGCACAACCACTTAGTGAGAACTAAGAAAATAAAATACCAAAGAAAGGAAACAAGCACTTTGAAGTCGCTCACTTCTTCATTTCACAAGTCCAGAACTGCACCTGGCTGAAGAGCACACACAAGGCTGCTTGCAAAGCAGCTGCTCTGCAAGAAAAATGCTGCCACTCTGAGAGTGTTTCACAGGACAAGCCGCCTTCCCCCAAACAGGCAGACATGGTCACTCTGTATCTTTTACCTTAAGGGGTACAAAATGTGCACTGGCCTCTTCCCGTGGTCATTTTCCATATGTTTCCCATACTTTAAGAATAAAAATCTTCACATTTAAAGCAAGGACACCAAGACTGATGTGATGCGAGGCCTCCCACGTGCCATTCCAGCCCAGGGGAAGCCGGTCTCACGCTGCAGGCAGCCCCGGCACCAGCTGCGAGGGCTGCCCGCCAGTGGGAATCTGCACTGAAGCTTTCAGGCACAGACGAGAGTCAGGCTCTGACCCGACAGCTGGAGACGTGGGCCTCACCTTCAAAACTCCTTCCTTCTTTTCTCTCCCCAGCCACCATACTGAAAACAACAAGTTTTTCTTGTTCCTGTTTTAACCAGTCCCATCCACATCCACTAACATTTCTGATTGTTTTTAATTTACAAGTGACAGTTTCAGACTGGAAAGGAAAACAAGAGTGGATGTGCACAGCTGGAGAAGTCAAACAGGAGCTTCCCCATTAGTACTATTTTGGAAGGAGCAATTTTGTTACGTACCTTTACTTGATCTGGATAGCCTTCTGCAAAAGCAGCCAACTCCGAGCACCACTGCGATACCATGTCAAACGCGGGCACCGGCCAATCGAGGCAAGAGGCACTAGTGAACTGATGGGATGACTGAAAGGATGGTAAGAGCCCCAGGCAGCTTGCAAGAACTGCAAATTCCTCATCTTCCTTTTTGATACAGAACCACAAGAGTTTTAGATTAATAGCTATGCTTGGAATGCTTAATATCTTTATCAAGAATTCTATTAGAAATATCTATTCTGATAACAACAATACAGATGGCCTTGCAAAATGATGTAAAAGCATGTTCACAGGCACAGAAAAGCTTCTGGTTTTCCAAAGCGTCTCAAGCTGGATTTTCAAAATAGCAGCAAGCTAGACACAAGAAAAAGTGAACAAAATAAATAAAAAGAAAATCCTGTTTAGCTTCCTGCTAGGTCTCCCAAATTGGCTCATAGCTACTCTGTAGAAGAGCCAATATTGGTGCAAGGAGGTAGGTGAGCTGCAGTGCAGAAGCACCAACTTAAATCAGCTAAAATGTCATCAAACTTGAGTATTATTTTCTGCTAATGCGATGTCTCTGACAATAAAGCCTAAATATTAATAGACATGAAGCAAAGAAATCAGGACTGAAGCCCGGCCTGTGTGGAAATTATGTCATCTGTGCAAATGCAGGGTAAGTTCTGAAAATACGTTAACGTATTATGAGAGAGGCAGACAACTAGCTGTGATCCAAAAAAGTTGCCCTGAAAAGAAATCTCCAGAAGAGAAATAATGCTTCAGAGGAATGTTATAAAACACAACTAAGGAAAGCTTTAGGAAAGAAAACATCTACCATAAAAAAACTCAAGCCTCAAACCATTATTTTTTGCTCACAAGCTTTTGAACAGAAGCATTTGGGGATGCCCCTCCCAATCTGTACCTGGCAACTTGGTAAATCCCCTCCAAACAGATGGTGTTGGAGAAGGCTGGTGATCCTGAGGAAAGGTAAGCAGAACTGCTGCAGGTAACACTCTACAGAATCAGGATTTACCTGGAACAGGGAGAAAGCATTTACTAAATTCTGCCCTGGATAAGTTGTTTCCTATGCAAGAAATTCCAATATTAACCAAAATGTTATTTAAGTCTATTATAAAACACACTGTATCAAACATTAAGTGTTTCAGAGGCAGTCATTTCATTAATAATTAGAAAAAAATATTTGCTTTGCAGACCAATGTCTTCTCTACTTAATTATTCCAATTTTTAAATTTCTGACAGTTCCTTTATACTTATGATTATAAAACTCAATTAGAAAAAGGTATCTGTAAATAGCTTTCTCAACACAGAATTGTCCATACATGCTATTGGTAAGAGAGAGATTTGCACAGGCAAACTGTCCCAAAGGGTTGTGCTTTGATCTAGAAAACAGACTCAACTGCAGCCTTTAGCAAGATCAGAGAAAATCCATTATAACAACCAGGCTGAAACGTAAATGAGAGACAGAAAGAGGACATGTCGGATAAATTCCCAAAAGATTTGCCAGTACCACAGTTAATTCTTCAGTCTCTCCTTCTTCGTATATCTTCCCCTTAGACAGCTCACTGACTACATGACCCAGCAACGCTTCCCAGGATTTTTCTCCACTGGACATATTCTGCAAATAAGAGAAATCCAACATGTCACTGGTCACAAAAGAAGAGGTTTCACTGTTCCTGAATAACTATGATGAAGTATGTTTCCTTTTAAACAACATACAAACTTTGACTTGTAGAGATACATGCTGTGTAAAAAATAATAATAATAAAAAGCTTTTATCTCATACAGCAAAATCTGAATTGTCACCTATCTTCAACAGTATATTGTTAGAAACTGGTATAAAAAGACATTTATAGGATTGCATTTTGTGTGTGTGTGTGTGTGTGTGTGTGTGTGAGAGAGAGAGAGAGAGAGAGAGAGAGAGAGAGAGCGCGCAAAAATGATTAAAGTTAGGAATATCACTTCATTGTGTTGCAGCAAAATGCAAATTCTAATGCAACTAATTAAAAATAATTTTCCAAAATGTGCCAATCACGATGAGCTACAAAAGACTTGCCCATATATTGTTAGGTTAAAATGAGTCTATTGGAAAATGAAAGCTGTGTTTGGACTGAATAACATTTACTACAGATGGGAAAAAAATTCTATAGTGGGAAGCATAAATAATCCTCAGCTTTGTGCCACAGCATTTATGTTTAGAGGCAACAATTACAGAAGGCCGTCAGAAATAAAAAGCACTATTTCCATAAATATTTTTCTAAGTCATCAACTATACGCAGGGAAAACATCAGCGGCTGCAGGTCTCGCACACAGCTGGGCTCCAGGCAGGAGCTTTAGGGGAGGGAGAGGAGTCGGGCAGAGCTCTGAGCAAGGACAAGCCCCTGTGTGGGGCTCCTGGGTGCTCACCAAAAAGGCCGGTGTGGAGCTTCGCTAACTATTTAAGTAAACAGAAAAATGGAAAAAAAAAATCCTTACCAACAATAATCTCAAGCATGTGGTCCTGAAATTTTAATATTACGACAATATACTGAAAAAAGAGAAGGAACTAACAAAATGCAGCATCCATTCTACCACTCTGTGGTCTCAAATACTTAATCCAGTAAACAAAGTAATAAAAGACCTTGTGCAGCAGTAGTTGGGCCAGCAAATAATTTGTCCTTAATACCTTGGCATAGTAACAGACCAGTGCGACAAATCTGCCTCCTTGTGAGAAGCAGGTCACGTTTCTCAGCGTGCCTTTCATACTACAGCCAACATAATGTAATTCCTGGCTGTTGTCTGGCAGGGTATTCCTGGTCCCATTTCCTCTCCTGGCCCCAACACTTCCATCCCTGCCCATCTTGCACTGGCACTTATCTGCCCTGCTGGGGAATCTACCCACGGAGCAGAAAACTGCCCGAGGGACGAGGCGGGCACAGCAGCGGTGCCGGACGCGGGCGGGAACGTGTGACCCGGCACCGGGAGCTGCCTCCTGGGCAGCAAGCAGCATCCCCCAGTCCGGGACACAGCAAAGGGCCTGTTCCCTTCACTTGCAAATGCCATCAAAAAGGAAAGGAAATGATAGGAACCCCCCTGCCTACTCTACAAATTTCTTAAATTCCTCCTCCTCTTCACCACGGGAGTGCTCTAGACTGCAGTTTGAGACAAATGTGTACACCCAGCCATGAACAGCAGGAACGAGAAAGAAAGAATATTGCATTTTGCTCTATTATAATGCAACTAACTTGGAGTGAAACTACAGAGACATCGTTTCCATTCTGAAATGCAGCTCTGGAAATACATATTCACTGTTAAGCTTTGAATTCTCATTCACGTATGAAAACCTGCAAAAAATGCCTGTGTAGAAAACCAGGATTTTTGTGAAGCAGAAGCATTTAATTACATGCAAAGCAGAAGTACCTGTTACATTCCTTCTAGAAATGCATAACGCCAATTTCAAAGAACATTTTGATGAATTAACCAACCTTCTTGAGAGCTCCTGATTCTTTCCATGTCATCCTATCTTCAGCACTGCATTTAACAGAAAGTGCTACCAAGGCTTGGGTATACAACAGAGTGAACAGCACCTTTACAATGCAGGTAAAGTGTTCTGTAAAATAAACAAAGTCATTTTATAATATCCCATAGTTTCAGCAAATGTACTAATCACAGACTCTCTAGCTATAGAAATGATGCTTCTCAAATGAAAAGCAAATTCTACAGAAGCAGTATGAAAATCTAAAACATGCAAAACATAACAAATACATTCCTGATTTTCAGAAACAATGATATGGCAGCCCTCGAGAACAGAACAAATACAGGACAAGTATCCATAATTGCTCCATGTGTTCATGTCAATCCTGTGGCACGACAAAATTTTGTTTATTCCAAAGGTTGCATCAATTCAAGCTACTGATTACTGACAGCTATAAGAGATGGAGTGCTGTAGATGCAGGCAATTGCACATCCCCCATGTCTTCTGGTCATGATTAAACCGCCAGGGTTACGCTAGGTCCACACAACTACAGAAAAAGCTCCTGAACTCCCAGAGATATCACAGCAGGACAGACACCCCTCCACTTCCAGATATAGATCCAGTCATAAAAGACTTGCTGCAAATCATAAACTTGATATAGGCCTCACTTGATATAGGCCTAAGTTAAGGTTTGTTAGAACGTCATTTTAGAACACACTTTTTTTTTTTTTTTTTTTTTTTTTTTTAAATCTTCTGTAATATTTAAAGGATTGTTATTTCCTACGTGAGGGTTGCAGGAGAAATGCTCTGATATTTCTTGGGGGAAATTAGCAACTTTCTAAAACTGAAAAAAAGGTGAACGCGATGGTTCTTTGAAATTAAGTTATGGTAATATTCCCTTTTTGACCTTTCACAGTAGAGGTTATTTTTCTTAGTAATATTTTACTTAATAACATAAATAATATGTATTTTTAAAACCTATGTAGATCAAAGAAGCTTCATATAGTTCTTACAAAAGCACTGACCTCCACTACAAATTTTTTCCTGTAATAAAAAAAATTGTAGTGTTCTTTCTTTGTGATGGGTTCAGATCAATGTTCTTCCCCAAATGAAGAGGCTGAATAGTCTAATGGAACTTTATTACCTTAATCGATGTCAGATTGAAAAAGATACTAACACCTATCAACAGTTTATAAGGTAGTTAAGGCAATTCTCAGTGCTGTAGCTGAAGGACAAGAGAGGAATTCTGAGTCCTCCTTTCAAAGGGGCTCTTGTGCTTTTTTAAAAGAATTATGGTGTAAACTGAAAGGATTCTGAGTGCAGACAAAAAGAACATTTAATACGTGAATGGTTTTGACTTGCTGTAATTATATAAAATATGACACCCCTAAATATGTCGGCATATCCAATAAATGACTGCAAGATGGCACAACTAGTACCACTAGAGGATGGCATCCATCCAAAAAGAACAAGAAAACCAGATTTTCTGTTCAGCATTACTGTTCTAATAATCTCCCACCTCAAGGAGACTCTGCACCACAGTGTGATACCACTTCTTCTGCAACTTAATCGAGTCCAATGTTAAAGGAATGCCCTGGAAAAGGCCTGGGCCAGCATAAAGAGCCAAGCCCGCCAGGCCTTGTGTCCCAGTGCGAGCAGAGCACCATCCACACCTGCAATCCTCCAACGCAGCCGCGGTAGCAGCAAAATCCCAGCGTGGGTTTCGTTCACCCTGTCACTGAGCTGCCACCTGACCCTGGACAAGCCACGGTACCATTTCACATCTCAGCTCTGCACCAAGAATTAATGCTGGTGACATTCAGATTTGTCACCTACACAGCCATTACAAGGCTCTGAACAGTTATTACCTGCCTTTCTGAGCTGCGTGCTATACCTCAGGAGAGAGAATTATTAAAAACTTTTCTTTTATTCTATCTAACCAATTTGATAAAGCAAAAATTAAGAAGATATATGGCAATTTATCTCCAATTTAATACTTCATGGACTTGAGGTGGGTATATCCATCTTCTTCCTGCCACTTGCCTTTTGCCTTTCTGTTGTAATGTTCACTAAATGAAAGTAAAAAGATTAAGACTTTTACTAAGTAAAAGAAAAAACATGCACCAGATGTGCAGTGTTTTACAGAATTTTTTACAGGTTTACTAGTAATTAAATGTTGTTTTTGTCCTAGTAAAATGGTGTATTTTCATTATGAGTATTCTTTTAATGCTTAGATATGAACTACAATAAAAATCCTATTGTTTGCCTTTTGACTTCACCACTCCCTTTCCTGTATTTCAGATGGCATTAATCTCATCAATTTACCCCTTTTACTAAGATTATCTGCTAAAAGTTAACTTATTATAAAATTGCAGTAAAACTGCGTAACTTTTTTCTACTCCAGAAATATTTTATTCTCTCAGTATTTTCTTATCTTATTAATTTACTGGGGATATTTAGTACATAAATATGCAGAATGAAAAAAGTAACCTGCAAAGTGAACAGAAGCATTCAAACTGACTTGAACTGTACTAGAGGATTGAGTAGTCACGACTGAACACCTCTTCAGAGGAAATAGTTCTACTGCACTTACTGCAAGTTACTCATATGCACCAAGGGCAGGGGAGTCCCTCCATTTATCTATCAGAAAATGAACAAAATTTAGTAGATATCAAAATTGCCACACAGCAAGATAGGCCATGTTCACTTTGTCTTCTCATATTAAAAGAAAAAAAAAATCTGTTTTGAAATGTTTTGATGTTAATTATATGCCTCATAGTACCTATTAAGTGTTTATTCCAATTTATATTATATGCTGTCTCTATTGAAGCTAATATATTACAAGAATTATTGTCTTTATACATTCCCCCTATTACAAAAGACTGCTGCAATTGAAATTCGTAAATTCAAACTAAATTACAATCTTTCACCCTTAGGCACTCAGCTGAATTTGAAGCATTGAGCTGCCCCTCTGTGCTCGGAGATGAAGGTCAGACAAAAACACTTTTCCTTTCAGTAAAAGGACGTAATAGTTTTTGCTCAGCTCTTGTAGCTTCACTGAATAGGCTGACTGATGAGGTGAGACGACAGGGGACACAGATAAAGCTGCCAAACTGCAACAAAAATTTCTGTTCGGTGCCACCTTCTGTAGATAAGGCAGAAACATTGTTTGGAACTACACAACAGACAAGCTAGGATTCTGGAAACCACCACGAATACATGTTCACATGAATAAACATATACATATTTTTGTAACATACCCTTGTGCAGTGGCTGAGGCATGGTTAAGATCTGGATGAGCAAAAGAGATGAGACATCTCTGTAAAGTACAGGAACTTCTGGCGCTTCTTCCTTTAGCAGCCTGGAAATAAAAGAGCCCAGAGAAAATGACTTTTGACACTAAAACGCATTTTCTCCTTTCATATTTATTTTGCATTGTACTTTATATGGTATTATGTCTGACAGCAGGTCCCTATGAGTCAAATACTTCACAAATCTTTAACAAATCTTGCTTTTAAAATCACTTAATGCTACTGATGGATTGTAGTAACTTACAAAGAAGTTACCGTTTGTGTATCTGATTCTAATTACAATAATTTAAAGCTTTCCAGACTGCCTGAACTATTTATTTCTATATAAAGACTCAACTGCCATTCAGAATTGTGTTCCAGAACAACAAAATATACTAGGTAGTAACACAGAGTAATTTAATTGGTTTCTCCAAGTGTGGCATTTCACAAGTATGTCATGTTATTACAACTAGGAATCCTCTAATTACATTTGTTTTACAAAATTTGTTTTAAAAAAGAAAAAAAGCTAGAAGGACAAAAAACAAGCCAATGAAGAAAAGCTGCACACTTCTAACCTCTTCAGATTTATTCTAATGATATAACACTACCTCACAGCTGTATACTTAAAAGCAGAGTATGTCAGCAGAAATGAGGTAGCATTTTTCCAGCTTGGAGCAACACTTCCAATACCAACACTATCCGGCTGGGCACACATTCCAGGTGCTGACAGCTGGGTCAAAGCTGCCCAGACCAACCTTTCAGTGAGCGCTCTCCCCTCAGTGGGAGCTGCTGTGGAAGCATCCAGGAGGCCCCAGGTGTCCCCTAAGCTGCCGCCTGCCCTCCTGCAGCACGCTTAAGGCGAGTGCTCGGCTCATCCTTGTCCCCACGTCACGAGAAGGCAACGAAATCCCGCTCGGAGGCCACCCCAGCTCACCCACTCGCTGCTCCCGCCACCGCAGAGCGGGAGTCGGCGCGCGCTCGCGCCTCCCTCTCCCCCAGCTCACCAGGGCCCCGCACAGGCGGGTCCAAAAGGAATCGTTTTATCAAAGGTTGAAGATTTTCAGTCATTTCATGCAGTACTCTCAATTGTGAAAATAACCACAAGCAGATTGACTGGACTTATAACTAAAAGTCACACCCAAAAAAAGTCTAATTAGTCCTTCTCAATTAAGAAACCTTAAAAAGCTACAGAAAAAATACTTTCTGTAACAGCAACTGCTGTCATCGGTCGCGTCATAAAATGACAGCTCTAAAACACTGTAACATACACGCGCGCACACACACACACACATATATATGCACATAGATATACACACACCTCCTAAGAATAAGCATTCAAACCAACAAGTATTCTAAGAATCAGTATATTAAATTATATAAATTACAAGGGGATATAAAAATTTCTAAGTCACTCCTAAGACTCATTTTCAAAATGATACAAGAAAAAAGGTTGTTGTTATCATTAAGTTTCTCTAATTCTTTTACCTATGCTTAGTTTTATTTCATGATAATGACAAAGGTTTTTAAAATGACATCAAACAAGCTTCGTAATGCAATGACTTCAAATGACCATGGATAAATCCCTTAAAATTACCTCTCACCTTATTTATTTTTTTATTCATATACAAAATAAGGTAAAAAATAACTTTGAAGTAAGTTAGGATGAAAATGTGAATTAACTCCTTTTGATCATATTTACTTGAACAACTTTCTTAGGAGAGGTATTAGGACTAATTAATATCCTTTAACAGTGATTTAACAATTAGGTCACATATCAATTTTGACTAAAAGAGCAAATGTTCTTACATCCACCATGATTGATTGGCGACATCACAAATAAATGTGCTCATTTTTCAAATGCAGAAATGGGTGAATTATTTGTCTAATTTTTCATTCCGTATGAATTGGAGATGTAAAGCTGTACCAAATGTCAAGGTTTTAGATAAGCTGCTTCACTTTACATTGAGCGCTGTTACACATCAAGCACTTAAAAACTCCTCCGTCATTTGTCTAAGCAACTTCTTCATTATGACACTGAAACTGAATTTTATAAAGTGTGTTTAGGACACATCCTGTAATCCCCAGACTTATATGTGAATGCTTGATAAATCTGACTTGACAAAAACATTTTATTTGCTCCTTATGTAGCATAAAAAAAGCAAATACAATTTCAGCCTGGCTTGAAATAATATGAAAGGAAAATAATGCATTTTATTTATGCATCCCCTTAAAAAAACAGGTAGAGCAAATACAATGTAGTATAACCACATTTCAAAAATGAATTGCTTGATTTTCTCCATGAGCCTGACCTCTTCTCTATGCCAAGGTACCTGGGCTGGCACTACTTCCTGTGCCTACGCCACGGCTGCCCGTGGGCTGCCACAAGAGTGGCTGCATCCTCCTCCTCCTCCTCCTCCTCCCCAGGGGTTCCCTGGGAAAGGATAAGGACGAACGACAAGTTCTGTTTTATTTCAAAAGCAGAGGCATCTGCTTTTGGCCTGTGTTTTCATATATCCTCTCTTTCTCCTTTCAGCTACAGAGACTTAAATTTTTGGTTTTATATTAACTCCAACCACTTTCAAATTCAGAAATTCAAAAAATAGAATAGAAATGTCAGGCCTCTCAGAACTGTCAGAAAGATCCGAGACAAATGGCTATACACAAAGGCTTAGCTGACTAGGGCAAATTTACATTTTCCCAAGGATTTGTAGGATGAGAAATACAGTCCATGAATCACAGCCTGCAAAAAGGTCAGAATAATACATGATTACTACTGTTCATCGTGAGAAAGTTGAATCATACCATCCACTCTGGCTACGCTCTAGGATAAACCCAAAGTTTCCTATCTGTTTTTCTCTGAGTCACGGCGGATTTTGAGTTCCCAGATCAGTTCTCCTTACATAACCCAGGGATTTCACTGACACTACAAATATTAGGCATCTCCCCTTCTCCCTTCCACAACCACAACCCCAGCTCTCCCTTATCACCCACTGTCAACCATAATAAAAAATATCTTTTTTGAAAAGCTGGGTCAGTCAATCATCCTGCTTCATCCTGCAGCCTGTTCCCTGCTGTATCGACACAGCGGCAGAATGTCCTGAGACCCAGCACATGGAAGAAACAAAAGGAGCTGGAATTTCCAAGGCTGCCTCCCAAGTGTGTTGCTCCCTCCGTCCCTGCGCTGCAGTGTGCAGCCCATGTAACGCTATAACCATCACTGAAGTGATCTGGCTCAGGAACAAACCAACAGCAAAACACTTCAGGGACAAAAGCACAGGACACATCAGCAGGCAGGTCCGTCCCCTTCCGCCAGGACCTACCTCAAAGACTCCCGGCCCACCCTGTCACTCTTTGCCACTGCTCTTGTCTGTCAACACAGAATCCCCCCAAATTCAGCCTTCACAGGGATTTAATTTAACAAAATGTACACCCTTTTATTTTAGGTTTGTTCTTCCTGAGACTCTGTTTTTTCGCACTAGTCCATTACATTCGCATCTAGGTCTAGTAATTACTGCCTCCAGCTGCTCCCTCTCTGCTCCCTGCCAGAAGTGGTTATTCCCCACTTGCACCACAATAGTTGTTTATTTGATCACCCTTGAAACCCAATCTGCCCCCACTAGAACAATTTGTTTAAGCACAGCCTGGGGAACCACGTGTACGCTGAATTTCACTCAAAGAACTGCATACAAGAAAGAATCCACAATACCCTGGTGTGAAACACCTGCTCCTAAATCCACTTATTCTCCAGAGCTTAACAGTTCCTTAGGCGTTGCTCTACCTTTTTATTTTCTTTCTTCTAATAATTCATATTATTTAGGTCTTTTTTGATAGAGTATCATCTTGCTTGAAGTTTCATTATTTCCTTGGAGTAATTTCCTGGCTTCTATCTTTAGGAGGTATTTTCAACTACTGAATGATCTAGATCCGGTTATGGAGAAAGATGCTGGACAGATTAGGGACTTCAAGGGGGTATATCAGTGTAAATCTGAGAAGTGGTGATACCTGGGCCAGGCTAGACTTTGAGAGTTCTATATCTATTTTCATTCCAAACATTAATGCCTTTAAAGAAATTCAGCAAAATTAAATCAAGATAGAAACATGTGTGAATACTACTGTTATCTACATAATGATCAAAGCTAAAAAAGACATATAAATAATGATGCTATTATCTTTTTAGAAAATGGCTTTTGACTGGAATACTAAATAAAAGCAATGTGCATGTTGGTGAGAAGTTTTTTCCTTTTTTTTTTCAGGAAGGCAAAGGTCTTGGATAAAGAACATTTCTTGATAACAGAAGTTTTACTTGAAGTTCACAAGCAACAAGTAAGGGAATTAACAACACTTGTTTAAGGATACTTAGCTCCTGTGACTTTGCTCACGCTGCACTGTCTAGGATGACAATATAACACAGCCAGGTCATACAGATCTTTTTCTCTCATGGACATTCATTTCTGCCAGCCTTTTATGAGAGTCTCACACACTGGGCAGGATTGGGTGGTTCATCTCAAAATGGCAATCTGCACCCTCAACCTCCAGCAGTTTTTCTCCACCAACCTCTTAACTTCTTCAATTTATAGCACTGTATCACCTTTTCATTACTCCGAGTGCTCTTTCCTGTACCTAGAAAAATACACTACTCTGGCTTTCTCAACAGGCTCTGTGACTCTAAAAAGGGTACAGTTAGATTGCACTGCTCATGTGACAACAATGTTCAAGTGAAGCTACCTCATATTTCTAACATACAGTTACAGGAACCCATCTTACGCCATTTGTACACATTAAAAACATCACGGCTTCAATTTCCTGTGAATACTCTCTCATTTGCAAGCTTCTTATCCAAAAATTAAAAAACAACAAAAAAAGAAAACAGAACAAAACAATAATAAAAAAAGAAAGCTGCAGAGCAGGGTTAGAAGGTTAATGGATCTCAGTTCTTGCAGATTTAAAAAGCATTCTAAAACATAAGCAGTTGTGTACTATGACTTCTAATGAAAAAATCCATTTTGATTGCATACAGCATCTCAACACCACCAATTAGTCATGGCATGACAGAAGATACCTCAGGTACAACTTCTCAAACCATTTAGGATTTTTTATAGTGCAAAATCAACCACTACAGTCCTACCAAAAAATCAGTTGAAAGTCGGTGTAGGAAACGAGGCTGCTCAAACCCCTTTCTGACACACAATGCCTCGTGCAGAGCCAAATGTTACCATTACATTATTCAGCTCCATTAGTTTCCAAGTGGTTCAAAACAGAGCCTAATCCAATCTGCAACAGCCAAACCTGGGCGTGACAAATACACGGCTCATGACACCAAGTCTGTGAGGGCAAGAGCGAGTTCCTGGGCTTGGCAAGACGCGCAGAAAAAGGAGCTGCTACCAAACCCAGCAAGATTTTTACAAATATCTAATAGGAGAAGTGCTCAGTCCTACAGTCATTTCTAACTGTCAACAACCCATCAACCTGATTTTAAATTTTCTTGCTGTAACTCTTGGCCAACCACACTCCGAATTTATACATCTTATTCCAGTGGCTCAAGCCAGGTCAGGGCAGAATCACATGAAGACACGGCATCACTAGCACCTCAACATATGAATCCACAATAAAGAAGCAAGGCTTTTAATCTATCCATTCAAATGATCTCAGGCGGATGGCAAACAAAGACCTAAGACAACACAGAGGAATATCTCAGATTGAGGTGAACACAAGCATTTCACTAGTAATTCCTAATTTGCAGATCATGACTGTGGTATTAGTATCCTAGATCAAATTTTGAAATCCCATGACCATAGAATCACAGAATAATTGAGATTGGAAGGGACCTCTAGATGTTTTTATCCTTAGGTTCCTAGAAATATCCTGATAAATATGCAGCTGAAAAGACAGAATTTTCAGAATGATTTCAAGATACAAAGTAGAAAGCTTTGCTATGAAGAACATGCTCAACATACCAAGAAATAATAATGATAAAAATGTCTAACTTCCTCTTACACTTTTAACTAGGGGAAGAATTAAAAAAAAAAAAAAAAAACCCCAAAAAACCACACCACCCACATCTGTTTTGGGCAAGAGAGAAGAGGCCGTATGACCCCTATGACCCCTGCTGAAAAGTGAAAGGTTTTGAGAAAAGAAAGAAGATGAATCCTTGCAAAACAGAGATACAGAAATCCACTTACTTCTTTGACAAAGCTTATACAGGTGTACACTGTTCATGCCATAAAAGCATACTCAAGTAAATAGCAAACTTAATATAACAAGCATGATGAAATGTTTTAGCTTAAAGTGAAATTATTTCTCACCTATTATTAGACTTGCTGATGTTATTTCTGTAACAGTCATGAAATTTGCATTTGCTGAAGCTTTGAAGTGGTGTACTTAAGCTTTAGCACAGAACCGGAATAGTCTATGTAAAGTATACTTGATTTTTCTTTTTAAATACAGATAGGTAATTTTTAGAGTTTAAGTTTTGTAGCCCACCTCACAGAGAATTGAAATCAAGGAAGAAAGTTACTCAGAACCCCTCTGTAAAGATATTTCATTCACAAGATAAAACTGTTATTTCATAAACTAAAATACTTGCTCTGAATTTTTATCCTGCAGCAGCTGAGTTAGTTTTCTCCAGGGATTGTATGCAGAGTCAATACTGTAGAGGCGCATGTGCATAGCCAACACATGGAACAGCTGATCTGAAAGATGGAGAAGAAAACAAATCATTATTATATGCATTGGAGTATTCTACATCAGGTCGCACTCGTTTATTTTGTGAGATTCTGCAGTCTTCAAGTTCCGAATAGTACCTAATAACATTTTTTTAAAGACTTTGAAGAGAAGTAAGTCTTCTACAGACGCCAGTGAATATAGGCATGCACATAAAAAATGACAGTCTTTTCCTCTATGGGAATTTTAGAAGAAAGATTCTTTAGAAAGCTACAGATCTCTGATATTTTAAATCTGGTAAAACACCAGATCATTCTATTTAACTACAGGTCTTTTTAACCTTCCTGTTTCATATGTTGTTACACTGCTACGGGTCCAAGCCAGCTTTCCTTCTCTTTCTACTCTGAACAAGGAGTCTTTCTACTCTGAACAAGGGACAAACCGACCTGTTTGTAAAATATAAAAAAAAAATCTTTCATTTCTTTCTCAAAAAGATGTAGTGCTGTGCTCAACATACCTGAAAGCTAAACTAAAGTTGTTAAAAAGTTTTGGTTTACAGCAGGATCCCTTCAGCCTCTCATCCTTCCAAGACTTTTCCTTTTGCCTGCACAAGGCAAAACTAGCTAACTTTAGGAAGAGAAAAATCAGATTTTCTGCAACAACGACACCAAAGCCACAACGGTCTGCATAACAGCACAGCTTTACCTACATGACCTGCAGGGCAAATTTGCTGATATCTATCAAAAGCATCCATACACTGATGCTGTCAAAAAGATCAGACACTGAAATGATTTTCTGTGATTTTCATAATTACTGAAATGTTAACTTTTCTGTGAATCGCTCAACCAACACCAAGGTCTAGTCCTCTCCCGCTCCAAGCAAGTCACGAAGCTGGGCACAATGTACGTTTACAGCATCTTCAGGGAAGTATGTACGATAAGAGGCTCAGACTTCACTTTTTCTGTGCTTACTGTACAGTCTAGGCAGAAAGGTGTATTTTTATCTTCACATATTCATATTAAAATCATTAAAAAAGATCCCCCATGATTTTGCTCATTTTTTCCCTACCCACCATACCTTTGTTTCCCCTATTCAATTCTGGCAGACTCATTCCTTTTTTTTTTTTCCCTCACTTTTTATTTTAACATTTCCCTCTGGTATCTTGCCTTCCCCTCTTTTCATTTATTCTTTCAACTGATCCATTTGCTTAATCGCTCTCCTTCCTCTCTCCAACCCCCTCACTGAACCTACAGTCGCTTATAGGTCCTCATTTTTAAGTAGAAATAGCAGCTATTAATTTATTTTCCATAAATAGAAAATTACTCAGAGGTATGTGGTGGCCAAAAAAAGTCGCATGATGAAGTCAGCTGACTGCCAGAGCCTGAGGGCTGTAATTAGCTCCTGGGGTTTGTAAAATAATTGAAGATCTAGATGGCATTGGAATTGATTGCTGTCACCTGCTTTCTGAATTAAAACAGTCAATGAGGACAAAATAAGTCATCTTTCCTCTTGGCAAGAGATTCTAACAAAAAAATTGCTTTGCTCATGGACTTCAGAACCATAAAAGGATACTGATGTTCACAGAACTATACTGCTTCTTTTATTTAAATGAAAGTCATGAAAGTATTTACTTCCTTCTCCTCATTTATTTTGTTACTAAAAGAAATGTCAGTCTTTTCTAAACTGCTTCTTCCTCCAAAAAGGGATAGCTATGTAAAAAAAAGAAAAAAAATTGTTGCATAATTAACCTGTTCCTGTAACAGCCGTTTTCCTGAGCTTTTATTTGTTACAAAACTAAGCTGGCAAGTATCAAATTCTAGCACTAAAATGTTTATATGTAACTGTGCAGCAACACTTGTCGGGTCAAGATACATTCCAACTTTGATCAAATTTGAATAGAAAAATTTAGTTCATCAATCTTGCAGGGCAAGTGTCTTTTTTGTGTGTTCTGGAGACTGCAATCTTAGTGCACATAAATGCAAAGCCTGGAAATAGGATGTGGTTTACATTGACCTTTTATAAAACTCTTTTTATAATTTGATTTTAAAATATTAATATATTGTCCAAATCAACGCAGCACAGTCATGCACTTGTTTCTAGACCCCGAGTAATGAAGGAATAACATTGCCCCCTAATGGGAACACAGTAACAAAAAGCTGCCCAATAGCTGTAACCTTCAAATTTTGTAAAATTAAATAGCAATATTCCAAAATGTAAATATAAAACATCTCCTCCTCCCATCTGATACACCATTTACAAGTTTCTGCTTTATGATTTCTGTCTTCTACTTAGTTCTGCTAATAATTTGACATTATTATGGACAGGCTGCATCCAGTTAAATTGAATAAAAACAAAATTTCAAAATTTGAACACCACTTAGTACTGCAAAGCATCAGAATTCTGGCATGATTCAAAGAAGCAGACATTGAAGTGCATAAGGTGATTACTGGGTTTTAATATATTTTCATGTGATTCAAATACAACCTACATTGAAGCATCTCAGATGGCCTTTCCCTTCACAGAATACATATAAAGCTCACATTCTGTAACATGTTTAGTAGCATCATCAAGATTCACCAGCTAGTCAATAGCTTTAACCTTGATTCATATTAGGTTTCTCCATTCCATTTATAGAAGGATCCAAATATATCCACAAAGCCACAGAGCGCTGCTGCCTCTCGGTACGCTCTTTCCTACACTTCCCAGAGCAGTTCTGCTTTCAGGGCCATGCTGTTGTGAAAGAGGAGCTGAGACCCGAACCCGACCGGGTCCTTTCCAAGGAAGAGCTGCAAGGATGAGAGGCTGCCTCTGTGCTGCGCTCCAGGCTGTGAGAGAAGTGTCCCAGGGCTTCCCCTCTCAGAACAAACACGGAGGGAGGGTATCTTGTCTATATACTCACATTGCTGGCACTAGTAACAGCAGTTGCATTCTTTATTTTATATAGGTGTCCGTAAAGTACTTAACTATCTGCTATCCCAATGTGCATAAGGAGGAGCATTAGAGGCTATTTCACAGCTCTTTCACATCTATCAGATGCACAGGACAAGAGAAAACCAATTCAGAAAGATGACCAGAGAGGGATTTGAAATGTTGAATGGCAAAATTTAATTAATATCTGTGCTGAACTTAGAAAATGAGTAATTCAAGAAGTGATCTTGAAATTACCTTTTTGGTGGTTGGTTGGTTTCTTGACCATAAAGAAAAAACAGAAATTACCAAAGTTGAAATCAGAGGGGTTTGTTTGTTTGTTTTCAGCTATTTCCACTTGCACGGTGTATAGCAACCTGCTGTAATAACGATGAGAAAGATATCTAACAGGTTAGCTGGCTCTTGTTTTACATGCAAAAGTGCAGATGACATTTTTTTTTTTTGTATTTTCTAAGTATGTAAATGGCACATAACCACTGCCTTGAAAAATACTGTTGTTCAGTCCACTTTTGCTATTTTGATCCAGTCCTCTCTCTTCTGATCCTAGAAATTAGTTTTCATAGCCACAGTGTCAAAGATGGCAATGTCAAAGTTCAGCGACACAGCAGCTCATCACAAGCACAAGGGAAAAACATCCTTGTCCCAACTGCTCTGTGAAGATCTTAACACACAAATTTTGTGTGTTAAGATCTTCACAGATCTTAATGAGATTTTAATTAATGAGACTTTACTCTCATTTTTCTTTCTCAAAGTCTGCTGGAAGTATGAAAAAGAAAGCAGATCATACCGAGAAGCATTTGATACAAGCAGATAGGAATTGTTTTTTAAATAAGGAGATTCAGGAATGCTTTGTCCTTCATAGAGCTTTTATAGTCTATTCGGCAATAACAGCTACAAAGACCTGCTGTCAGCACCGTCTCATTCATCAACGATCCAGTAGATTAGAATCCGTTAATTTTTTTGAAGGTTAAGAAAAGCTTATTAACGCATTAAGAGATGAATAATCTTTATAAAATCTTGAGTCTTAATTGCTGATGAAGCGGTTAATTATCCTCTGCACCAAACTTATCACTGTGAGAAAACATCTTCAGCAACTAAATTCTCCTTTTCTTCAAGGATTGCATCTTCTCCTACTCTTTCCCTTTATTTTTCCTTCTCAGGCATGTCAAGCTTCCCGGGAAACAGTTGGGACCCTCTGCTGTTGAGAAAGATTGCCTTTTCAAAGGTAGGATGAATGGATGGCACCCAAGACCTGCAGACTGCCAGCTCCTAACCAGAAAATGACAGCATCAAACACCCCCCACAGATTAAGAATGACCAGTAACAACGTACATGTCAGCAAGCACCTTCACAAAAACCACCATATAAAAGGAAAAATGCATTACTGAAAACCAGCAATGTACATTTTCCTTCAGTCACTGCAGAAAACTAGTTAGTAATCTTTGCAAACATATCCATTTGAGTAGATGACAGGAAGGATATGGTTGCATTGAACAAATCACGAAAGAATTAGCTTTTTCTTCCCACAGGAGTCAACCATACTTACTAGTTTCAAATGTCATCAGCTATAAGGATAAAACGGAGGCAACCATAAAAATCAGCGAGGGCAGAAAATTTGATGGAGAAGGAATATACCATTTTTTTATGTCAGAATTATTACCTGGAAACATGAGATGATTAAGACCTTGAAGGCTAAAATTTGTGCTTTTCTTAAAATAGGACTCTCTTTTGTAATAGGCTCTATTTGCACTTTTTCATTGCATACCATAGAGTAACACTCACACACACACACACACACACACACAACTTAAAATGGCAATTTTACGGCCAAGTTCTCTTCATCATTCTTGTCACACAGACTCAGTCACTGACACTAACAGCTCCATTAATCATTCTTAATTTTGCTTCCCCAGAGCTGCTGCCCTCCTGGCGCAATCTACTCAAACAGCTCTTGACCTATTTGTTGCCCGCGTCTTCACTGACGCCTGCTGCTGTAGCAGCTCACCTGGGACAACATGTCCCATTTTCTGCAGTATCTAACCACCAAACCTAACAGTGGTTACACGACTAGCACCGACTGGGGTGCTTAATCACAGGAGACACCTCACTAGCTCAGACGCAGGAAACGCGAAGAAGGAAGTAGGGTTTACATTAATTCAGATGCACCTGGAAAGAATGATGTCTAAAATATGAACGCAGCTTAATGTTGTATAAGACATGGAAATGGCTATGTTTCAGAGACTGCCCAAAATTTTTAAAGCATTAGAAAAGAATATTTATATTTAAACAAAACTGCAAACACAAAATATAAAAACTCTTAAAAAAGACATGAGTATGAAACAGTAAAATCTACTACAGAAGAAATACCTAAAGAACTGCCTTTTTTTTTCTCTCCCATAAATGACTCTAAATATGTCTGGACGGGGGAATGAAAAAATAAGCTAATTTAATTATACAACCATTTAGTTAAAAAAAAACCTGCTAAAAACTGTTAATCATAATTAGCTTACTGTCCCAAACTAAATATAGTAATACTAAATGGAAGCAGAGTCTGCCAGGTATGTTCTAGAAGGGCCTGTAGTTACTTTATGTGAAACGTACGTCTGTCTTACGGCAGGATTCCAAAATGTTGTCACTGAAGTGCCTAAGATGATCATGGGGTTGGTTTGTTATTCAACCTTAGTACAAAAAAAATGCTAGTGCAGTATACACAGCAAGGGACTGTTCTAACAACGAACAGGCGACATTTATGTCTCCAGACAGTCTAAAGCAGCAGCACATCCATATACACAGTGCCTTTCTTCTGAAAGCTTTAAAGGTCTTCTTAAATATTTCTAACGTGCAAGGTTGGATATTAAAAATACCAAAATGCCTGGTGTAGATCTCAACTGGAAAATTTAGCGCTCTACTCAGCAGTGTGCCAAAGAGCATGCACGTGATTTTGAAATGCTCTCCCTAACCTTTTATCAGAAATATTCATTAGAAACCTTGAAATAATACAACTGCAATAGGAAAAAACAAGTTCTATAAACAGCTCATCCAGGAAACAAAATCATACAACAGTCTAAGAAAATACTATATAGTAAGTAGAATACTACAGTAAGGAAAAAAAAAAAAACCTCTCAACACATTACAGGTGAAAATCTAATTAAGAAATGTCATCCTATTTTCAAAAATGTTTGACACGATTTTGAGTTATTCCAACTCTTGCAAACTAAGCCGTTCCACACAAGCATATGGAAAAGTACAAATATCACAGGGAAAACAAAATTACTTCTGTTTAAATGTACACAAATTCTGAAAACAAAGATTTTTTAAAAAAGTTCTTTTTACTGGGCTATTTCCTTCTCTTCATAGATAACTATTGCAGCTACAATAATGGAATTATTAAGGTCAAAAGGCGACCTACATCATCACAAGTTCTTACTTCTCTCAAGTCAGATTTTAAGAAGCTAGCACTTAATCATAAGTAACCGGTAAAATTCCTGTAAGGTCTCGTTTTGCAAAAGAGAGGGAGCCTATTTTAGAACTGCATGAACTCTGCCATACACCACTAGAGAATCTTTATCTTTTATCTTTCTGCAAGTTCACCTTGTTCCAGTAACTTATTTTGATGAACAGATACACCAGTTCTTTTTTTTTCTTTCTTTCTTTAAAAGCCTGAAGATGTTCCCTGCGCCCCACCACTACCAAAACTTTAAAATATCGAAGCTTGTATAGATCTTCTCTTATGGCCATTAAAACCACAGGAAGACGGAGGTAATTTACTTCCAAAGAAACGTTGTTATAAATTGTTTACACTTAATTTTTTTTTCAAATGCCCTCCAACGTTAACTGATATCTCTGCCCTAGATTTACCCAATTTTTAAGTGATCACACAATTCAGAACATGGCACAATGCAAGTGACAAAATTAAAGCCTTACTAGTAATACTGAATTTCTTTACATTCATTAGCACCTTAGGAAACAAATTTCTTTACTGTTACTAGCAGCAAGTAGGGTGAACCAAAGCTTTCCCAGTTTTACTAAAAAAAAAATGTTTTAACCTTAAAATACTTACAGTTCTGCTCATAAAAACACGAGGTTACTAAAAACCATTACATGGCTAGCATGACATTTGCTTTCTAAACAGATTATAATCACAATACACGAATAGTTCGACTGAATAACTTGTGTAAATTAATGTCAAAGTTGTCAAATTACAATGAAAAAGAAGATGCAGCATGACAAAAGAAAGGTCTTTAAAAGAAAAAAAAAGGTTGAAATTATTTAGGAAATGTCAGATGTTAGGAGAAAATGCATATCTTCACTCAATTGTCTAATAATTTACATGACACTTAATAAAACTTACTTAAACATGATCTTTTGCCGGCTGTGCTTGCACCACCTGAACATAAATTGCCTCCTCGATGGACCAGCTCAAGTTCCAAGTTTGTTCTGCACAAAAAACATAACAGTGCTGAATGGAATGGCATTAATTCAAGCTTCTATAGACATGAAGGAGTCACTACAAACTCCCAGCATATACTAAAAGAAAGAATACTGCAAACAAATCATTAGTGTTAGATGATTCCAAAATATGCCTCCGCATAAGATAAACAGTAGGAAGGTATAGCCATTTGTGATTTAAAATTATTAAAATCATCGTTTAAGAGAACTGGTACACTTGTGATTGAAGTAAAAAGAAGCGTTAATTTTGAGGCTTTTTTTCTGTATGCATACACCATCCTCAAAAAAATAAGGGAATTCACGTGCAAATCTGCAAAGACCACACAAAACTCTGTTCAAATTGCTTAAAAACATAACCATTTAAAGAATGTTCTCTTGAATGACAGGAGTTTTGTTTTGCTTTAAATAAACAGGCAGTGGAATGGACAAGCCACCCAGTCACTAAATATGAAAATATTTAAAATTATTCTGGAAGCACTGACTTCTATTGAAAGTTTAGTTCCTGAAAACCTTGGAGGTAAATTCTGAATGAACACCAGTGTGCCTCATTTGTATGAAACAGGAGCTGCTGCTTTAAATCTCTGCATGCCACATTGAGCTCTATTCCTGAGTATTACTGAAAGCTGATACTTAGATACCAATTTTTCAGGCCAAATTCAATAGCTTTATTTGATTTTGGAATTGAATGTTTTAGTACTGTGTTATCATTTACCGCTAAGACTTGGGCAAACAATTTATATTAGGTTTCCTGAGGAATTGTTTTAACAAGTGAACAAATGTTCCTGTAATTAAAGATGAATAAAAATCTGCTGTTCTGAAATATTATTTGATTAATTTTATCCAAACTGCAAAGTCCAGTTTTACACATATCTTGTCCAGTAGTTAAAAATCAACCAACACTACATTCAACATAGCGTGATCGAATATTTACTAAAATCTACATTCGAGTTTTATTAAATCTAAGGGAAGTACACACACATACAAAGACATTAAAGAAAAACTACAGTATGACTATCTTGTTAAAAATAAAATATTTTAAAAAGAATTTTGCTCCATCCATTTCAGCAAATACTTCATTTTTGATATTCAGTGTTTGCTAAGATACTTTCATATGCTTCTAAAATAGTAACATTTCAGAATATTACTATTCCTAAGTTTGCAACTTATGTCACCCATTTCTGAAGGAATGCTTTAATCCTCTCTACTCTGAAAAAAAGGCAATTTAACATTGATAATGTGCCTGCTCAGAGCTCCATCTGGTTGCTGCTGATAAGAGTATCTGTGTGACAGGGGAATTTTCCACTCTTCAAGCGATTTGCAGTGCTCACTGAACTTCTAAAAATCTACCAGCAAGGAAGCAGGGACAGGGATTTCATATTAGTGGACAAAATAGCAACTGTAGATCAGCATGTGCTAGTTCATCTGGGGAATATAAATGAAACCAGTGTGTATTATTTCTATAAAGCTTTGATAACTAATTTGTAGAATAAAATTCATAGCAACCTTTTATTAATACCAAGAGAATTAAGATTTAATCAAAACACTACCTGAATTTCTATGAGCTATTTTAGGTCTAGAATTTTCAATTTTCCTTTCACCAAGACATACATACTATTTTGCAAAACAAACTCAAGGACAACTGGACAAAATTCTTCTGGATGCCTATGACATGCCAGACAGTATTACTCTTCGCTATAGGGAACGTAAGAAGAGAGACTTCTGGTAACATATTCCCTCCCACACTGCACACTCATACTCCCCTCCCATACTTCCTTATTGCTCCAAGCACCTCAAAGGCAGAAGCTTATAGCTCAGTTGTCTTGAAAATACAAATACTATATGGTACTTTCATAACATACTTAAACCTCAGTGTGACAGTGCACAGTGGGAAGTAACTCCTAGAAACTGGAACACTTTTCCTTTATTATGAGCATGTTCTACGCCACACACTGCTTAAAATCATTTTTGAAAGACACTAACACATCTCCTCCCTATTCAAGATTCCTTCAGCCTTGAGGCTCTGATTAAGGCTCTAGTACCTCCCGTCCCGATGAACAGGCAAAAAACAAAATTCTCAGTGCCTGTTCCCTTATTGCTAAAAGGAAAACAGGGGCATTTGACAAGTGGAACCCAGAGTGGTCCCTGAAAGTATCCTTCAACTATCTTAACTCTCTGAAAACGAAGGAAGGAGGAGAAAGAAAATCAATTTAGAAATTACTGTTTATCTATACATGTCTGTGCTACTCACTGGAGCAAAATATTTGTAACAGTGACATGTGACTTGACCTTCCTTACTCATGAAAAGATGACAGAGGAGAAAGGATGGATTTTGCTCAGCTGCACAGACTTCAGATCCCAAACCAGACCCATTTCAGCCTACTTTGATTGGCTTTCAATCCAAGATTCAACCCTGATATCCTTGGATATCTGGAAAGAGAGACTTTTGCATGTTCATCAGAATTCGTAAGAGAAGAACATGGGAGCAGGTAAATGAGCAATACCCCTGCCAGGAAGTAAACACACCTAGGGGGGAACCCCTCATTCCAGAGGGCATAAAGTTCACACGATCTTTAGCATTTCACATTACGAAGACAGCACATACATGAAAGTGCAAATACTGAGGCACAGGTTAGGAAAGAGCAGCAATGGTTTGGCATTAGTCTATAGGTAACTGACAGCACAGCAAAGGCTTCGTGTACACAGCCAACTAACCCAAGAGATTCTTTGCTATATAGCACAGAAAGAGTCCTCCAGGAGACACTGCCACAAATGACAGCCATCAATGCTCCAAATGTGGAGCTATTAAAACTAAGTGCACATGATTTGCAAATGACACATTGCTCATCCTGTTCATGTCAGTAAAGACCAGGAGGAATGCCTAGCAAAAAGGTCTAAATTTAAAAAGGTAGGAGACTATGAAAACGGGAGCTAGCTAAATATCTGCTGTGCACACAAACCAGGATGCAAGGACTCTGAATGACCTTTATTGCTAAGAAAAGAGATGGGACTACCTCTCCCAAGGGCTAATTTCTTTCCTCTGCTACCAATGACATCTGTCTGGGCAGCAAAAGTGTAGTAAGAAGAGCAAATTCTCTCCTGAAGCAGAAAAGATAAGCTGCTGTAAAAAACTCCATATTGTTTAATCAGTACTGTTTAATCAATAGTGTTCTCATTTCAACCTGCAAAACTCCCCCTCAAAATTTGTCTTCAGCTGTAAACTGGCATCTTTTAAGAAGACTACAGACCATGTCATTTCCTGATTGAAAAGGGAGCACAATTTACTAATATAAAAAGATAAATGGTATTTGACATTAATTGACCCCCTGCAATTAGCAAGTGAATTAAAAATATCATTAGGCTAACGTGAAATGCCTATTTAGACAGTGACTACTTATCATCTTGACCACTTTATCTGTATATTAGATTAAATATGAGGAGGGAACAGGAAGATATCATTACCACAGAAAGACTGGGGATGGAAATAAGGAAGAAACATTAGGGTGAATCACAGGAATAAACCTGCAGTTCTTATGCACTTTCCAAGTCTACAAATCTGGACTGCTGAAGGGGCCAGAAAAAAAAAAAGTTTTGTAAAAGCTCTGCCAAGGATCTTCTCAAATGATCTTATGATTTATGGTAACAATATGCAAGACTGGATCCAAAATCTGAAGTCCTGCTGGCATGGACAAGCAGAAAATAGCTAATACTGGCCTAATCCAATGAGAAGAGGTGGACAGTGAGTGTGGGTGACATGTTCTAGCCTTACTGGCCACTCAAGCAGTGCAAGAAGAAAAGAAATGCCGTTCTGATTTGAGATATTTTTAATTCTCGAAAGAAAAAAAAAAAAAACAAGAAACTTTGGCTGAAATGTCAATGTAAGAAAATCTATATGATATGTCTAGTTATCATTTTTAATATTAGTAATTTTCCAGAGAAATACAGACTGATTTGTGTAATACAAATATTTACAAGCAGTCAAACTTTTATATAGGAGACTTTTTTTTTTGTATAGCAAAGAAGATTATTGCATGTCAGCATAAGTGGCATATTTGATACAAGGATAAACATTGTAGAAATTATGGGTCATACAGTTTAAAATCCTTTAAAAATACAGGATTCAAAATGAGTATTTCCTATATGAAAGTATGTTCTTAATGAAGGCAAAAATCAAGATCTTGATCTTTGATCAAGATGATCAAAGAACACAAATAATGTTTCTATTAATAGAATCATATGATCATCTAAATTGGAAGGGACCTCTGGGATCACCTGATCCAACCTTCTGTCGAAAGTAAAGCTTTAGATTCAGGCATGCAGAGCCCTGTCAAACCAAGTCTCGATATTTCCGGGGAGGAAGATACCATCGCTTTTCCGTGCAACACATTCTGATGTTTAATTGTTCTCACAATAAAGAATTTTAGCAATTACTGGTAGCTTTATCACTTTGACAACATTATAGACACCTATTTGAAAGGAAAATGTTATCAATGAAGAAAATATTTACACAGCAGTTTTAATGTCTGGACTTAAAAAATGCAACTAATGCAGAAGATGATGAAAATGAAAGCGAGAATATACACAGTGCTTTATTAACAAATAATATTCATTTTCTGTTTTCCATATAGTGCCTGAGGCTACATTTATAACGAGCTTTGTTTCAAATAAGAATTCACAGATGCTGCTCCAATTCCCTTCAAGGTTTTTATCTGCCACATTTCACTGCAAAACCAAGAATTTTGCTTAGCAGTGTCAGAGTTCATCAACGCACAGGAAGACGAGAGCCCTGCGAGGCAGGCTCTGACAGCACCAAGCGCAGGTACGCTGCCCCCAGAGAGAGGGATGATAAATACCCCCAAACTGGGGGACTGAAGGCTGATGCACCAGCTCTCTACAACCTGGTTAACTCTTATGCAAGAAAAATCTCATGAGGGAGCTTTTCTGAGCAGCTTTAAGAACTCCATCAGAAAGACGCTGGCCTAGGACCAAAATCTGGACTCTGAAATTAAACACAAGAGCTCAGGCATTATCTGTATCAGATGGGAAGAAATGCATATATTACCATATATTACCCCTGAGGGCTGTGCTGCCATCCAGAGGGACCTGGACAGACTGGAGGACTGGGCGGCGAGAAACCTCATGAGGTTCAACAAGGGCAAGTGCAAGGTCCTGCACTTGGGGAGGAATAACCCTGGACACCAGTACAGATTAGGGGTGGACCTGCTGGAGAGCAGCCCCGCAGAGAGGGACCTGGGTGTCATGGTGGACGACAAGTTGACCATGAGGCAGCAGTGTGCCCTGGTGGCCAAGAAGGCCAACGGGATCCTGGGGTGCATTAAGAAAAGCATCTCCAGCAGGTCAAGGGAAGTGATCATCCCCCTCTACTCAGCCCTGGTGAGGCCACATCTGGAGTACTGCGTCCAGTTCTGGGCTCCCCAGTACAAGAGGGATGTGGAGCTGCTGGAGAGAGTCCAGCGCAGGGCTACCAGGATGATCAGGGGCCTGGAACATCTGCCCTATGAGCAAAGGCTGAGAGAGCTGGGTCTGTTCAGCCTGGAGAAGAGGAGGCTGAGGGGGGACCTGATCAGCGTGTATAAATACCTCAAGGGAGGCAGTGAGGAGGATGGGGGCGGCCTCTTTTCAGTGGTGGGCAGGGATAGGACTAGAGGAAATGGCTTCAAACTGAAGCATCGGAAGTTCCACAGGAACTTAAGGAAGCATTTCTTCACTGTGAGGGTGACAAAGCACTGGAACAGGCTGCCCAGAGAGGTTGTGGAGTCTCCTTCTTTGGAGATCTTTAAAACCCGCTTGGATGCAGCCCTGTGCCACGTGCTCTAGGTGACCCTGCGTGAGCAGGGGGGTTGGACTCGATGACCTCTGAGGTCCCTTCCAACCTTCGGCATTCTATGATTCTATGATTCTATGATTCTACCACAACCTCTAGCCTTTCACTCTGAGAGATTGTCTCGTTTCCATTATGATTGGGATTCTATTTTCTGCATAGCATTTTATAGGAACAATGACATCTCTTAAACATTATTTTCATTTTAAAATATTTAGTACTTGTCTCTCTGCTACCTAATTACTCTACAAACGTGTTCAGATATTGCAGGTAAATTTTACATGGTGCAAAGACTAAGGTACACTATGACAATATCGTTACCAAAAAGTACTTTAACTTAGAGCCGAATGTATACTCCTATGGTTTACAGTAAAATACCTTATATGTAAATACCTATGATGATTTCACGTCATTAAAAAGAACTGTGATTACACTTCTATTGTGAGACTATTCTTCTAACTATTAAAACTGTCAGTTTGCAATATTTACATGAGACTTTATTTTTACATATCCTAAGTAGATAGCAGAGTTTCACATTGCTAAAAATACACTCCAATATACTACAATATACTAATTTAAATATCAGAATTTTGCAAATAATATAATAGCTAAACAAACTACAGGCCTCAACAACTAGAGTTTATGAAACCATTGTGACAAATGCTACTGAATTGCAATTCCTGTACTCCTGCACTTTCTCTGCATCAGATCCTTCCCTGTGGGCCTCAATAACAAAGGTTTTGGAAGATAATTTGCGTGATGGATATTTCAGTTGCTCTTTTGGGAAGACCCTGCATTACAGTAAATCTGACCAGGTTAACCATTCAGTGAAATAAATGGTACAGACTGAGCCGGGGCGAGGCCTTGCCTTTGCCTTTCTTCAAAATGGTGCCTGCAATCCCGAGAGCAGCACAACTGGAATCCAGCATTACAGTGAAGATGCTGGTAGCTTTGTTGTTAGAAGTCATCTTAAACATATGAGGAAAATGCCTTGGTTGTTAATAGGATCATTCTCTGATCGCCAAGTAAATAAAATTAATGCCCGATGGAGGGACTAGAACCATCCTGTGATTTTAAACCTGCCAATACAGTAGAAACATAGAAATTATTTCATTCTGCTGGGTAACAGTAGAGAAGACTTAACAGTTCGGGTTAACTGGGTCTGCTGGTAACAGGAAGAGAAACTCAACATAAATTTTTCATAAACAGAAGGGAAAATCTTCAGAAAGGAGGAAAGCCAAATAAGCAGCAGCCCAGCTGCTCTCCAGATTCTGTGCCACTTGAAAATGCTAAAAATAAAATGTCTGAGAAATCATGCCCCTTCATAGCACTACGTATGAAAATCAGAAAATATAACCTTGATATAACCTTTGGGACTAAGTGTCCCCAAAGGGTTTGTTTGTTTGTTTCAGAGAGAGAGAGAGAGAGAGAGAGAGAGAGAGAGAGAGAGAGAGAGAGAGAGAGAGAGAGAGAGAGCGCGCGCACACAATACTCAAATAAAATTAAAGTGTTACTGTTAGTAATAAACTCAAAATTCCAAAATAATAAAGAAGAAAAGAAAATATACACTCACCTGGCTACAGAATACATGAACAGAAAATCATTGTCAGGTGATCCAGGACTCTTGCTATAATCTGTGTACTTCTTCTGTGTAGTACTTTTTATATCTTTCATTACAGATTCCATTTCTTTACTGAGATTGGTCTCAGACTATGAATAAAGATATGAAAAAGATCACTTAATACTACCTGAAAAAACACAATTGTTGATCACAAAGCTTTCATGTTTATAAATGGAAGCTTTATAAACAAATTACACTTTCCTATTTATAAAAATGCATTTGAAGATTATGAAAAAAACATGTATTAGAAGTCAATAGTCTCTGCCTCACAGAAATTTTATAGTATTCTAAAAGTAATTCCAATTTGTTTTGAATAATAAAGTTCTTCTGTTTTTCCATCTCAAGTTCAAGATTCTTCAGCTTATTTTATTTTAGCACGTATTTCCATGACACGAATACATGGAACGAACACAAACTGTCAAACTCTAATAAAAAAATACATTATTATTTTGAAATACTTCTGGAACAAAAGTATCTACTGGAAGACTAGTTGAATATAAGAGAACTAATTATATAGTTCTGAAAGACTTCAAGAAGCTTTTTGATACATGAGTGGGTACAAAATGCTCTTTCAATTAATCCATATCTTAATATATTTTTAATAGACAGTCTTTAAGTGGCCTCCAATTAGAAATATATTGGTATTTTTACATTGTAAAGAAGTGACAAACGGGTTTTATGTTATGTGACTCAATTCAATGTAAATTATCATGTAGTAAGCTGAAAGTGTACTACATATAAATTTATATGAATTACACTTTTGCTATAGCTGTCTTTGATCTATTCTTAATAGGTAATACAATAAAAACTGTAAAACATTATGAATATTTTGATTTAAAAACAGTATGCTACCTTCCAAACAGAAAGAAGAAGAAATGAAGTTTCCTGGACTGCAAGGTTTCTAAAGGGTCACAAAATGCAACATAATGTAAAATTGAAAGGTAGAGACAAATTAACAAGGATCTTTCTGCCTTACACTGATGCTTACTGGGAAAGTTCCCAGCTGTTCTTGAAGATCTTCCACCTCTCGCACAAGATCTTGCATGCACTTGTTACTGTGACTTTGCCAAAGGTTTCTCTCGACATTGTTTCCCGGATAACAAGGCAGAACACTGTTGGCAAACTGCCTACACAGAGGGCAGGTAAATTCTCCTTTGTCCACAGAAAAACCCTGGAGGACCTGGTCATTCTAAAAACAAAAAAATAAAACAAGATGTAAATTAAATTTTTGCTGAAAATGAAAACTTCTTTCATATTTCTACCAATTAAAAAAAAAAAGGAAAAAACATAGATAAAAAAATCTCAAACCTTTAAAACCAACAACTATAAAGAAATAATATTCCTGGGCTGGTTCAAGAGCTCTAATTCCTACCTACTGCATTACAAATGATCCATGTCACCTGATTTTCAAGTATTCCTTACTGTCAAAATCTATCCCATAATAAACTAGAAAATACTTGAATGGGATATTTTAAACAGTTTGCTTCCTGTAAAGTTTAAGACTCCCTTAAAAGTCTTCTCATTTGTCAAAAGGCATTTTGTTTCCAGTGAAGTATTTGCGAGAAGTATAGGCGAGAAGTATTTGAAGATATTCCTCAGGAGAGGCACAGGTGCAGAAGCTGATTACCCAGCCACAGCAGCACAGCAATCCAGCCCAAACCTCGGCTACTTGCTGCATTATCCCCAAGGCCTGGAAAGCAGCCACAGCTGCAGCTAGCTGGGGAGCAGGGGGCAGCCCAAAGGCTCCTGTCACTGGCCTCAGCTTCAGGAAACCTTGAACACAGCTTCAGCTGCAGGAAACGCCTCAGCTGTTTGCCACTGGGGAGAGGACGGCTGCTGAGGTAGCACCAACTGCAATTTAATCTTCAAAGCATCACACCGGTGCCGAGGCCTCCTGGTAAACCAGCTACCCACATTCCTCTACCATTTTTTTCTTAAATTCCTCACTCACTTCTAATGAAAATAGGAATTGGTGAAACAGAAGTGAGAAGAGCAAGAAATGTTTTACCTGAATGTGCTTGCCAGAGAAAATCATAATTTCAGTTTTAAATAATGGAATTACCTTAGTAAAACATTTCCCTGATACATCAGAATATCTGAGAACAAGGTAGTGTTGTTAATAATGCCAAGACTTAATAAGGAAGATTTAGTACTGGAAGGAAGTAAGGAAGATGCAGTACTGGAAAGATAAAAATATCATGCATATTCATGCAAGACATGAGACGTTCCGAATCTCTCCTTCACTGAATCAAATAGCATAAATCCATTGATTTTACTTGAGAACAGATCAGATTCAAATAATTAAAAATCTTTAATTTTACCTACCCGCAAAGATTCCATGTAAGATTTATGACAATCTATGTGCAAAGTATGACCACATGTTTGTACATAAACACCTCCTTCCCAGCCTATTGACACTGCTTGGAGACAGGAACTCTGTAAAAACAATCCCCCCCAAACAAAAATAATAAGAAAAAAGAAAAAAAATATATATGGTTACGGTATTTGTCACAATTCATTTTGGGATTTTTTTATTTGCTGCTAGGCAATATAAAAATATATGCTGTGGAAATAAAGGGGGTTTTGTTTGTTTGTTCTGGACATTTGTCACAATTCTGCTGGTTCAGCTTCCGTACACTCCGACATATTCCACTACCTGAAGTAACATACTATATCTATACTAGAACAAACACTTTGAAGAACTTTATGTATTACAGAAAGGCAGCTGTGACTGCACCATCTTTTCCAGCAACACAAACTTACCTTCCCCATGTACAATGGCAATGTGCTCCAACACGTTTCAGTCAGTTTTGCCCAGAACAAGTAGATTACTATGAATATCCAACTCTGATGATCAGCTTTTCTGAGGGTGCCCCTGCAGGCTGCCTTTGCCTGCATATCAGCCAATCTTACAAACTCCAGCTACACTACAAGGCACTTTTATTTGCCTTAAACTTGATATTTGTAATGTTTCAGAAGACTTTCAGGTTCAAGTCAATAACCTTAGTGACATGAAAAGTCTTCTGCTTTTTGCTGGTTCCTTCACGACTGACATACAGCGTACCCGAACTGCCCTACAAAGCAACTGCCTCCGTCAGGAAGAGACCCGTATGTACTGCATAGATTTAGTAGGCCTAGTTGCCAGCACTGTTCCTTTTTTTTATTTTTAAGATCACATTTAGATAACTGAAATTCTACATTTAAACAACTGAAATTCTATTGCATCTTCTGAGATGCAAATCTAATAGGAAACACCAGATTCATGAACTTAGGTGAAACTCGGATTGAAGGACCTTTAGTGAAATCACTCTACAGTGAATACTCTATCTAGAAAGTTGGAGAGGCTAGAGTGCAAGTCAGAGATAGGGGAGGCTATAGATTTGAACAGAATGGAAGGGAAAACGGTGACAATATGAGGAAACTTCATAAACCATGCTAAAAATGCTTTATCCCTTCTCAGCACTGGGGATTGAGAAGGTGAAAAACAGAAGCTCATGCCTGTGTCTCTGAGCTGGTTGGTTTATGTCCTGCCAATTAATCAGTCTGAGGAAATGTGCAATAGAATTGCACCCTTTCCCTAATATCAATAACTTATGCTTTTCTCCAAGCTGTTCCAAAATTCTTGCTTTCCAGTGGCCCTCCTTTTCTAAGACTAACACCCACAGCAATGCTAAAAACAGCCCCGTCATGGATTTGACTCCAGCTACTGCGCTGGGGAACACAGTGTAAGGAGCTTAGGCAGCAGAGGCTGCCTCTGTAGGTGACATTTGGCATGTAACTAAATGGATCTGATTCTCTGCAAAAAATCACCAGTCTAAAGTCTGAGGAGCCAGCCACGTGCTGCTTACAGGCCTGGGGGGAAAAAGGCTATCTCAAGTTATTGGCTACAGAGTGATTCTGTAATGTGTGGTTCTGTAAATGGTCCAATCCATCTAGCATATGAAGTTTTTTCCCTTAATTGTCAAACTTTTCTGTTTTAAAAATGGTAACTGGCAATGATTTTTTTTTCTTTTAATGAGCAGAGACATTCTCTGACTACAAATGCATCAAATTTCAGCCAAGAAAGAGTAAGAGGCTTCTCAATGGAAAAGAAAAAAGGCCCATTTTGCCTAGCCTGTATTTAGCATTTAGGTTTTGAAATGCTGTTCATTCTTCTTCAACCAGAAGAAGCTAGATCACATTTGATAACCTAACATGTTCACAACTAAGTAAAATTATTCTCTTGTCTCCTGAAATTTGTTCTTCTTTTTACAGGAAGGACACTTACTGCGAAGGACACAGTTGATAAATAAAAGGACTTATTGCTTAGCTCAGCTGAACAAGCCACTCAAGACACTAGCAGATGTTTCCATTTCTATGCCAAAAGAAATTTAAGGATTACTTCTTTCATGCAGAGATTTTTTTTTTTTTTTTTTTTTTTTTTTTTTTTTTTAAAACCACAGTCGTGACCTGGAAACTTGAAAGCAGAAATAGCTAATTCAATGAGTGTTTAAACCAGGATGGAATTTTTCAAAGCATGATGCATTTGGTCACTGCATTACAGTGTCTTTTAGACTAGTCTGTTGTAAGGGTTTTGCACAGAAAGACGCTTTTAGGTAAGAACAAGTTTTTGAATAACATTTGTTTTTCATTAGCACTCCTTCCACTTCTAGTACGTAAGCAAATAAAAAAAATAAAGCTATAGTGTTATTTGAACATTCTTAACCACTTCAATAATGAATAATTTTCATTTCCAATTTGAAACATTAGCAAATAAACACAGGTATATATTAATGACACACTGACAATAAGGCACACAAATTTGATATTCCTTCGAAACTTGACAAACTGAAACGTTATTAACTACAATTATCTCATGTATAAAGCGTGGTTTTGTTTTGCCCCAAATAGTTTTATCAATATTCCATTAAATTAACGATGTATCCTACATTAACTGAAGGACAACTTCATGAAACACTGTGCAATGTCATCAATGACAAACGAAGAAAAACTTGTCAAACAGATTGTTTCTGAACTGAAATGCATCTTGTTTGTCCATAAGTGGTTTTCTGCTAAAATCTTTCAGAGTTTTCCTTTTTAACATGCAAATTTATGGTATTTACCTCAGGGAGAAGTTGCTTCTCTGAAAATATTGTCAAAATTTTAAAACAATACCAAAACAATTATGAAATGTACTCTCAACTAATCTACTGAACATCAGTCAAGCACACCTGGTTGCAGTTAAATTTTCCTTTTCTATTATGGATAACAGATTATGAGAAAGCTGCTAACCATATCAGAATAAAAACTGCAGCAATTTCAATTTTTGTCTTTCAAGCCAGAACTGAAGCTTCTAAGTGCTACATATTTAGTTACACCTACCTAAGTGCTAGTGTATCTTTTAAGAGTCATCCATAGGAGCTAATACAGGGTCCTAAGATACACAGCCTCTTCCCTAAGAATGATCTCTAAAAACTGATTTATGTTATCTTGCAGTACTTATACTAGTCTCTTACTAACCAAGTCCTGTTAAGCAACAAGAATTGGCTTTCCAAAGGATATAAAAAAGCTGTAACACACGTTGCTTCTGGTTTTATGAAGCAATGGAAAACTCTGCTTGGAACAGCTAAAAAACTCCAAAATATATAGTAATATTACAATAAATGCAACTTCAACAATTTTTCCTGTCCACTCCTTCCTGTCCACTTCCCTTCCTCTTTCTTGTACAGACTCAGAAAACTGTTAAGGTTTAAAACTACTGCTCCCTTTTACTCCTGCTGCCAAGTTAACTTAACACAGCATAATTCCTGGATCTGGCTCATGGAGCGAACCACAGGAAAGCTTTTGTTTTGAAACGGGTGCCTAAGAAGGCAGAAACACATCTCATTCACATGGTCACACTGACCTGTGAAATACCTCTTCTAGCAAAAATCTGTAGGCATATTTAATGAATATTAATGCCCATGGACATGACAGTTGACTACGCGAAAATCATATACAAGGGAAAACTACATATACTTTAAAAAGGACCTCATCAGATGTAAATATATGCATAAGTATAAATATATCCATAAATATTACAACATCACAAACTGTTTCTCTAAAGGTAAACATGGAACCAGGGAGACTTTTTGACACAGAGTGAATTCAATATGTTGTAATCCCATGTATCTTTTCACACAACTCAGTTCATAATTGGTAGTTTTGCTCAAATCCAATACTTACATCTTTAAAGTATCGCTGTAAAATGGCAAGCCTCACATCGTGCAGTGCTGCACAGGTATCCCAAGGGTATATCTGCTCCTCTTCGGTGGTTGGCAGCTTCTTTGGCTCAGGGCTATTGCGACATTGTCCCAGGACTGCGCACAGAAAAGAAGCAAATGAGAACAAAACAGATAACAGAGAGCTGAAGATAAACATCTTCCCATTCTGGTTTATAGATAGTAGTTTTTTGATGATATTAACAAGTAGAAAAAAAATATTGAAGAAACTAAAGTCATGTTTTTTACTGAGAATACATAAAAATATATACGGCACTTTTATCGTCTTTTCTTTAAAAAATATTTCCCTGCAGGTTTGTTACATTCTGCTGAGTCTAGAAAAGCAAACAGGAGCGAGGACGGAATAAGGTATATCCTGTTCACCCTTTTCCCAATCTTTTCAAGGGTTTAAGTACCACTAAATACATAGAGTGTTTAGGGCCCTCATTGAGGATCATTCACAAAGATATGTGACTCGCTATTTTTCCAGGCACCTTAAACCTCCTGTAACAGTGCTTGTCCAGACAGTCACACGTTCATACCTGAGGATGCTTGTAATAGTACAACTAGCCCTGTAGGTCTGTCTTCAGTAGAAGGACCACTCTGTCCACAAATAACACAATCATATATTGCCTCAGAAACATGCTGTTCTGATGTAGCTATCTCCATGGCAATATCAGCTTCTGGCGACTCTGAAAAAGGACAGGAAAACTCATGTTAAATAGAGGAAAATAAATCAAATGACATCTGCATTGTAGTAGTGATCAAAAAGTGACCATTGAAGTAGTCCAAAGGAAAGTATTTCCTCCTGACTTTCAATCTTTTCAAGCCTTTTTCTCCTTGAGTAAATAGGACATAATACATGTCTGCTTTCAGGAGTGCTTTCTTCTGAGAGTCCACTGCAAACTCATTAAAGGACAGGCATGCTGAATGCAAGGCAGCATCCTTCTTTGCTATGAAAACTCCATACAATGCTCTCTCTCACTGGACAGAATCTGAATTATACTATCTCAGTAAGTATTGATTTCTCAGTCATTTATTGAGGGTCATAAGAAAATGAACTACAATCTTCATTGACCTACAGCTGTTAATATTGTATGCACATTTATCACCATCTAGTGGCGGTCAGACGAACAGTGAATAAAAAAGCAAAATGCATCATCACCCAACATCTTTCTGGTAAAACTCCAAACAATCAGAAAATCTAGCAGTAATTGTAAAGCAGGAGAGAGGAAATAAACACTACAGCTGTTTTTCATATCAGACATCTTTGACACCTCCTCATCATCATGTTGATGATGTACTGATGGCCTTATCAGTATATGAGAAGGACTATGAAGTCCTTGTCTATCTACCTTTTCCTATAACATTCTGAATAAAACATGAAACATGGATCCATTCAACATTTTTAAGAGGTGAAGTAAGACAATGTAGCATGGCAATTTCATTTGGGCCAGTACAACGTAAGTCCTCAGTTAACATTTTATTTATGAAATATCATCCATTCATTGCTCTTATTCTCTCAAACACAACACTTAGAAAAGGGAAATATCTAATGCAATAGAATGAGTTAACTTTGCAAATTAAAATTATTGAAGAAAAACAATATGTATTTGATTTAATTAGGCTCTGCTTTGCTCAGATTAACACTAAATAGATCAATGAATATGCTTTGCATTCCTGCAAAAAACATTTTTCTTTGGCTCCATTTTTAATGTAGTTTTTAATGTACTTTCACATTCAACTGCCATACAGTTTCCCAATGGGAGAAGTTCTACATTCAATACGTGTAAGCATGTGACATTTTATTTCTAATAAGTATCTCTCTCAAAACATACCATCTCGTTATTTTAAACCTCAGAAAAAAAAAATAAATCTTAATATTCTGAAAGTGTTTCAAACCAATTGAGTATGTCCCCTCTATACCTCTATCTCCTACAGACCTCAGGGATCAAATATATGCTACTCTTTCAAGTGTTTAGATTTGGCCCAAGGCTAATTTGTCAAATAATAAAATTTCAGGGGAATTAAATCTTTAGCATCAAAGACTACTTCCTAATCAAATAACTTTCCCAGAAAGTAGTAAATAAAAGCAAGGCTAACTTGCACAAATAGTATGTGTGAAGGAAACAGGGAAGCATTTCAAGCTACAGAAAAGTAAACAAACCCACAACTCCCTGACTCCCTGAAACAACCACCATGAATACCAACAAAAAATCCCACAATATTTATTTTTAAATGGACTATGACAAACGTTGATTCCTGGCCTAAAGTATCTCAGAAATAATTTGAATTATACAGCTTTACCTTAAGGATACACTTTCCTTTCCCTGTCCCTCTTCCTTTTCTTTCTTGCTACCCAATTGCATCACTCTGTTTCCACTTTGCAGTAATCTTACCAGAACACAGTTTTGTAAACAACGAATTAAACTAAATATTAAAGAAAAAAAGAACATATCTTCTTTGATTTTGGAGGAAAAAACTTCTAGAGACACTTCCCCTACTGATGTTTTAACAGAACCAAAAGATTTATTAGTGCTTTAGAAAATTGGCCACAGGGTATCGCTAGCTTGAAAGGGTAGATTTTGGCAGTAGAATGGGGTAAAAATAAATCAGTGGCAGTGTGGAAAAGGGAGGTTACAGAACGCTATGCAAAGGGCGACCTTCTTGTCCTTGTTCTTGTCCTTCCTCAGTTTCACCTCTGCAGAGCATCTGACCTCTCTCTCACTAGCTTCCTGATCTAGTCAGACTGTCCCAGGCTGTTCCCCCAAACTGAAAACTGTTTCCCCAGGCTGTTTCCAACCTAACTGATTTCACAGAAACTTATCCTAGGGATGTCAAGATGCAAATAGGAAATGCAAGATAACATAAGTGGCATTGATATCAATACACTAAGTTACTCTTACAAGATTTGTCTGATGATATAGTCTGATTTTCTAGCTACCTACAATGTGTTCTCTTTGCCTTTGCAGATCATTTCAGAGCAAGGATAATACAAACCTCACTAAATAGAACGAAGTTAAAATCACTGCAGGAAAATGTAAACATTTAAACAGTGACAGAAATCCAGGACACTTTTTCTCTCTTTTAAATTATTTTCCCCCGGCAAGTTAATTATTTAGCTTTTAGTTTTGTACCAATACAGGTGAAGCATCTGAAGTTACAAAATTGGCCTTTGCTGCCTCCCAGCAAACACTGATCAGTGTGCTACCATCTGACACGTCGTGTTCTTATATAACACCTTGCTGACTTTATTTTAGGTCAAACTCTCCAGAGTTAAGGGCATGATCTACTTCCCCTTTTTCCCCAATTGAGAAAATGCCAATCTCAACGGGCTGTGCAAAAGTTTCCACAATAAAGTGCCTTTATAATCTCTGACTGCAGTCAACATTCTTCCTGTCATACTGTGTGTCAGTGGTCCCTAGCATCAAAGCAACTATTAGCATATATATTCTCAAGAGATCAGTCACTAATTTATTTTTCTATCTAGGTTCAGAAGATTGAATGTTAAAAAGTGTATGTCACCTTGCTTTCAATTTGTGCACTTTTTTCAACCTAGCTAATATCAGCAAATGCTTCAAGGACAGAACGATAGTCTGCTGAGAGCCATATCATTGAAAGGATTGTGAGAAACATTCCATACTTAGGGGGCATTTACAAAAAAAAAAAAAATTGAACACTTCACACACAAAAAAAACTATTAAAGGAATGCAAAATTTCTGGGCAATCATCTTCTTAAGTGGTTACCCAGGAATGTCTTCATGCAAAATAACTATGTTAATGTAGTTCATTAAACCAATTCTTTCCTGCCGAGTATGATACATAATTAATTCCTACATTTTATGTCAAGAAAAATAAAGTTATTCATTGTTTAAATACTAAGAAATGGAAAAGTATTTCTCAACACAGTGACGCATACACAAGCACAAAGGCCTAGGTTCTGACTGTACAGTAATTCAAGGTTCTTTTTAATATTTAACTTGTGTAGTTAAAACCAAGTGTCCCCCAGTTCTCCACAATGTTGACAGGGCCCTGGCTACTGCCCTTCATCCGCATATGATATTAATTACCTTAAATACAACTTATGAAACATCTGTGTCTAATATGTGATCTTTGTGTTGGGTACAGCACACCTCCCAAAGGTAACACCAAACATATGTCATTATTTGGTAAAGAACTTTTGGGTTGCCATATGACCTGCATAAATATTAATGACAGAATCTTCTCTGTACCCCATTAACTGAAATGAAATGAACACAAGTTCAACAAAACAAGAAACCAGTACAATGCTAACATTCAAATTAAAAACACAAAGCAGACTATCTGACTGGCTGAGACGGAAAAAAAACCCTGCTTTCAAAACTGCTCATGTTCAATTGAACAACCTACATGAAGAAAATGGTTTCTACCTCTTAATTGAACAAAATCAGACTGATCAAGAATTTCTCCTAACAAAGTCTGAAAAGAACTCATCCCTAAAAAAAACAAACATGAGGACTGATGCTGCTGTAAAGCCCATCTTTAAAATAGCTGACACAGAATACAGCACTATCAATTGTAATACTGAAGTGATCTAATGATTATACTTTCCTCAATTCTACATTTAATTTAAAAGGCAAAAACCTTGCCCTTATTAAAAATTGAGAATTTCTCTACAAAGAAATAGCAGTAATATGTATCATCACAGTTTAAGAAAACACAATATTTAAGAAACAGACTAACTTTGGACAGTTTTATATTAAAAGGAGAATATTTTGACACATCACACAAATGTAACCACTTTATTCACTTTAAGAAAAAATCAAAATAGACTTATGTACATCAGATGTGTTCTCTTCTACATGTTTTCAAGACTACCATGCTTATTCATTAACAGTGGTCTATTCAGTGTTAGTCCATGCTAGAAAACACAGCTTGAAGCCTCTTAAGAACTACCAAGTGCTCAAGTCGTTGTGGTAGAACCATTTAGGTTTTTGACTCAAAACAGCATAACATAAAATTTAAAACAAAAAACAAATAGGCAGACAATGAAAAACTTACCAACATCCATGGCGGTTTCCATGAAACTTTTTTGCCTTGAAGCAAACTCAGCTAGCAATTTCTGTTGCCTTTCTCTGGCCTTCTGTCGTCTGCATGAAACAAGAGTAGGAAAAAAAAAGAGAGAGGATGCTAAAGCAAATGATGCTAAGAGGAGCATTACTTCTTTGTAGCCTATCTTTTCCCTTTTTTGTTTTTCCTGATTAGACCACAGCTTTTAACCTTTACTGCCCCAGTTAAGACCCTCATTTAATTATATTTGTTACCAATTTCATCTCTTACTCCAACCTTTCACGTCCTTTCATGTAGGGATCATGAATGTCTCATGAAATTCCTTTCTTTCGTAAAATATGTTGTCTCAGGCAACACATATAACGTTATTCCAGTTCAGTCCTTATTCCTGTCCTCCATACTTGCACTTGCTTTATCTTTTCCGTCCATCAGTATCTTTCACCCCTTGCAGCATGTTTGTTATTGAACAGGATAACTGACAGGGGACGTAAAGATATCAATGGGCATTGCTCACATCGTGAGGGCTCCAGCCCACGGGACCCCCATGCCAGGTGCTGCTCTGGCCCGTTTGCACAGCAAAGCTTCAACGGCCATTCCTAAGGGCACCTTACAGAGGCAGGGATCTCTACACATCTATCTGTCGCTGCACAGCCATCATTTCTCAAAATAACTTCTGTGCACCACAGTCCTGAGACTCACTATTTTAGGAACCGTATCGGGGCTTTCATTAATCTGTTTTTATTTATTCCTCCCTTGGAGTCTCTCTGTATATGCCTTTGCTAAAAGCAGAGGGACTGTAAATAGAGGCCTCTAATAAGAAGACATAAACAAACCCTGACAGATTCGGTGCAGCTCAGTAATTTTCCACGGCGGCCCACGGGGCCCTGACACTGCAACTGAAAAACCACCGCAAGCAGCTCGCGCACGCGGGCCGCCGTTGCCATGGCGACAGGCCCTGGCTGGGCGGCCATCACAGGCCCGAGCAGCCCGGAACGGCAGCACCGCCGGCTCACAGCCTGCTCCATCTTCACGGGTACCAAATGGGCTCGAAAACGCAAAAAATGGAAAGAAGAGAAAGAAAATGAAAAAGAAGTTCAATCAATCAGTCAAACAAACAAACAAAAAAATACTCTGACTATAAGAACAGCCTAACTCATGAGAGTTGGTTTTGCCCTGGCGCTCTCTCAGTACATGCCACGGGTCCCCCAGGTCTGTGTACTAAACGTTGATTACTTTGCCCCATTTACTGAGCTGTTACAAGACATGTTAAAAATCAAGTCATGAACAGAACATTTGCAAAAAAGAATTTCATTTTTTAGAGTAGATAATTGTAAAAACATTAAATCTATTTTGGTTTACATTATTTTTAAATAAATACATATTCAGCATTAAAGCTTTAATATCTGTTTTAATCTACCAAAGCTCTTGGACGCAGCTGAGAGTTTAACAAGAAATCTGACAATGTCACAGATTTTCCCCTCCTTGACTTGAGGAGATGCTAATGTTCTCAGGCACCCATTGCTATGAACCAATCCAACTTAGAAAGTTTATGACTCACGTTAAAACAGTATCATTTTAAGTTCCTTAACTTTTCTAGAATTTGCAGATATTAATATTTTTAAGGCCTTCTACCACATTCTTAAGGCCACTGCCACAAATCCACCAAGATTTTTTAAAATTTATTTTCAAACAAATAAAAAAATATAAATATACATAAATCACCAGAACCAGACTGCAGTATGTTTTACCCAGAATTTATAGAGCTATAAACATATAGGCTGGCCATATATGAACTATAAATACCCTTGCCATGGACAAGCAAGGGCTCGTGCATCCCAGCACGTCTCCTATCCTACCTCTATCCAGCACCTTTTCTGCCTTGGCACCTTCTCTCTGGCCACCCCAGTCTCCAAGCCCCAGCCTGCAAACCTCGGCCACTGCCTCCCAGCATTGCAATTCCCCACCTTCCCACTAGCAGCTTTTGGCACTAGCCAATCACAACAGGAGCCCTGTTCCAGCCCCAATTCTGCCACCCCGAAACCCAGCTTCTCTCTATGGCCTCAGGCATTTGCCTTCCTGTCCCACACTTCACAATTCCCATCACCTCTCACACCCTGTCTCCCGTACCAAGATTTTCATTAAGGACTGGTTCTCCCATCTCCTAGTCATCTCTCGGTATTTCTTCTGACAACCTAATGGGTGTCTCTGACATGGCAGCTTTTGTGCTCCCACAGCTGTTTGCTCACTAGTACCTCTCACCCACCACTCCTCCTTCCAGTGCAAGGCTTCATAGGTTGCCCTGCCGGGCCCAGCTTTCACCTCCCCTTCTCACTCTGGTGTCTGACTCGGGATGCTCATGGTCCCTGCTGCTCGAGTGCCACCACAGGCCTGCTTGGAGCAGTACAGCAGCCGCTGCCTCTGCACCTGGGGACTAGTGCTTCCATTCCAAGCATTCACAGGACTTCCTACTTCCCAACCTCAACCTCCAATCTGAGGTTTAACCCCCACAGCAAGAGCCCAAGAAGGATATGCAAGTTTTCAGGCCACATAAGAAAATAAAAATTAAAAAGAAAAGAAAAAGGAAAGCAAGGTTTTTAAAGTAATACGTTGGATAAGCAAAAAAGGCAGTGCTACTAGCTCACAAATAATACATCTAAATAAATCCTATATGTATACATGAATGTACAGTCTATATGAATAACAAAAAGATCAAAGTAATTTGGGGTGGTTGCAGTTAAGCTTAAGCTTTTCTATCTTAGCTATCTTTAACTATCTTAAGTTTAACAATCTATTAAGCTTTAATAGATAGAATATTGAGCAGCTTCAAAGTTTTGTTCACCAAACACACAACCTCCCTTCTTACTCCTCCTATACAAAACTACAAGAACTTCTAGGTTGAGGGGAAAAAAGAGGGAGATAAAAATTGTATTGATTGTTCATGGTATTTAACATGTCTCTATTTTAAAGTACTTTATCTTGCTGACCTGAATCTATAAAATCTGCAAGCTTCAAGGTTTGCAAGAGCTGAGAATTATCGCCCTAAGATAAATTGAGTACAGGTAATAAAAAGTACACAGAAATTTGAAAGGGATATCTGGCAACTTTAAGGGCTATCACATATAAAACAATTTCAAATTTTCCCAGATTGAAGATTTATAAAAGATGCATTTTCATCGTATGTATACAGAATAGGTAAAGACCAGAATTATATATTTTTTTAAATTTGTGTCAAGACTAGAGGTAAACCAATCAGTAGATGCAAACATTCTCTGTTGTACTAAACCCTTCACTTTATTTTTTTTTAAACTTACCTTTCTTCTTTATCCAGAGTTTTCTTCTCTGCAGAACTAATCTTTTTTGGTGGCACAGGAGGTGTCACCTTTCTGCATATCTCTTCAATTATACGTTTATTCAGCCTGCTCTGTATTGCAGCTTTCAATAAAATTCTTTCTACTGCTGTCATTCCATCACCGTGAGAATATCTTGGAATTTCGGGGTGAATTAAAACATCCACATCATCTAACCATGGAGGATAGTAAGAGTTTTGTTTTCCTGAGAGTTTGTGGTGTAATTTAATTAGCAAGGACAATATACTTTCTTTGACTTCAAGAATGGCTGTGGTTAGCTGCGGTGTTGCACCAGGTGCTGACCATTTCATTGACGTTTTGGGCCGAACCACCTGATTTGCTTCACTGCTGTTCCGATTGATGATCTCCTGAAATTTCTTCCTACGTTCTGCAACCAAACTGAACACTTGAGCTGTCCCCGAGTTCTTAGGGGAAAAAAAGAAAAGTTCATATTTATAGTAAATAAGTTATAATTATACAATAAAATTACAAATAAAAACAAAATGCACAAAATTATAGACAGTTATTTTTTAAACTAGAAAAGCTCAATAATGTTTTCCTTTTCTCTTTCAAAAGCATAATGAAATTTGTTGTACCAAAATACTAAGCTTGTACCTCATACTTTTATAGAGATTTGTCATACACAGCTACATGAAGAGACAAGTACAAAATATTATCTACAATAAATAATAACAAATACATAGCTTTGCCCTAAAAGAAATACCTACTGTAACAGTTTTCTTTACATCCAACATAAAATAATCTGAAACACTGTATACAGAAGCAATCTTGAAAAGATATCTACTGACTATATTTCAGGATCCCACCACATATACATTAGTTTTGTTTTATCAAAAGCAGATTTACTTGCCACTAGTCATTTAAAATGCAATTGCAACAAAGATAAACTTACCTAGGTTTGAGAAAGTTAGACTATTCTACATTATTAAATGTTAGTAATACCTTGGTAAGACAGAACAGAACTAAATACGAAGCTCAAGCAAAAGCTAACCAAGATATTTTATATTTAATAAAGAGCATTTATTTAAAATATATAAACATTTAAAGATATTGTATCGCTTAAAAATCTATCATCTAAGATTAACATCATTAACATCAAGAAAATTTTAAAAAGCATGAATTCTTGCAAAATAAAGTTTAAAAAAATCAGAAAAAATAGATGTCACTGAATGTTAAGGTGAACACAATTAAAGCAGGATTGCAAGTTAATTGCTTAGAAAACAAATTGCACACAAATCTACCTCTCTCTGAAGGCTCTTCCGCCTTGAACTCTGGTAGATTGAGGACAGAAAAGAATGCATTAAATATGTCATTTGGAAAGAGGTGTGATTTGAAATAACTTTATTCCTGTTATCTATATTCTCTGGAAAGACTACTGTAAGAAAGCTACTTAAAAAGAAAAAAAAAAAAAAGCCAAAAAAACCCCACCACAGAAACAGTAAAAAAACCCAAACACAACCAAAATATTCAATAAAGCAATAACTAAACTGTTCTCAAAAGATGACTGGTATTTGCATACACTTACTTGTGAAGAAGGTAAACCATCCGAACTGGTACTTGCAGGTGGTTCTCTCTTCACTTCTGGGGCAGTTTCTGGTACTCTTACTCGGACATAGTTAATAAAGTGACGCATGTTAGAAACCAAGTTACTACCTGGAAACCAACTGTCATGGCAGCGCTCTTGTCCACCAGCAGACTCCTAGAAAAAAAAATTAGTGTACGCTCCTGAAGATGTTACAATAACTCATCCTCTCTTCATGACATACAAACAAACTGCTGAAAAGAATGTACCTTACTGAAAATGATACAGCTCTTAGAAATTATTACAATGACTGGTATCTAGATTGAAATTACAATGCAAACAATTACATAAAAATATGTATTCAGACTGATTGAGTATAAGGAAACAAATACATCTAACCAATGTTATCCAACAAGAGCAAAAATAACTATTCAGGGTAATACAAAGATCTACAAACTATGATGATTTCAGCTGTAAATCTAGTAACTTAAACAAGTTTTAGATTCAATTCATTTCTCTGCAGTTTTGAGCACTAACTTACAGAACATCGTGATCTATATTGTCAGAAGATAGAGAATCCTTAATTCTAAAAGACACTGTCACAACACATGACAAGATATCAAATTCTTTTTCACAGCTGTATGCAGTTTTGTAATATTTCTTGGTCAGTTGATCCCTGCTTAAATTAATAAAAATGGTGTTTTGTTCTGAATCCCATATTAAAATTGTTACTTTAATAAATATCAAGTGTTTACTTTAAGTGAATGTTGCTCCATTAGACAACACTTTCATATCTTAATGAAAAATCGCATTTATTCTTACCTCTTCATCTGACTCCTCTTCCGGAGAATTTTCCAATCCCAGCTCAATCAAATACAAAACCATGCAAAGGACGTGTTCTGATAAATTCTGATGATCCATCAGTATCTAGGCAGAGAAATGGACATTCTCAGCTAAGAAGGTTTTTAAAAATCTTTTGTATTTTGCAATCTGACCCCTCTATGCCACTCTTCCCCTTGTCACCACCAAACAAGGGTCAAAAACGTGGAGGACATCTCTAACCTAAACTGCATCAGAAGTCTCCTGTGAAGAAACTCAAGGTACTACAAAAACTGAGTTCCAATTTTAGAATTTAAAGTTTTCTTTTTGTTGTACAGTAATGCCTTCAAAATACTGTATTTCTGAAAAGAGAGCTAGAAAAAGAACTATGTTAATGAGTGCTGAAGTGCCCATTCAACTTGCTATAATGTTTATTCTGAAACATAACAAAGCCATTTTAAACACCACTCCTCTGGTACGACTGAAAGGACCAAAAAGGAGAATTCCCAATTGGGTATTGTGCTACAGCATTTAAAAAGAAAGTTAAAACAAAGCCAAGAAAAGGATGAATGTAACAGTAAAATATTACTGCTACAAAACAGGACAAGTCATTTGGGATGTGTTGTACCAACAGGACAGTTGCATTTAAATGCTAGGAAACTGTTATTCTGCTCAGCCCATTACGACTTCAATATATGAAATACACAAAAGAGTGTCCTGCTCATGAGTCTTCAGACTCCTCAGTTGATTTTGATTTATTTTAAGAAAATCATTCTGAGGTTTATAAAAAACCTGAGAGCATCATGGCAAAAGCAAGATCTCATCTTAACATTATCCCTAGTCCAAGCTGTGATTTATTGTGGCAGGAATGTGCCAGCTAAACTCCCTCAAGCTCCCACTACTGGTGACAACAAGCAAAGCCCTGGGGCCGGCAGGCCCCCCTGCACAGGCACCAGCAGCCAAGTCCTAGTGCCTGAGCACCAGGACGTGATGCCTGAGCACCTGGGAACACCAGAAGAATTGGTGTGAAATTCATTCAGAATCATCTCCACATAATATTCATTTTGATATTACAAACCATAAATAAATGTTGTAGAAATTCCTCATGTCTGCAGGAAACTGCAGGAAACTATGAGAGATAGATAGAAACCCCTGGATCTTAATTAACTGCATTTCCACGGAAGACGCAAGACTATCTTAAAAATAAATAAACAAATAGACTTTAAAATCATACATAAAAGTGTCCAAGAAAAAAGCTTTCTAAATAGAAAGAGGCATTTTTTGAATCCTATGTGTATATGTATGCCTCCAGCACACAGATACACGTATCTTTAATACAACTTGAACACTCCCAGAGGGAGAAGCAGCACTGCTGAAATGAAAAAGCAGGACAGCTTTCCTCTTGAGGATGCTCTGATTCAAGAGGAATTGAATTAAAAGAATTTACAAATTATAACAAAAGTGGACAAGGAAATACATTTAAATTGTCCTTATAAACAGGCTACATTCAGTGATACATTAGTGTGAAGATGATGTGCAACTGGCCAGTTAGAAACAAAACTCAACCTGGTAACACATCTGAAAATAATGAAAGGTTTTTTATTGCTCTTCTTTGTGCAGCCCCAAAGGGCAAGAGACACAAATGCTGCTGCAAACTAGCAAAATTACATGAATACACAAAGTGGGTCATTTAAACCAGTGCATGGAAGCAATTACCACATAACTTCTACCTTCCACAAGCCTAGCAGAAAGGTATTGGAATATTCCAGCTAAAAGAGTGTCCTGGAAAACAGAATCATAGAATCCTTAAGGTTGGAAGGGACCTCCAGGGGCCATCCAGTCCAATCCCCCTGCACACACAGGGTCACCCAGAGCACGCAGCACAGGGCCACATCCAAGTGGGCTCCAAAGATCTCCAGAGAAGGAGATCCCACAAGATCATCAAGATTTAGGTCCTTGAAGCTCCTTAGTATAGTAAGAAAAAAATATATATGAGCAGGGCAGTAAAGATGATGCACTGCCTGCCTATAACCTCCATTCCTCCTCCATTAAAAGCCTGTTTCCCAGTGTGGCTCCTCCCAGCCTCCTGCTCTGCTTTCCCTCAGTGGGCAGCCCCAGCACGGAGCCGAGCGCTGCGGGCCCTGGGGCTGCTCCCAGAACGGCGGTCCCCGCTGCGCGGGGCCGAGCGGTGGCTCCGGGAATCCCTGGGCAGCGATTTCAATGGCACTCGGCTCTGCTGCAGGGCTGCCGGTACCGGGACTTCTGCGCTTAGCAGAGTAAAACAAGAACCTGTCAAGCCCATACAAACCACAGGCTGGCGGTGTCTGCAGCTGGGCTAAAATTTGGTTCAGAATCAAGATAAAAAGACGTTTAAAATAAGGCAAAAGGAAAGCGTTTATTCCTGCTTCATTCTTGGAAAACCACACCAGAACTCTCACCGCCAGCAAGGAAAACAGCAGCTGCTGGGTAGATTCTGGCAAGGTTTTAAGCAACTAATATCTGACAATGTAAAACCTTGACTAGCCACAAAGTGCTGTACAACCGAGTCCCAAACGGTACTGTTTCATTCAATGGCCTCTGCACAGTAAATTCAGCCTTTTCTGTAATGTGATCCATTATATCATGGATAAGGAAAAACAGTAGTAAAATTTTTCCTAATGGTTCTAATTTATACCACTAAAGTAGATTTCTGAAACTGCACCTACTCCACAACAAAACTTATTGTTTACTGAAGTTGTAAATTTCTAAGAATTATGATGTCCTTGAGGAAAAAAAGTAAAAATGATGAAGTCTATTGAATGAATTCAGATAAAAGTCTTAATTCTGTATTCATTCTGTGATATACTGACAACTTATTTATATGATACTTCAGTAGAAAAAAAATCGGTTAACTCCACGGGAATAAGCAGGGCTCCATAAATGCAATTTAGCTTTTAGTTCCTTTAACAAGAGATATTTTCCATTCGACAAAAGCTGGAGAGCTACAGGGAGCAACAAAAGGAGCATTAAAAGGAACATCTGCCCAGCAAAAAGTGTTCATGTGCCTCAATCAAACCACACTTTATAGTCCCACATTGTACTGCCTTTTCAGCCATTGCTTTGAAAGCACTTTCCAAGTGTAAGGCCCAATTTGGAGTCCCATTTTCTGACGAAGGGGCTCAACAAAAGGGATTAATTTCTCCTTAAAAGGGAGCAGCCACTATCTCAGACAAAACCAAAAGAAACTTAAAGACATCAATTAGTGCTAGAGTGCAAGTGCTACAATGTCATTAAAAGCCAAAACATATCCAGGAAGTGACATGAGAACTGGGTGCACTTATGAGATTGTAAGACATATTTGCAATTTAGGAATCAGAGTCACCAAGGCTGCACATGTTTCATCCTGCTGCTTCACAGGTCTGCATTGGTGCCAAGAATCACCACCCGCAGCAGCAGCAGCACACTCCCCAACCCCCACGGAACAACCTGGCGGCCCTGGTCATTCTCACAGGGCTCCTCAAGGCACAACAGGACTGCTTATCTGCTGCCTACCTGTCCTTTACGTGTGCAAGCTGCAGTGAATATCTTAAGAAATCACCATCATAAGCTTATAAAATAGACATGAAATGCTACACATCTCTAAACCACATGAGCAGTTCATGAAACAAATACGAAATAATAAAGAGGCAAATTTACCCTCTTTTTTTTTTTGGATGTTGTAACTTGTCGTTAGTTTAACTAGCAAAAAAGTGAAACTTATCTGAAGTACTTCATCATATGAATAAAAGTACTATATAAATTCGAAAATTATATACTGCAAATCTGTAAAAAGAGTCATGATTAAGAGGAAGTAAAATATCTACCCTATTAATGAGAATTATGACCGTACCTTGTAAAGGAGCGTGAACAGCACAATGTGCAAGGTTTTGCAGTGTAAAAGCTTCACGAGACCTTTGTAACTCGGATGTAGTGGTGTTCTCTTCTTGTAAGGAGGCCATGGGTTCCCAGGGAATTTACCACTTTGCTTTAAACTGTTGAAACAAATCAGGCTTGTATTAGATACCTCAATAATCTAAACAACTACCACTGTTATAAATAACTATCCACCACTCTTTTTGTACAAACAAACCTCAGAACTGATGAACATTTCTAAGCCACTTAATTTATATTAAACATTTCCAAAAGCTGGAATGTACATGAGAAACTTCCAGGCAATGTTTTCTGCTGCCACCCGTGACTTAAACGTCTTCGATACCTAACACTGCAATGAACATCAGAACCCCTTTTTCACTTATTTAAGAGGCACCTGAAATGGACGGAAAACTTTAACTTCACCAAAATCTCCCAGTTAGTCAGACACCTACCATAGAAAATTCACCTGTCTAGGACTGGATTACAGACAGCTAAAAAATTCCAACACTGTGCAACACCAGACATCATTATTTATTGCAGCACCACCATATTTATGATGTTAAAAGTTAACTGCACTGCAGACTCACATTGCTAATCATCAGCTGGTACCTAGTGCACTAGACAGTGCAAATATTTAACAGATTGCTACCTTGCTCGAAATTGCTCACAGCACATGTTTATGATGACCCTCTAGTTAAAGGAACAAGCAGAGAGGCATGGAGCAGAGGATTATTTCCTAAGTATTTTTTTTAGTTACTTTTTATTCACAGAGTGTTAAATAAAGAGAACTAAATGAAATTACTTAAATAAGAACAAAGCTTTTTAAGGGTAAGATGGCAGTAAGGAACAGAGCTAAAATCAAATCTTGCTTCTTAGAACTTGATTTTTAAACTCAAATTTCCCATTAAATATCTGTTACGTGATGACATTCACTGAATGTATTTTTAAATATGCATGGGAGAGAAACAGACCAAGTTCACGAGAATCTTGGCAACACTTCTTCTTTAAAAAAAAAAAAAAAAAAAAAAAGCAAAAAGGCCTGAAAACATCAATAATATCACTAACAAATATCACTAACATTCCCAAACAGTGAAAACATTAATGTATAAAAACAATCTGTTGTGCAACAAACAATAGTCTGCTTTCTGAAAGGATCCAACTTACAATGCAGTATATCTGTCCATTGCAGACTGCACGTCTCTACGGTAAACTGTGCGAAGTATTACCATGACAGGGTCAAATTCCTTATCCCAAACTTCAGCTGTGATTTAAAAGCCACATGTTAAAATAATCTTCATGAACATTACAATTTATTTCAGATTCTCTTCTTGATCTTGACCTCTTTAGCTATCTAAGTTGTTACCACATAATTATCTTTGGCAGTAAAACATAGTATTTTTTTTACTTTTTACTAATAATACTTTTCCACTAATAATCATCTATTAAGGCAATACATCTCTTCCATTTTGCAGCTTTCAGTGTCTTGTATCTGTGTGTTAGGTAATAATTTTTAATATGAAAAAACACACAATCCCGATAAAGAGACAACTGAAACTTGTGCAAAGAGAGAAAAAGATTTTAAAAGTGATTCCAAATTATTTTTAAAATTTAAATAAAGTATTTCTCCCATCTGAAGTATAGGGAAACAGCTCCCACTCCTTTTCCACATTGCTCTCATTTTGCCCCCCCCCCCCTTTTTTTTTTTTGGTGTAACTCAGTTAAGTGTCTTGCCACCAAGTATGTTATAAAAGACAGAGGGTGCCATACCTTTAGGTGTGTACATTCCTTGTTGCATGGAACCTCCAGGTTCAAAAACAGGAGCTTTAAAATCAGCAACTGCTGACAACACTGATTCAAAGCTTAAGCTTCCTGGAATAATACCACTTTTAGGATTTGGGTTTTCTGGAATGTAACGTTTGTATTAAGGAAAATGAATTCAATGTGACTGCAGAACACAGCATTTTCCTTTTGTCTGACATTTTCACTTACTTATTTCAGAAACTACATTGTGGCAATGCTCTATTTTAGCCACAAGAGGTCCGTGTCTTCCAGCTGCACTGGAGAAACAAATATTGAAGTTAATCAAAGTGTCCTAGATAGGACATTAAACTCTCCAAACTAAGCCAATCGCTACAGGCTCAAGAGGTAACGAGATATTAAAAAAAAAAAAAAAAAAAAAAACCCACTATCTGCAGTGTATATTTTAAAGGTTTTGTGCTAGCCTCCGTTTACTCTCCCATTAGCTTTTTGTTGGTAGCAAAAAATATATATATATTTCCTCTCCAGTTACGTGCAGAAAAAGCAGGTAAATGCTTGGGGCTGCACACATATACTAAATAGTTCTCATTCTTGACTATTTTTTGATAGTGATGCTTACTTAGCCTCTTGACAGTTCCCAAAATTACAATCAGTAATCACTAGTACTTATACAAGTGATTGACATAAGTAATCACTAACCATAAACCAGAAATTTCCTGGTAACCACATTACTAAAATTTCCTGGTAATCATATTATTAAAATAATAATAATAATAATAAAAAGAGAAATAGGTCATCAAATTCTATGAATGGAAAAACAGGTTTTGAAAAAAAGGGAATAACAGGTTAATTCGTACACAAAGACACTGATACAGCCTTAGTTTTAAGCATGCAATAGAACATTACAAAACCCATCTTTTCTGAGTTATAAGTCCTTGAATCTCATGCTGAGCTAGAGATCAGTGAAAACGAGGTCTAATCGTGGAAGGAAAATTCAAGAACACAAACTTAAAATAGCAGGAAAGAGCACAGGGGCAAGGAATGTCAATGTAAGGAGGTTCTGAAAATATAAACAAACAAAGATCAACGATAAACCTCATATCTGACATCCTAAACATAAAAATTCCCATGTCTCATAGTAATATTTTGCTGAATGACCATCACTGGGTTGCAAACTCTTTCAGGCAATCACCGCAAGCCGTTTAGTGGAGCTTAGTACTTGGATACCAGTAAAACTTGGCTATTTGTATGGAACAGTTTAGGGACAAAACCACATCACTGTGTAGAAAGATTTCCTAGGATTTGCTGTTCTTCAAGACATGCTACTAAACACTAGACATACTACACTACTAAAAGAGACATATTTCACTCTAATTTCGAAACTGCATTCAGCAGTACAGTTATTTGCGTTTTTAGCTTTTGACACCAAAAGTAGTTTATTTTTTATGCTAGCATATAATAAATATCAGCCAAAGGCTCAGATCTAAATACTGGCTCCATGTGGTTAGATTTTCTGCAACCCTACTGAAAAATCAAACTTTTCACAACTGTACAACTTTTTTTGTAGTATTCAAAAAATAATAATAAAAATAGAAGTTCTTCCTTCTGTATTAAAAACAAACAATATAAAGCACTATTCCTCCACCCAACATAAGCAAAGTGGGAAGAACAAATGCTTTTGCATTTTGATGCTGATGACCAAGTTCCAACATCCACTGCTACCCAAGTACCTGCTGCTTTCAGTCATGCACATTAGTTAATATACTCCAAGGATATGAGATCCAATAATGAACTGTGTGTTCTGTCATTCATACAGAGTTGGGCTACCATCTCTGCTCTGAGGATCTCATCATCTGTCATTCCTAGAAGGAGGAAAATAATTGAACCCTCAGCATACATCAGCCTCAAGTAATACAAACATTAGCATTAAATAATAATATAGTGCTATAAAAAGCACAGTAATCAAAAAGACAAAAGTTATGAAAGACAAACTCAGACACATAAACTATAAAACTGCCTGTCTTCCTGAAAAGAGAAATGAATCTTAATGTGGCATTTGGTGATCAAGTAGGGAATTCAGCCACTTCCATTAAAATCATTTTTCTCCATTTCTATGTATTCTGTCTGTTTGTAATTCATAAAGGATTAAAACTTCAGGGAAGACAAGACCAAGAGTGAGATCTTTTAAGTTACTAATTTTCAGACTTATTATAGCTACTAAATGTTCAGAAATAAATTAAAAGACTAATTATTTAGATACAAATATCCCTAAAGTTGTGATTCTTACCTAAATGCAAGCGAAGACTTAACAAAAGGACTAAAAATGTTAAGGCTCCTTCCAGCATGGATCTTTCATGCTCTGAATCAAGAACTGTATTCTGATGCTGCGATGCCATTGTTAGCAGATCTACCACCTTAAATCTGTGCAACAAAAATTAAATTCGGAAACATCATTCTTCAACTTTAAAACAATAATGGGGAATACACTGATAAACTCAGGATACTTTGCAAATAATCCCTAAATTAATACAAAATAAAATATATGAATATAATGAAATAATAAGCAAACATTTATTTTTGATTGTAATTTAACTATTTGTGGCAGTAACATTTACTCCGTGTGAAAACACTTGTCATTTATGGACTAATAAATGGACTAATAGCAAAGAAGCTACTTTCAAACCCTGATAAACACCCAAAAGATTTAGCCTTTTGGGGAAAGCAAGCATCCCTTCTGGGATTCTCACCGCTACAGCGCTGCTTGTCTACTTCTTCAGGTCAACATAACCTGAATACTTGCATATAAGAATATACAGTACTTGAAAAATTGAAAATGCTTAGAAAACAGACACCTGAAGCATTAGCTGAATATCAAAAGCTAGTCCTGAATGAAATGACAAATGTGAGATAGTGTGGATATAGAGGTATGGGATAAACATAACCTCTAGCTATGTAGAATCACAGCACTGAAAACATTTGTCACTGCACACAAAGGTGTTTCTGCACTTTCTCTCTGCCATGGTCCATGTTAGCCAACGGCTGGCAAAGTACTGAGCAAGAGTATTCTTCTTTGGATCTTACCTTTCAAAAACTGATGAAATAAAATAATCTGGGTCAAGCCTAGAGGCACAGACCTGTGGAAAAAGAATACATTTATTTATTTTATTTATTTATTTTTTTTAAAGAAATACTGGCTTGGATTCTCAGAAAACACAACTTACTTGTAGCAGATAAATGTCAGGATCAATCATGGAATTACAAAAATGAGACTGCACGTAAGTCATTGCCTGTCCTTTAATTTGTAGGCCATTCCTCACCCACATGTTGCTGTGAATTTCAGAGAGGCTTGCCTGTTCAGTTAAAAAAAAAAAAAAAAAAGCGTGCAAACTTAGCAGATATTAAGCTGCTCACTTCAGTGGATGTGTATACATATATAGATATATTCTTCTCAGTCTCAAAAACAGGATTGGAGAATGCAAGGTGATTTTAAATGAATAACCAAATACTTCAAAAGATTTACCAATACCAATAAGTGGAAGTAACGTAGCTGCATATAAAACACAGCATAAAAAATTCACCCTGGATGACTTAATAACAAAACTTTGTCCTTTTTTTTTTTTAGTGAATGTATTTTAGACTATGAAAACGATCAAAGTTATTGAAGTGACATTATTTTTTATCTTGGAAAGTACTCAAACATAAGATTACCAATTGTTAAAATAACAGCTTCTCTTGACCTTTTTTCAGCTTAAAAATAAGTCAGATAAAAGCAGTATTCATAAATACTATTCACTATCTCTTATATGAAAATAAATACAAATCTAAAATAAATAAATAAAATGCTATAGTGTGAATTTGTTCTTGAAATCATACTCAAATTAATATTTCAAGTTTTCAAACCGACATTAGGTTGCTGGTTGTATTTCAATAGCAATTCTGTGAACAACCCCCCATTTAAATTCGGCTATCCTGTTTGAAAGTGCTATAATATTGTTTTATTTCTCATAATTACATTCTTAAGTAATGTCAGATTTAACTTAGCTAATAGAAAAAAAGAAGTTTATCATAGCTATGTAGCATATTCTATTTATTACTACATATTTCTTTTTTATATTTATATTCCACTATTAAGACATATTCCTCCTTTTAAACTCATTTGAAATATATTTAAGTGATTGCTGTTAAAGAAAAAAGAATTAGATAGACGCAATGTTATTGTACACCTATATATCTGCATCCAAGAAGTTTGTGCATACCTGAATTTGTAGAGGGTGTATCATTAATTTCATCAGCATCTCCTGGTCTGGCAAGATAGTATCCAGATCTAGTTCTTGGCATTTGACAGCCTGAGTGAGGGAGGGAATAACATTTTATTGAACAATCACACTCAACAGGCAATTTCCATTTTCCATGTGACTATCAACATCTGCTTACCTTACTTAAAAACATGGCAAAGTAACGATGCAGTGGCAAATGAAAGGTAACTTGGTTAGGGGCTGGCTGAAAGTAAAATGCAGATATTTTAGTATCAAGTATTGAAAGAAACAAACCTATCAATGACTGTCACTATCACCAAGTGCAGTATATTGCATGTCCTCATTTGACGGATGTACTTTCTACTACCTAATATTACTCAAATCCTACGACCAATGCCTCATGAACTTCCCATGTTCAGAGTGCTACAGTTAATCTCTTGCCAGGCCCTAGTAGGGAATGACATTTAGACTCAAGCAGACAGTATCCTTTGCTAAGGTATGACAGCTGCCTCCCTACTGCGGTATCATCACTACTCTGTCTTGCGGATGCTTCTGCTCTTCATTAAATTCTTTCATTGCTCTTTGTTTAAATTTATTAAGGGTACATACCTCATCTACAAAGTTGATAGCATCAAACCAGTCCTGAAGAGCTTCAAGGCAGTATCTGACAACATTTCGTGTGTATTCTTGTGTCTCCTGCAATTAAAGGGAAAAGAAAAAAAAAAAAGAAAAAAGGCTGTATTACACGGGCCCAATCAATTTTAAGTAAGTGTCGTTTTTTTCCCCATTAGGAATCAATATGGTTACTTTCACAGTACTATGCATTTTATCCCCTCGTAACACGGAAAGTAAAAGTTCCAGTAGAGTTCCATTGCTACCCTAAGAGGTGATCTTTCCAGTGGGAAGAATCAAGCCCCCTCAGCCCAGTCTTAAGTGTCTGTTTTACTTTACTCTTTTACTAAAAAACTAGAAAGGAAAGTAGAAAAGGTGTCCCTCCAAGCAACTGAAAAAGGAGTGGCTTATTTCTTATTAGTTTTTACCTACCAAATAGTTATTATAGAGTATAATTCCATGAACATAAGATCTAGTGATAACACAACACTAAATGAATCTTACAATGTATATATGTAATGTACATGGAAGAACAATATATAATCTAAATAAATATATAATTTTAACCATTATGGACTCAAGCCTTGAGTCTACAACGGGGAAAATTAAAAATAATTTCTTGTTGCTTGTTCTGGAAAACATGAGTAACGACAGATAAAACATTACCTACCCTAACTTTGCAGTGTGACAGAAGACCCCACATGGGCTGGGCACAGGCTTCCAGCTCAGCAGCAAAGGCAGCGTAGTATGTCTGCGATTCAAACTCCACATGCTCATTTAACTCACGTTTATTTAAATTCATGCCTTCAAAGACATAAGGTATACACACAAATGTTTAATTATGGCTAACTGAAATGTTGCACTTTTATGTTAAGTATCCACAGATCTATCAAAACAGCAAAACACAGAATACATGATTAAATGTCTCTTATCTAACAGCAAGGTAACAGATGAAACACTGGGACAAGCATCAAAACTTGAACAGAAGCCGATCAGATGATGATGATGATTTGGATAGTAACTGCAGAGGGTTTTTTTCAAGTGACATTAATATGGACTGTAGTCCATTTACTTTGAGACTTGATGAAAACGTCTGGACAGAAAACACCTCCATCTCTTCCTCGACAGATGTTTTCCAGTATTGAAAAGTTTGTGGTAAGTTTTTGTTTGATTGCTTTTAATAAAATGTTTCTTCAACGTTTAGAAAAAGACACAAATCCATCAGATTTGTATTTAACATCCAATATTTAAATTTAGGGCTTTGCCAATAAAACAGCTCTAGCACAAGTTATGATTTGCACAAGTGACACGACTTGAGAATCTTCGCTTCTCACTGAACTATCACATAAATGCTCTTCACCTGCTCTAAACAACACAACGTTCCATTAGAAGATTGGTTTCAAATCTGTTTTCTAGAATACACTGGTCTCCCCCAGAAATGTCTGCTTATGAGAATACTAATGAAATATTCATATGCAGTGGTGTAAGAATTTTGTTACTGAAAATGTAAAGCTGCCTCAAGATCCTTGTATTAGCACTATTAAACTCACATACCTTGAAAGAATGATACAAAATTCATCCATGTTACCAAAAGACCATGATCTTCCAAAAATTTCTTTGCCACGCTTTGGTGTGAGAGTATATTTATAAAATCACTAACCAGGGGCCAGTAAGTATTATTCTTCAGTAGTGCTTCCCCACAATTCACCACAACATGTAAACTGTTCTCTTCATCTACATTAAAAAAAAAAAAAAAAAAAGACAAGAATGTAATGCAATTTTCTCATTATTCTAATTTCTAAACAAAGTTCAAAGATCAGGCTAGAAATGAGGATTCATTGTAATTTGGTGACAACACACAGCAGTAGTGCAGAAAAGGTTATTTACTTGGTGGCACCCCGGGTTTTTTTCTCACATTGCAGTCATTGACGCAGATCCCACCCTGGCAAGAGATGCACATACTCCGAGCAAGATCACAGCCTTTGAAGGGCAAAGACCTCTAAACTGCAACTACTCCAATAAAGTTCTAACAGAACAAAGAGAGGATTTACTTGATCTTCGTATGGCAGAAGAAATTTCCCAAAGGAAAAGGGAAGGAATCACAGTAGGTGGAAAAAATGCCTTCCCCTTGACTCACATAAGTTCATCCTCTATACTGTTCAATACCTTGACTTTTGAGAAGAATCTCATAAAAAGCTTGACTTTTATGAAAGAAAGTAGGCTAACGGGATAGGTCCTGGAGTCTTTTTCCATGGGAAATGACTTCTGGCTCCCATCTTGCTGTTGTGACACAAGGCAATAGAAGAAGGAAAACTTCAGATGGGATGATCTGCTCTTGGCCAGTTTGAACGCACAAAGGACCCTTGCAGCTGCTCTTCAGACAGGTGAATGGGCCATGAGGAGAGCGAGCAGCACTGCAGAGCCCAAGTAGAAGGCCTGCCAGCAAGGGCAAGGCCAGCAGGCAGGAGGCTGGAGCAAGAGATTGCAAACCCCAGCTCGAGCGTACCCACAGTGGCACTACCTGGGAACACAAGCAAGCACCCTTTTCCCCTCCTCTTTAACTACTGATTTTTTTATTATTTTCACTCTGGATTTATTTTTGTTGGTTCATTGGTACAAAGATCATCTTGGCTGTTATTTCAATAGAGCTTTTTGCATTTGAAATTGCATATTTTGATGTTGACAAGTTTTACTTGTCAAGAACAAGGCGCATGCAGAGAACTGAATCACATCTCACCCTGAAAATATGCTGCCCAAGTTGCTCACCACTGTAAACAGAAACCTTGTTACAATAAGGCAAGACAGAAGGTAAATTCTTCAGCCGACTCCTGCCCGAGCACCGGAGGCCGCAGGAAGCCAAGAGCGCTGTACACAACTTGCCGAGCTTCTCTGCTGCCCCCAGGCCCTGTGACCACTCGCCTGGTGATCACTCAGCTGCCAGGTTCCCATGTGCTCGCACGGTCTATCCCCAGATCTGGATAAACCAGCTCTGCCTAAACCCACGGGAGCACTTTGAAAACAAGCAACAATTACACGTCCTGGACTGCCTGCCCAGCAGAGATCAGACAAGTCCAGCAATTTGCTTAAGTTGACAGTGGCAGCTCCTCATCTTCAGAGTGCTCTACAAGACAGGGTTAAGTAAGGTCAGTCAGAAAGAAAGGGTTTTTTTTAAGAGAATGTTTTGACAATAGCTCATTCTCCTTGGGGTACAAATACTTCTCTCATTAAAAGTTTGTGAGCAGAAAAAATGCTGATAGAGAGGGAAAAAAGAAATCTCTAAAAGCCAGGGGGGCATAAATCTTTCCAGGGATCCAGTTTTACTATCTCTGCACCCATACTTCTCTCCATCCTTTCATGCCACATGTGACTGAAACATGTTGAACTAGTAATGTTTTTGAGTTGATGCCAATACAGTTCCCAGGCCAGTGACAAGTCTCAGCCAAGACAAACCACTAGTGCTTGGGAAAGGAAATAGCAACTCCATGCCATGGTATAGCTGCTCTAGGCATAAACATTCTCTTGCAAATCTATCACAGATCTGTCTGAAGATATTAACTTACTATCTCCAGTTTATTAAATTTAATTTTTAATAATTACCACAAAGTTTCTTCAGACAATGTCTAGTCATGGCCCTAGGCTTTTTCCATTTGGCAGCAGATTTTATTCCATTACAAAACTTCACCATCATGTTAGCAGCATCCTCAAGTCACCAGCTAACCAAGTTCTGAAGATGATTTAAAAATAGTTTTAAATGAAATCCCACCACTATGGCGTTAGGTTTAGCAAAAACCCCTTGCTGCACAAACCACTAAGGAAAAATAAAACCAAACAAACAAACAAAAAAAAGGTGCAACAATGCACAGGATCAAGCTGCCAGAACACATTTTTCATTAGACTCCCTTAACATAACCTATGCAGAGCAAGGGAAAGTTTCTTCACGTTGAAGTGTGGCTGAACGAGGGCCATACTTTGTAGCTAGAAAGGACTGAAGATTTTCCATTTCAGCACAGTTATTCCGTGCTAGGCTATAGATACAGCGGAGTCACAGATGAAGCGTGTTTCAGAGGAGAAGTTTTGATGCATGTAGAAGTTGTCGGTATTTATTTAGCAGAAACAGCAAAGCTATCCACAAAGAGTGTCTTCAGATTCCAACTAGGATAAAGAGGGATGAGAGGTCTGCATTTTAAATACACGAAAGCAAAACCGGTCAGGAAATTTTTGCTGTGCCACCCACCTCAGATAAGCGTAAGTACGGGGAAATCAGAAGCAGGGCTGCTTTCTTCACTAGGAGACTATAAACACTGTAGGCTACTTTAAATTCAAATCACTCTGTCATCCAAGAGCTTGATCAAATGATTACATTTATAAAGGAATAAATCAGTCTTCCTTAATGAAATTAAATTTTATTAAAGCAATTACAAGTAAGAAAAAACAAAACAATTTCAAATACTTTGAACAACTGATAAAATACCTGGGAAATATTGTTTAAATAAAAACAAAACTCAGCATACATCAGTTCTCGTTCACAAGAGCTTCACAAATAACTTATATGCACTACACCCAACAAATAGAGCATCTGAAAAAATAATACTAAGTATTCTATGCAATTACTACCAAAAAAAAAAAAAAAAAAAAAGGAAACCACAGGAGAAAACATCAGTATGACTCTTGAATATTATCTTCTATATTTCAAAAAAATTCTGAACCTCAGTTTCTACTATCTATTGCGCTACTCTATGCATTTTGTAGGGGAAGGAGAGGGGAAGAGATAGCAGTGGGGACAGGAACTAAACTTAGCAGAGACAAATTAACTATTTATTTCTTGTCCCTGGAAATATTATAAATAAATAAAAAATATTAACCTACCTTGCAATTCGCTTTTAATAAGGCAACTTTCCATCATGTATAATAAAACAGTGACCATAATATCCAGCAGCTGACATTCTTCTGTTACTTGGCGCGCTAGTTCCTCATTGCTGAACAACTGAACACTGATATGCACAATTCTATTAGACATAGTGTCTGATTCATGGCTTTTCTTCAATGTTTTCATAATAAAAGCATAATGCTGAACAAAAGTTTTGGTAAAAGCAATCTGCAAATCATAAAGAAAATTTAATGTTAAAACAAGCACCACACAAAAAGTATAGTTGTCTTTCATGATTAAGCATTCCTTTGCAAAAGTGCACACAATATATCTCCAAAACACCAGCTACTATGACAAATTGAAACTGATGGTCTAACTACCCAAGTCTAGCATCTAGAAACAGCCCATATCCAGTGATGCCTACATGGGGATGAGTAATTTATTTCTGAAATTTTATTTCCTGATCTCAAAATCCTGTCCTGTCATTCCATTCATTTTCTAGTAAAATAACCAGAAACACTGAAACATAGTGAAAATAAATATAAGGTTAAAGCATACTTGTTAATGTGATTAAGTACAAGTGCCTCTTTACTCTAAATTTACTGAATTCTGCAACAGTGTAATGCCCCAAAATGATATACTAACAACAATGAGATCACTAGTGGCTGATAAAGCTGCTGTAACTTGATCCCTTGTAATCATCTACCCACCAAGTCGGTTTTTCATTCAACTGCCTACGATGACATGTCAACACTGAATATCATCCGCTATCATAGCAACCCATTCCTTCTTAACAGAGACTAGCTCAGTCTGTTATTGCTTTCTTMAAAAAAATAAAATAAAATAAAATAAAATAAAATAAAATAAAATAAAATAAAATAAAATAAAATAAAATAAAATAAAATAAAATAAAATAAAATAAAAGATTAGTAATTACATATGTCAAGGCATGCCAGTCTTGGTAGAATTTCTTGAGCAGCACCATTTTAGACTTAAAACTAGACACTAAACCAACCTCCTGCACCACAAATGTGTGTGTGTATATATATATGTGCTAGCTTCCAAATCATTTCTCTTTTAGTACTTTAAGTTCTGAATTACCACCATCTGGCCTTGCCTGGCCTAATAAGAACAGATAATACCAGCTGTTATAGTGACGAAAGAATTTGCAGCTCAATGCCCCAAACCTTTTATCTAGTCTTTCTGGAAGTATCTTCTGGAATTCTTTCTTAAATACAAATCAGAAATTTTAAAGCCACCTTTACGATGTTTTCATTGTTCTATACGCAAATCACTACTTAATTTTATTCCAATGCCTCAGAGTCTGTACATTTTTATTACAGCACTAATATTTTCCTATATGGAAAAATATTCTCCAAAACATCATGATGCCATAAGGCTGTGTTTGGTCACAAAAATCACTTATTCCAGCAAATATCTTCAAAAATAAAGAGCAAGTTGTTGATGTGCAAAAATTTATTGGGGGAAAGGGGAAAAGCAGTGAAGATGGAGCACTGCAGGAAACAATACAATACAGTTTAACTCACCCTGCTTCGGTTGAGGCCAAAATGATGGAAATCTGTATGATAATTAAAATTTTCTTCTATGTATGGCCCATGGCATAATGGCAATTATCATCAACTACAGACTTTGGTAAGAAGGTATTCACAAGACATTGTTCAATATATAATGAGCTCAATACAACTGAAATCACTGGCAATTATGTTTATAATAAACACAAAACATTTACACTACGCATGTTAAGGCCTGGAAGCAAACATTATGTTTGATATTTTAAGAAGTTGGTACATTAATTTTACTAGTATTATTTTTTAAAAGATATCTCAATAGAGTCTAGACTCTAGCAACACTAAAATAAAACAAGCAGTTTAACAAAGTAATTTCAGTTTTCATCTCCTAGCACATTGCTTCATCACATCATTACGCTTAAACAGAATTGTTAGGTTATACAACCTTTGCACTATGTTTTATTTGTTTTACAAAATTATTTTACAAATTTACTGAATTCAAGTTGATTGTGAAAACATGATCTTTGGAGAAAGAAAAAAATGGTTTTTCCTCCTGAATCAGCATACATTGAATCTTTCTGTGCCTCATCCATATGAGCATCCAACATGTTTATGTTTTCATTGCAAGGAAAGAGATATTTGTGTCAGGAAAAAGTTGTGCTAAAGTTTCCAAGAGAAAACTCTTCTACAGAACTTGGAGAGCATCCATTCCAGGAGCTAGTGAAGTCCTATTGCTCTAACCACTGTTTCAACCTTCACCACAAGACCAAAGACACACATTTCTGATATATGCGCTTGTTGATTCATAATTTCTGTCAACGCTTTTCCATTTCTTTTAACTTCCGTTTTTCCAGATCACACCAAGTCTCTGCTCTTGAATCATTTACATCTCTACATTAGTTTTCTAGTTGCAGTCAATACCCCTTCTTTGTCTTGCTGCCTTGGTCACAGGGACCCAACTTCTCTAGTCTTTTCCTACAAAAAAACATATCCACACCAAAGCACCCAACTTCTTGGAGGCTTTTTTTTTTCTTTTTTTTTGGGTCGTCCCTTGTACGTCTTCCAGTCCTCTGTTATGGGAGAATGCTTGAAGGGATGCCTCGGGCATAGACCTGTAAGACAAAGACAACATTGTTCGTTATTTTTCTTTCGCATGCAGAGGTAGCAACGAGCTAACTTGCTCAGTATTTTAGCCCACCATTCGTGATACCTCTTCCCAGCACTAGGAATATCCAAGAAGAGGTTCTTCCTCCCTGCATGCTGTGCTACGTTTATGCTGCAGACTAGAGATTTCAGCAAACTCAAAGCACTCTGCAGATGGGCAGGTCTGTGCCCAACCACCTGGGTAGTTCACTTGCCTCATCACAAAACTAACCTAGTGGGGAGATTCGGCCAGTTCAGTGAGCTCAACCAGCTCGTCAAGAACCAGACAAGCTGACACTGAGCAGTGGAAGGAAAAGACATGTGAGGTACAGATGGGACGGCAGACTGCTGCAGAAAGATCACTTGGAACAATGTACATCTCTACAGGCATTCCTATAGCTTGACATGATTAAATAGCATGAAGGTTTCATAAAGGCTCAGTGGCAGCTTAAAAGATAAAACCTTTCTCCTATTCAAACACAATCACATCTCCTCTCTGTGCACCTGCAAAAGGCACAGATACTTCTTGTAAATTAGCCACACTCTTTGTAGATGTGTTTAACACACTTAATTTGCACACATTTGCAATAAAGCATAGGTACACAGAAAATAGCGTTACTCCCTTCCTAGTATTGCTGTGTGATACATTTCCTGCTCTGGGTTTGCTTCCTGCTACAAAGAACCTTTTAGAAGGTCACAGCAGTTAAAAAGATGTTTTTTTAAAAGATTAGAGATAATCTGTAATCTTTTAATAAAGTTTATATGTAGGAATTGAATTGATTTGCTAACAAAATAAGTGTTTAAATTCATTTTTGAATTCATTTTTATTTGAAAATACAGCACATATAAGATGACTGCTTCCAGCCAAAGAAGGCAGCCAGGGCAGAGGCCAAATACACCATGGTCTCTATTCCAGGCATACAATGCAGGAAGACTGTGAACTTGGCAAGGAACCATTCGAGATAGTGGCTTGAAGCTAAATGAGATTCCATGATCACGAGAAGTTGCTGTTATGTGGCACAGTGTAAAAGCAAAGGCAGCAGTGCTTACCGGATTGCTCTGCCGCGCTGCTGGGAGTTCGGAGGCAGGAGCTCAGCCAGCAACAGAGCCAGAGGACAGCACATCCATGCGGGTCTCAAACACTGAAAGGATTCTAGCTTCATGGCAAGCGGTCACTAGGCAAGAAGTCTTCACATTTCCTCAAGCAGTGGCTGAATCAGAGACCAGGACGAATCTATGCTGGTATCCCAAACCAAAACGCTGTCTTGTCTTGCCTTGATACGGACAGAGCATGGCTGGAGAACCATATTTTATCATTCATCTTCTTGCAAGACATCCTCATATCCTTCGTTTTGATACTGGATTGTTTTAAGACGGCCCAATTACGGAGTTGTCCCATTACAAAATGAATTTTGTGCAAAAATCTTTGCCTGGACTTTAAGTTTTCTTGATCCTTGCCTCTCAGCAGGGAATGAGAAGGTCCAAGACGTGAGCACAGCTCAGAGAAATGATACATGATCAGAGCAAAACGTTAAGCCTGACTGCTATGTATGCTCGGTCCCAGAACACGTAGCACAAACAACCAAACCTGGCTGCACACCAAGATTTAAAACAGGAAGATGACATCCAGTCTCTGTGACTGCGGGCCAGGAGACACTTGGTATGGACAAGTGCAAAATTGTGTAAGTAGGCAGCTGCAAGGCTGCCAAAACCATTTAGGGCATAGCTGCAGCCAGAAAGCTCCTAAGGTTATGGCCTACTTGGTGAAACCACTGCCTGCTAGGAACAGCTGCAACAGGAATAAAGTCACCACAATAATTTACCAGTCATAACACACCACAGAATTACTTAGTGTTGACACACATACTTTAACTGAAAAAAAAAAAAAATCCAAATTGCAAAGTAAAACAAAACAGAATTTCCAACGTATCTAAATACTCAATATCTGCCAAAGAGGAAGAAAATAAATCATTCAAACAAAAGTAATACTACTCCTCCTGAATTGTTTTTCTGTCTTGTTTCCTCCACATCTCTTTTCATACTGTTAGACTCTTTTTACACTTTAAGGCTTTCTAATAAAACACACAAAACAAAGAGGCCTGTATTGCTTATTATTCAGATTTAAACGTTGGTGGTCTCACAGAAAAAAAGAAAAAAGTTACACTAAACATGTGAATACAGAAAGATTTTAAAGGTTCACCAAAGTAAGACAAATACCTTATAATCTTGATCTGGCAGCATGTTGAGTAAGAAAGTCACCATCTTTTGTGGAAATTCATATTTTATTGTCCAAAATAATAATTCTTCTAGAAAACATTTATGCTTCAAAACATCCATGATAGATTGATCTGTATAAAAAGTTGGAGGAGGGGATGTGTAACATAATTATTTGAAATAATAACATTAATTATAATGCAGTGCAATTCCTTACATAAAACTCTAAAAAACAACAACACCTCACTGCACTCTACAACAGTTTTCTTTCTTCCTCAAAAACAGAAGGAAAACTAAACACGGCCAACACTGCACAGTGCCAGGGCTTGTATTAATAAAAAATAAAATCTAAAAAAAAAAAAAAAAAAAAAATGTTCTCCACAAAGAAGTCAGCAGGAGTTTTTAGCACAGTTCTGCCACAGAGAACTTCTTCATCAACTGTGCTGGACCATACCACTTTACTGTAGTATATCCCCTCATTTTAATGAGCCACAATTTACACAATATATACACAGCCACTTAAGTGAGAACTATTAATAATGTACAACATTATTCAGCAGAAACAGAAATAGCAAAATGACAACATACAATTTATGGCGAGCATTTATGTTCTGCTCACAAAATAGATGTGAGCTATTTTTATTTTTAAATCAATGTATTCACTAATTCTTCAAGGAATACAGAGCTCTCAATCCAACGACTGACAAAAACAACTTCTTCCTCTGCCTACATTTTTAATGTAAAAATCACTGTATCTCATTATCAGAGAGCAGGCCAGATCCAGCTGGTACGAGAAGAGCAAGTCCCACCCTTCCCCAGGAAGCCCTAAGCTCTGGCTCTGCCTTTGTTTGCGCTGGCAGCACCATTTGTACAGGCATGTGGGAACCACTTCCATGTTGCCAGCTGAGTTTTCAAACACCTCATCTCCTAACCCACTTCACTGCAAAGCTGCACACACCCCAGCCTATGCTAGGCTAAACTGTTCACGAAGTTACCACTTGCATAAATTGTTAATTAAAAGCCATTAAAACAGTTTTCCTTCCAAGGTTTATGACTTTCCATTTAAAGCTAAACAGGCCTCGTTCGCCCCTACAGTACCTAAGGACTACGGAAAATAACGTTGCTCCTTTACCTATAGAGCTCACATAGACCCGACGCTACACCCCAACAGATAGAGCACTGCATTAAGCACAGGGCTAAGGTGTGAAGTGCTCCCACTGGGGCAGACTGAGAACTGCTGAATCTGGACACTCGGCCTTGAAGACTCTGCCTTGCTGAGCTGGGGCAGCTTGAGGGACCGCACCGCGTGGCTTGGGGCCTGCTGGCAAACCAGGAATCACCTTCAATTTCCACCACCACCTGGGGCCAGAGTGGCCAATTACTCCAAAATATCTCAAGAACTGCTAAATATTGTTATAGAGAACAATTTGCCTCTTTGCCTCCCTCTGCCCAGGGAGGTTGTGGAGTCTCCTACTCTGGAGGTCTTCAAAACCCGCCTGGATGCCACCCTGTGCCACATGCTGTAGGTGTGCCTGCTTGAGCAGGAAGGTTGGACTAGATGATCTGTAGAGGTCCCTTCCAACCTTAAATATTCTGAAATATTCTGAAATATTCTGAAATATTCTGAAATATTCTGAAATATTCTGAAATATTCTGAAATATTCTGAAATATTCTGAAATTTGAATTGTGAGGATCTCAAAAAGAAACTCTAGCAATCCATACAAAGAATGTGTTATATTCAATATATTCTCTAACTGTAGAAATAAAACAAGATTATCTTCATTGAGTAGTGAAAGTTGTTCTCATTTTAAAATATTTTCTAAAAAGCTACACATCACCTTTGCTGTAGTAGTTGATGATCTTCTATATTCTCCTCCTCGACTCCTGTTAAGAGATTATGTTTGGGAATACACTGCTCACTGCAGTTTGGCAGCCACGCAGGCTCAAGTGCTGTGTCCCCAGGAAACAGGACAGGTTCAAGCACGTTCCCAGGACCCCTCAGCGCGGAGATCGGGCATGAGGACATGCAAGGCACCCGCTGTCACCCCAGTGCAGCTTTCTGACATTACTGCAGCTGAGGAGGGTGTAGTAACTTCTTCAGACAGTTTCAGGCAGGGACAGAACACCACCAATCCAGTTATAACTGCTAGAGAATTTAAGTAGGCAGAATGCTCTTACCCAACCTGGAAAACTTGTCAAAAAAATTGGGCTAAATCATTCCCACTCCTGTGAGAAGCATCGTGCAATTTGCAATTTCTGTTAACAAATAAGAAAATAGTGCCTGTGGGTTTGAAATAGTCTTTGACATTAGGCTTTTTAGATGGATCCAGATTTCAAATAGTAACAATAAAGTGTCTCAGTACTCAGTCCATATCCGTATCAGTAATGCTTCAGCATAAAAACTATCAGTTGTTTAAATAAACTTTCTGTTCTTTCCCATTGCTATAAAAGACGCCATAGTCCGTTTTAAACATCTGCCTGGAATATTTGTCTAGCATTCCAAAATATCCCCAGCATGTAAGAGGCCCCCTTTAAACACAGTACCACTTAACACCTAGGATGAGACAGGGAGTCTGCTTATATGGAAAAGGTAAATCTGTTTTTATTCAATACTCAGTTTTCTAAAATTTTCTTTTCATACTCTTATTTTATACCCTATTGGACATAAAATATGAATACTGAAAACTTCAGAAAACTATTCAATATTTAATAAAAACAGATACTTACCCTTCCCCTATTGGCAGACTCCCTCCTCTGGGGCTGAAAATCAGGAGCTATTAGAAGCTATCAACATCATGAGCACAGTCCATGCTGGGGTGCCTCAGAGGGGGAAGACTACAATCCTGGGGGGAAATGAAAGGTTCAATTCAAGAATCACTGTTCCTGAAATGCCACTTCTGATAGGGGTTTTTCAGGCCTGGTAGCTTCTATTTCTGGCCTTCCTCTCTCCCCTCTTCCCATAATCTGTCACCATGCATCAGAAAAACTGCGTTTTTTCTTGCATTAGCAAAGAAAAGTGTCTAAGTTATATTCTGAACAAGCTGACATTCTCTACAACTGAAATCAGACAGCTTTCTTTGGATGCAAATAAGTCTGCATTTCTCCAAAACTATCACCTCTCCCATAGCATTATTATTCTCTATCACAGCTTATTCATGCCAAGTGTCTCGCACTCTTTCTTATCCCTACACATACGGCACTGCTACCATCAGACCCTTCAGAAACATCTGCACAACGTTTGTAAGATTACCTCTTAACAACAGGACACCAAAATTGTTCTCTATTCTGCCAGTTTCTGACTCTCTCTCCTTTACTCTGAAACACCAGAAATAATCAATCCTGCTTTCGCATACTCCTCACAGCACCTTCTTACCTTTTTACTGACTTATGCGCTTTGCATACAAATCCAAGCTCCAAACATTCACTTCAAACCCCTTCCAGAAATGTTTTTCCAGCTTGCACCACTATTTTAGAACTAAACATACCCCTCTCAAAGTTTACAATTTCCTTGGGCTTCCCAAGTCAGTCTTCTCATACTCTGACATTTTTAATTTAGTATCAGCAATTAAATATTATCAAGCACCTTTCTAACACAAAAACACATCAAGGAAAAGTACAGGATTAGGCTACCATATACTAACTTAAGTCATTCTTCAACTGAAACTTGCATTAACCTCAATGTGAGAGCTGATTATGCTGGGTTAGAAATAGCAGATTAGATTAATTTTAATCTAGGAAAATCACATAGTGGTTTCAAAGGAAACTTCACTCGTCTTTTTTTTTTTTTTTTTTTTTTTTAAATGCTCACTAGAAAAACAGTGTGGAAAATACCAACCAGAACTAGAGAAGCATTTTTGCCAGGCTCTTACATGGTACAAGGGCATAACGAAAAAAAGAAAAAAACTCAGGAACAAAGACATCAGAAATACGGTGGCCAAGCTTTGCTGCCACAGTGAAAACTGAGGCATTTCCTAGAGGCTGACTTGCAACATGAAGGTGACAAAGTTACCAGTCAAACAAAGACCCAGACAGTGGTACTAACTCCTAAGTGAAATGATTGTTGCCAGTAAGTGCAATTTCACTTCCTGCTTTTTATAGATATTGCTGTGTTTAATACCTGCATCACATGCAGCACCACAGTGCTTGGGAAAGGAAGGACTGCTCCTAGATGCTTCTGAAGACAGACATAAAGCAAATACGACAAACTGAGATCAGGGCTTCATAAATACCTTTGGTGGTGCTGCTTAGTTTCACCCTCTTGCGCTTGCCCACACCTTGGCTACCATCCTGGTCCTCCTGGGGTAGGGGAAGAGTTTAAAAAATTGATAACTGTATATTTAGAATTTTATTGCTAAGAGATTGTAATGTTCTCAAAATTCTGTTTCAACTATCAAGTTAAAATACAAAATTCCTGAATATAATATCTTACCAGACAGTACTTTAGCTGTTTACGGAACCATGCATTCAGTGCAACTCAAAAAAAGTTCTCCAAATTGCTGCCTTCTCCCTACAGGCACCATTATCACCTGCAAGTTTAGACGTCTTCATCTATTTAATTAATATCATCAGTTAGGTGCTCTGATTTCTGAAACTGATTGCCAGAAAAATGTCTAACACCATAAAATTTCTGAAGGTTGCAAACCTAATGTTTCACTCTATTCATCCATAGGATTTTTTGTTTCCTATAAAAATACGCATTTTTTAAGCCTGTCAACTCATTAGCTAACGATCAATACAGTAACACAAACAATTGGCTAAACAAGCTTCATTAACGCAGTGGGAAAGTTTGAATCAGAGAACAGAATATTTGTTAAACAACTTTAAGAGGCCAATTCTAATAAAAAGTTCCCTACGAAATAGCGGAATCTCTTTATACAGGGAATTGTCATTTGAAGCTCTGCAGACACTCTACAAACAATAAAGCTTTTAAAATGCATTGCAAGTTACAAACATCATCACCACCACTTCACAAAAGGCAACCCTGGGTGTTAGAAAAGAACGTGACATTAAAGGAGTGCATTAAATGATGCATGTGTCTTTACTAACAACGGCATTCCTAATGAAAGGCTAAAACAAAGAACAATCCATATAGGATCTAATAAAGTAATCAATAGCGTCTACCTGCACTTTAGCTCCAAATTTCAGGAGGAATAATTAAGGACCTGTAACTCAAAACTGACTGTCCTTCTCTAGGGAGAAACATTATTCATGTCCTATCTAAAGACTGACATGTCTAATGATACATTAATATGTATTCTGTTCATGAAAAATTAGAACTTCCTTTACCTTTTCAGTATCTTCATATGAAAAAACTTATCACTCTCTTTTGAGGTGGACATGCCCATGAACTGCTTGGCCTCCTGGGGTCTTTATGAACACACGCTCCTCCTGTTCTTGAGCCAGGAATCAGTCAGTTCTCAGGATGCCATCACTGTCTATTCCCCCTTGAAGGGACAGAATACTCCAGACCGAAAGAGAGTCCTACTGACACAGCAGGATGAACTGCAGGAGTCTGCAACCTCTCTCCCGACAGAAAAAATTCCAAACTCCTCCCTGAAAGGTGGCAGGTAGAGGCCTTCAGTGACCTCTGTGAAGCCTGGGCACTGCCACAGATACAGACCGCACGTGATCATGTCTACAAACAATATACATGTTCCCTCCCCCAACAGGGGAAAAGCATAAACATATAGCAGTCTTCATTGCAACTTTTTAAAAGCTTTCACGTCACTGAAAGGAAGGAAAGCTTTGGATAGCTTAGTGAGAAAACCTTTCTTGAATTATTTTTCCTCTCTTCAACAGTATTAAATATTGGTTTTCCAGTGCTGCAGTAAGTTAGCATTAAATCTTAATGTCAAGTGCAGAAATTTTAACAGCCATGAGATAGCGAGTGGTAAGTCATACTGCAGCCCACAAGCCAAAGGATCAAGACTAAGTGTATGAGTAAGCAAATGGGGAACTTCTTATTTTTACCCATTCGATCATGCTCTCTAATTATACCTAATAACAGAAGAGAGCCACCTGGACTTACTTTACATAACAGAGTACTTATTAATATGACTAAAAGGAATCACTTTTGTCCTAAATTCAGATATTAAATTTTATTTGAAAAAATATATACTATTTTATAGACAGAATAAGTCTGATAATTGTACTACTACTGTATTGAAGAGAAAGCAGAGTCAGCCACTTGTGCTCATTAAACCACAAGGACAGGCAAATTGAGACATCCAAATAAAAAAGCTGCACCCTTCCATGTGGTCATAAAATTCCCTGTAACATATAATTTTTAAAGTAGGAAAGACTTAAAGCTGTCCCTTTCTGCCTCTTGCTCAAGAAGAGATACGAGGGAAAAGAACTAATCAAAGAAAAACTCCATCTCCCTACAGTACGTATCTGCCCTTATCTCTACCTTAGGAATGGAGAGGAAGGAAATGTCACCCATCTGATCTCCCTTCAAACTCTTAACAGCTTTAGTTTACTCCCCTCTCTCCGCACCTCTTCCACAGATAAATCAAACAAGCGGAGTCATCTTTATTTTTTAAATTACAATAACACTTACTAATATTAAGATAACTTGAATCACCTGCTTCATTCATAGGCCTTAACAGGGACACTGCTAACATTTTTATGGGATTTTATGGGGTTTGTTTTTGTTTTTGCTTTTTGTCAAGTGATGGTGAAAAAAACAAGCAATACTTTGAAAAGTGACACACTATAAACGGCATTGCTGAGAGTGTTACCCATGCTGTCATGCCAGGAACAGAGGCAGACACGTGACACAGCTTATTCTGGACATATACAAGCAATAATTGCTTTTATTTCAATACTTGTTGATACAGAATTCAATATAAATATCTTATGCAAGATGGTATTTTACATTACTTAAATTCTGTTATATTATCCTACTATACATCTAAGAGTCAATCTGAATGGCTGCTAGGGCTTACTAGTGTAAATTAGTTGGTTAAATAATTTTGCAATAAAACAAGAATAAATTGATAAAGCAATTCTACCGGCCTTAACCTTCCTCCTTAAATGGCTGTGTTAATTATAGCTAGCTTTAGAAGTAGATGTGCTCCTTTTTACTCCCACTCGATATGTTTGATAAATAAGATCAAGTCTACACATGGGAATTTATCTACAGAAAAATTCTCACTGCAGCTATCACCAGTTGAGCTGGATTCTCAAGTGCCAAAAACTGGTAACACCATTTTTGGGTATTACATGCTTTATGCTTGCCTTAATCAAGACCAGTTTATTTTACAGGCTATATAGGAACTGAAAGTATGTTAGCAAAAAGGATTTTTCTAGAGGTCCTTAGTAAATCAAAGGTGTGAGATTCATTCCTTTAAATCTCCAGTTTTTCTAAGCACTAAAATGAAGAGAATGTTTTGTAAACAGAAGAGTAAAGGTTTGCAGTATTTGACTTCCAGCATTCTCTCCATTTAATATTCTGTTGCAGTTCATCATACTCTTTAAAAAGTCTCACCTCATCTGAAGAATTCCCTTGTCCTGATGTTGCTGTAGCACCTGCTAAACCTTTTGAAATAAAAAAATTCAGAGATTCTTTTTGTAAGTTTTATAGTGAAAACAGAATATTTTATGAGATTTAATGAACCCAGATTAAATAAAATACTGCATTAGTTTTCTTAAAAGATACACAGCACTCTACTAAGAAATTGGTGTAAAATTTATAAGCACTATTAAGCGCTTGCAAGTTTGAGATTTAGAGATACGTTCCGCTGCAGAACTTTGATGCACTGAGTTAAAGGAGACACAGTCTTTCAGAGATAGCAAAGCTATTTGACAACCTTTGGAGATCAGAAAAATCCACAGCACTATTGTAGCAACAGGTGGCTTAACTTAGTTGCAGTGACAAAATTCCACTACGAGCAATTACATCTTGCCTACTCAAATTCCACTAATCCTATGATTGGATAACAATACACAGTATTTTAGCAATCAAAAGCGACTATGATTAGCTCTTCTGACAGAATTAAAATGGTTTTTGTAAGTCATTTTTTTGGTGGTAGACGAAGTAAGAAGCAATTCTGTAAGTTTATTGAGGTTGGATTTATAAAAAATAAAGAGTTTCTAAAAGAATAAAGAGTATCTCAAAAATAAAAATAAGCAAGTCTTTACTTTAAACATTTTTCTACACAAACCTTGAACTGCTAATGTGCTAGTTCCAGCTCCTTGTTCCTGCATACCACACGCAAGCTTATCCTCAGGAAACGCCAGGCCAGAGCCTTTCAAGGCTATGAGGTACTTTTCGTGACTTGTCCTTGCACATGCATTCTCTCCGACACCTTGAATGCATATTGAAAACAATGTTAAAGTATAACATCGTCTACCTGGTTTGTGTTCTTCATAAAAGGTTCTATCTAGAAATACTCTCTTCCTCTATTTATTTATTTTTTTAAACGGAATTAAGCAATCCAGAAATGGTCCACAATTCTTTAATAAGCTATACAATTATAAGTACAAGCTAAAGAGTTTTTTTGCTGTTTTTGGTAGAGAATGGAACAAATAATTGTTTCAGAGGGGCTTTTTGCTTTAAGAAAAAAAGAACTCAATAGTTCAGACAAACAAACAAGTGCAAAACAGACAAGTTCCACTTCAAATAAGCTTAATACATCTTATTTCAGCACTGGGTTACCATGTTCCCTTCAAAAGAACACATCTTTTATAAAAACCCTTGCTGAAATGATATATCTATATGAGGCTATTTAGGACACATAAAAGAACTCTGTTCCACAGGTCTTATTAAAGAATTTTCCTAGCAGCTCTTGCAGGCCACTCTCCATCCCCAATTACAAACAATGAGAGAAAAGCAAAACAAAACAAAGCAAACAAACAAAAAAACCCACCACACTTAAATGCATTCTTCCAGGTTTTGAGAAGTTATGTAAAAACACATAGTCCTCAATTAATAAACGTAAGTTTTGCTTCTTCATTAGGCTTCATAATTGCAATATTTAGTTATTAGAAATAGCACAAGCATACCAGAACTAAGATCTTTGTAGAATTGCTGGTTAGTCAAAACCTGGGTAAGAACTGATCGCATTGCTCCTCCCATTTTGGTCAAGTCTTCCAGAAAGGAAACATGAGGCTCCAAAACCTGAAGGATTTTATGAAGGTCCTTTTCTGATGGCAGATCAAGAGCTGAAAAAGGAAAAAAGGAAAGACATAACAAGAAGTTGTGGTGTAAATGTAATCTGTTCAAGAGATTCACAAGGCAGAAATTAATAAATGCTCTAAAACTTATATGCACAAGTTTTAAATTAACCCTCATTTCATTGTCTGGAAGAGCTCAACACAGAACTTAGTAATCTTAAAACACTCTTCAGCAGAAAACATAATCAAATATCCCAGTCAGGCAGTAACTTGGTTAGCAAAAGATGCACGAGACTCATTCTATGCTAGTTCAAATTACAGAGGTGTCTTCATAGATTGCAAAGCAAATGATAAACATGGTAAGATATGTTACAGACATACAGATTTTAAACATACCAGGCTCATTATATCCCTCTCTTAAGTGCTGAATAAGACTAAAGATGAACTGTGGAAGAACTAATTCTGACATCATCAACAAGTCTTTCGGGACACATGGAACATTTGAATTTGACTTAATCCGGTGTCTTTTACAAAACCTGCAAAATAAATGAAAAAAAATATAGTTCAACAGAGTTAACATATACTAAGAAACCCATTATGGCCTTTGTTTCTCAGGGAATATATATTTGTACATTAAAGGTAGCGTGATGACAGCCTTCTGAAATTCCAATCACATCTTGCTTCCAAGTCCAGAAAACCATCAAGTTGACAGTTCTTTTTCCCCTCCCACTACTAGAACTACCTAACATCATGATTTCTTTCCATACATGTTAGAAGCACCTTGCACAGAACAATCAGAAGAACACAGTATTTCTCTTCAGTATCATCAAACTCCCCATTTCTAAACAATCTGTTAAAAAATATCCCACTAAAACAGTTCCTTTCCCTCTGGGTCAGAGTTGGGCCTGATTCTGCAAGTCCTTATTTAGAGAAGTTTTCAGAGACCAGGAGAAGCAAATTCCAAAGATACAGTTTACGGGATCAGTACCAATCTCAAACACACAGCAATCAAAAATTATTAGCAAAAGGATAATACAAACGCCCTGCAAAAGATGTGTGAAGCACCTCACAATAACAGAAAACATTTATTCTCTGGGGAATTCACGTGTGTCATTAGTTATAGCCTGGCTAGCACACAATGCCCTGAGCTCGAGCCAAACCCCACCAGCGCAGACAGAACCATTTCCCACTGACTTGGCGTGGGCCTGGCTGAAGGGCCACCGAATTCTTTCCTGCTCCCAGCCTATTTTTAGAAATGGCATTTATTAACATCAAAGGCTTATTTACTCTTGTGGAGAGCAAAGCGGGGGGAGAGGGGGGAAGCAAGCAAGCTAACAAGTCACCACATTTTACCATTAACTTTTCAACACAGAGACTGATGAAACTGCTGGGCAATGAAAGGAAGACCTTCAGAATTAAAGTGGCTGTTGCTTTAAACTGAATGGCCACAACCCCAAACTGAGACTAGACAGTAAGAGCTGAAACTACTTATTCCAAAATTTCACCAATGTCTTACACAACCACTGGACAATCAGCAGAAAAGTATCCATTGAAACAAATAACACATTTTAAAACGTTCCAAATATATCAAAATAGGGTTTTATTTAGATCATAAAAGAGGGAATGCGCTCTCCCTTGTTCAGTCTCTGGCACTCAACTCATCTGACATTAAATCCAGCTCAGGAAGCTAAGCTAGCAAAAAGCCATTCACTCTTCAGAGGAATAGAGTGCAACTTCACAACTTAAATCGACTTGCACTGCGGCTGACCTGCTTTCTTGGAAATTGCACTGAAATCCCTGAATCATCTTGTGATTATCATCATCCCTTTCCCTTTCGTCATCGCCATCACCTGATGGGGAGCAAAACACCCAGAACACAGACCCAACACCACAGCAAGACGCTGTCTGTTTTCCTGCATCCAGGCGAACGGGTAGGTGGAATCCGGCTCATTACGGAGCCAACATCTCCGCTTCAGGAAAAGAGCTTCCAAACTTGCCCCGTTGCGAGAGCAGCTGAGGAGCCGCCGGCCAGCCGGGCTGCTCCTTCACAGCTTGGGCAGAGGCCCCCGGGTCCCGCCGCGCTCCGGCCTGCAGGGTCTCGCCTCCCAGAAACCCGACCTACACACATGCACACACAGCAGCTATTTTTAGCTGCTTTTCTCCCGCTCCTTCCCATGCTTACAGAGTGCTTTGTTTTAAATTAGCTTATCAAGCTGTCGAAAGGAGGCACCTCGTGTTAACCCATGTTGCACAAGACTTGCACAACGAGCACCCACTCGGAGAGCTACTCGGGGGTCAAGAAAGCAACAGTCACTCTTTCTAAAGGGAAAGCACCCAACCAGGCGCTACTGAAATCCTACATCTTAAGGGAAAGCAAGTCAACATTTAACTGATTTTTCAATTTGTAGTAAGTCATATTTAACCTTTTTTATTTAAGGTGTTGCATACATATTTCATATAGTTTACAGCATAACTGACAGTGTCATATGTTTTATAGTCAAAAAATAAGTAAAATTTGTAAGCATGAATTCCAATAAGTATTTTAAAAAGACAATGACCCTTGTCCCAATCGCAAAACTAAAGAGCAAATAAAATGGTTATGTACACAATTTCTGCAAAATAGACTGCAAAACGCAAAATATTGAGTGATAGAGTCCTTGTGAACTCACATTGTCTCAGAGTTCTTGTGAACTCACATTTTATTCTTTATGGTCCACCACAGTGTTTATAAAGCTTGTGGGTTTTTTTCTCCTGCTTTTGCAGGTAACCTATTAAAACAAACCACAGTTCAGAGTCAAATACCCCCTTCCTATCAAGCCTAGAAGCTTATCTAGAGGCAAAAGGACTTTGGTACCCTGTAACCTTGCAAAGCCACTTTCACCAACAACCAGCATGATGTTAATTCTGAAGAAATGCAGAGAAAATAAAAATTCTCTGAACATTATGGCTTCATAACACCCCACATAATTACATTTCCATAGTTACATTTCTTCATTTTGCCTGCAAAATAGGCTTCCAACAATGAATCAGTAAGTTACTGATTTGAAGCCTGAGGAAGGACCGCTCTTCTGGCAGAGCTCCTTGAGAAAGAGGTGAGCAGCAGAACCCAAGTACTCATGTTCCTGCGACCAGGGACACTGACAAGGAGCAAAACTGACTGCAGAGACGTCACTCTCGCCCTCCGAACCAGAAAAGCTCTGTTGCAGAGACACAGAGAAGGACAATGAAACCTGGGACATGGGAAACATGGGAAACTGGTGGCTGCGCAAAAAGGAAAGCCCAAGCACATCTCTGAAGGGCATATTTCCATACATTAAACCATGTAACAAAGGTAATTAGCCAGGTTAGAAGGCTAGAAACCACAGATGAAATTCTTAAAAAGTTTTTCCAGCCTTTGCAGGACAGGAGGAGAGCCATGCAAGCCACCGGCAACTCGCTTAACAGTGGAGCAAAGCTCTCCATCCAGCAAAACAAAAACAAGGAACCTGCCGAAGAGCATTTCCAGCATTCCCATCAGGCCTCACACAGAAACCCATCAGGCATTCCCATCAGGCATCACTCAACTTTTGTTGAGTTTCATTAGTATGCAAGCAGGCACAATCAGGCAGAAACTGTAAATTTAGCAGTTTCAATGATAAGATTATCATTATTACATGTAATGCCCAGCATTACATCACCAGATTGCACGTTCCAGAAAGACAAACCAAAACAAGGATTCATAAAGTTAAATTTCTCACAAAGGAGAGCACCTGTTTTTCCATCAATAGCTCAGAAACAAAAAAATAACAAATCCAAAAATAGCTCAAATAAATCACATCTCACTTTATCCTGCCTAATTAAAAACGACAAAGAGTAGTATGTCTAAGATCGTTGACTTCTAGGAGAATAAAGAATTCATAGTCTTTATGGTAACCTGAAATAAATCTCTTGTCACTGAAAAAAAAGAACAGTATTTTTTTGAAGGAATTAAAAACACAAACCCACAAATTTTTCAAAAGATAAGTGTGATCAATGTGATCCGATTTTTTGGAAAAATACTAGTACATACTCATTGGAGGCTTCATTATTACTGCTATTGACTGCAGAGCAGTGCCTGTACACAGCACACATCACTACCAGATATCTCCCCATCTCCTTTTAATCACCATTTCAACAATTACAAGGCCAACAAAACCTAGCAAGCTGAAAAATCATACAAGAATGTCACTTAAAACATGAAAAAGGAGGATTAAAGACAAAGAAACTGTTCTCAAGATGCACCAAATCTCTCTATAGGTTATTCAGCTTGCCATACAGTACAGCTTCCATTGTTTCTGGAGTCTGGTTATGTAGCCATACAGAATAAAATATTTGGTTTTTCCACATATAATAGGAATACTCTTACACAAAACATTTCAAGAAGTGATTTTTTTCCCCCATTTCCTCTCCAAAAAGGGTCATAGTGCAATGTTTCTAGATGGTGCAACTGCCTAGCTATGGCAAGAGCTAGAAGCAGAGCTTTGTACTCCCCAAGGAGGGAAGGAAAGACACCTACCACTGAGAAAATGCTTGAAACGCTTCTCCAATTATTTTATGGACACCTTAGAGTAATGACATATTACAATTAACTATCATATTGCAATTAACTATCATTTGAAACTATACACTCAGCTTTTGCAAATGCCAAACAAAATGCCATGTGCAATTTCACTCTTAGTGGTCGAGCAACATCAGAGTTTGAATCCAAGCTGAATAAAACGCGACAGTTCTTGATCCATAACTGACCACGTGTGAGACACTGGACCTCAGAGCAGCAAGAAAGCAGAAGAGCTGGGACAAAATGATCAGCTGGAGCTGGAGCTGGTCAGTGCAACCAATGTGAGCCACTGGGCTAAGACCAGAGCAGACCTTATTGGCACACACAGAATAAGCAGAAAGGGCTCTGTGCCAGGTTGCAGTTGAGCTGTCTCTATAGATACTTCATCATTTAACATATTCTAGTCACAGACCCTACAGGAGCAGCTGAATTTTAGAATTTTGATAGAAAGTCAAGTAACTCAAAACACACACTACTTTCTGCCACAAAATATTATCTTCCTAAAAAAAGAGTGGATGCTCTGGTATATAACTACAGCCCTGCAACTGCATTTAAGTACACGTTGCATCTACCCAGTTTCATCCAAAAGCTTCAATTCATACACTATTTTAAATATATTTATGTAATAACAAACACAGCTAGCAAACTTACTAGTCTAATATCCATTTAAAAAGCTATACCAAAGAGAACATCACAGAGACAGCAAAGTAAAGCCCTGACAATTCAAAGAGTGCCAGTACTTTATTAACAGCAACATTAATATTGTTGACATAATCCTAATTCAGTCATTTGCATGTATGAATACTATATTTTCAATAAAAATTGTTGATAAATGAACCATATCCATTAAATGAGTGTTTAATTCAGGATTTCATTGCAATAACAAAGGCAGCAAAGAGAAAAATCTTTGAATTCAACTCTTGAAAATAAATTTCATGATCACAAAAAACAACAGGAGAAAATTAACAGTGTTCAAAACTCTTTTAGGACGTGCTTTTAAGACTACAGCTAGCTATTTTTTCAACTATGAAACTGAGGAGAGACATTAAGAGACATATTTAGTTTTGAATATGAAACTTTCTGATTTTTACAATCTCGGAGCAGTCAGTTCATCTCAGAGTTTCAGGTTTCCCTGCTTTCTCTAGTACTTTCAAAGCAAAATTCCTAGTGGCAGAACTGAGAGAGGAGCAGGGCAGCAAATAGACCCCATGGTCCCAATCCCTCCTCAGACCCACCTGTGCTTGGCCCTCACCTCCTTCCCGAGCCATGAGTTCAGATGTGATCTCCTCACCCAGTTGTTCTCTGAATCCCATTAAGTATCTACTTTAAACCTAATAACACTATCTGTTATAATGGGGAAAAAAAGCAACAGTTTCCAGAGGAGATTTTAAAAATATGTTTCCCGGCTCAGGAAACTCTTGAAGTACCCCAAGGAAATTTAAGCAAGTCACACATTTGGAACACTACATTACCACCCGAACGCTGAAGTCTGACAAACTTCTAAGCAACTGGGTAGCACAAGACAAATGCAAAAACTATCCATATTTTGAGAATTTTAAACACACTGACCAGATTTTAATAAGAACTTTCAACTTAAACTGATTCTGCTTTGGTCAGGCCTCCTCCAAACAGAACACATTTTATAGAGACAAAATTTGCAGTATTTGGGGCAAGTGCATGCCCGTGGTTCAGGCCCTTGGCCACAGGCCCTTGGCCACACGCCTTGCAAACAACTGCGCGTTACTGCTGCGGCATGTACAAAGTATGCAGCTGCTAGTCAAGCCACAGCTATAAAAACAATAACCAAAATTATCACTTGGCTGTCAACCACATGGAAAACACTGCAACAACAACTAGTTTGAAGGCTGGTATAGGCCCCAGTAAAGGCATTCTTAACGACTGGAGGTTTGTGAGCCAGTTGTACATCAAGATGGGTTTAATGATCGCAGCAACCTGAAAGCGGTGGCACTTTGCAAGGAAGCTCCGCGAGCACCACTGCACATTACCGCAGGGTCCTGAGCTGCAAGGCCCCGTACAACCTCTACGCCTGGGTGCTGGCGAGGCAGAGGGAACCAGTCACCGCATGCTAGCCCTAGCTTTGTGAAATGCTGCCAGAGTGAATCTGCACCGGGCCCACAATCCTCACTGCAAGGACCTCTTCAGACACAGGCACAAAGCTCAGAAGCCAAATTTCTTGTCAGGTGCCAGGAACAGTCCCAGCCTGTTCCTGGAACATCCATGATCTTTTTAAGAGAAAGGTCCAAATGAGCACTCTTTTTTTGCCCTGTGTGGCTGTATCGTCAAGCCTAGCCAAGCTGTGCCTCCAGATCCGGAATCAGCACCTTGTAACGTACATTAAATAGCTCATTCATGGTGATTTGAAAACTACAGAACAATCACACCATCTAGTTAATGTCAATAAGGGAGTGATTATTTAAAGGACACAGTACTCAGTCTCAGACAGATCTGCTATCTCTGATCTCAAGTGGATCACAGCTGCTACAGTAGTATGATAACTGATCCTGTCTGTTCAACAGGGTCAAAGTACATCCCAATGTCACTATTAGAACAACTTTCTCAGGCGCAAGTCAGAAAGGTTACCTTTTTTAACTGTTTTTGAAAGTTTTCTCAAGCTTAGAATAGTAAAAAGGTCCCTTACTCTTATTCAGGGAAAGATGATAACAGAAATAGCAAGTATTTTTCTATAGCTTGCAAACAACACAGCAAGCCCATTTATTTTGAAATGAGCTTCTGTTAGGAAGTGTCTCTTAAGAGGAATAAAATAAATCATCGAAGCCAGAAGGAGAACATGGGGACAAAGCAGCAATAGCCATCAATACTTGCTATTTCATAGTCCAAGGCTACGAAATCTATAGAAAACTAACGATTTTGCAACACCTCCTGGGGCAAAACTAATTCCAGGTTATCTAGAAACTGAGCAGAATACTTCTCACACTCTCCAGGATCCAGAAGCAGCAGAGAGAACTCCGTGGTGAGTCAAGTCATGCCAAGTGGATCATGGTAAGGCCCAACATAAACCCCCAAAAGAGACATAATAAAGGAGAGGGCTGATCTAATATTCACATCCGAGGTGCACTAATGTGCACCTTAACACAGCAGAGCCGAATGGCAAAACAGGAATGAATCACTAGTGCCAGCACTGCAGAAAACCCGAGTGAGGTACCTGAAGGTTTTTAAACATATGGTCCACAGTCTCAATCTACAACAGGCACCTTTCTCACAGCCACATTTTGGGGGGTTTCACACATGCTCACCGACAAAGAAAGGGCCTGTGGCTGCAAGTAGAAATAAATAATTTCTTAGAGCCGTTTATGTAAGTCATAGGAGAAGGCAACACTATGTCAGTGGTTGCCATAACTACCATCAAACACACAGCGAACACCAGTGCAAAAGCTGCTTAATGAAATTCTTAACCCGGCTCTTGGCCCTTCAGGATATGTAACTCCTGATGTAGATATTATTCTCTTTGTGCTGTAACGTAACACTAAAACATCTGCTTCCCACATGATTATTTTAACAAATATAAGTCACACACAGTGCAGCACACTCAGAAACAGGACACGGGGCAACGAAAGAGCCGGGGCGCAGAGGCTCTCCCGTGCAAGAGGTTATTGTCACCAGGCTTAACAGGGAACCAGAACAACCTGACACAGAAACAAGACTGGGCTCAACAGCAGCACATCACTAACTAGTTATTCTTTCACTATAACCATGGGGTGTATTATCTCCTCCAAGGCGATTTTACAAAATTTTATTAGGACAGCCAATCAAGTATTTGTCTGGTCTGAATTTCTCCCCTGCTCAAGTGCATTTTTTCCCAGCAGTTTAGCTCCCCTGCTCAATTGGGAACATAAACGCCGGAGAAGTGAAGAGTCTGGCTTGCTCAAAACATTGTTAGTCACCTCTGACGGAGCTGCAAAATTCTATTTGCCCATGGTTAGACACCATATGGAAGAAGACTAATACTGTTTTCACCTGGAGACTGGCTCTTAAAGTCTAAGAAACCTTGACATAACTAGTAACTTTTAATCCACTCCCAAGCAGATATAGGTTTAACTTTGAGAAACTGAGGTATTTTCTAAATCAAAATTAGATTCTATTAAGTCAGGCCAAGTCACCTACTACTCATTAACATAAGAATCAGAAACACTGAAACTTGCACAGTAATCAGAGGAGATGTGACAATATGATGCTTTCTTCAAAAATTGAGAATTAATCGAAGTATCTAAAACAAACCAGCATGCCCTATTACTCTATATGCTACCTTCCTTCTATAAAGGCATCAAATAAAAAAAAAAAAAATCTTGTTTTGTTTTCTAAGCTTTAACTACTACTGAAAGACACAGTAACAGTTACTCTAATACCAAACCATATTTAGGTTTACATTAGGCATCCTGAAGAAACGCAAAAGCCATTCTGCATGATGAGCGGTCACATTTCCTTTGTAGTAGATCACCTAGCTAAGACTTAATAGGAACTATTTTTCAAACTGTATCAAATTAAAAAAAAAAAACAAAAAAAACCCCAACAACACAGGGATATCATATAGCAAGAACCAAAAGAAACAAACTGTTGGTTTTACAACCTTTAAATACAGTATCTGCTCAAAATTCTATCTGGGGAGGCAGATGGTAGATAAAAGTTCATAAGTAGGTTCCACATCTGATTCCCCTGCTATTTATAGCCTGCATAGGCTGTGGTGGCCAAGGTTACATCAGGCTAGACACGCTGCTATTTCCTGAATCTACCTCGAGATCCCCTAACTCTAACATTACCTTTCTAACTATGTAATTGATTTGTGTACACAATGCTAAACCAGCTTATCCAAACATACTGCACTGAAGTAATACAACTTAACAGGCAAAACTCTGCATGTTATTGTTTTTACAGTGGTTTAAACTTAATCTACTTTGACATAAATGACAACCGAAGGTTCTAGTTCACTTAGTTGCACTGGTTTAGCATCATTTTCTTTTAAGCAGAAACAACTTCATGCAGGGAGAGCAGGCTTCCAATATTATTCTCATGTGTTATCTTTCTTCATTTCCAGGAAAACTAGAAAAATCAACTGTTTACCTCAAACGTGCTGCTAAACTGACACCAAGCAATTCTTTATCCAAATGTTTAAATCTTCTGAAGAGAGCTAGTCCACACCCAAAGACAGTGCCCTCTTTCTTCATACTACTAAAAGTATTAGTTACAATAAACATAACAGAGAAATGTAGGAGAATATTAATCCTCCCTTTCCAACTGTTTACATTGTGAATTTAACAAAAACATCTTCAAATCATATGTTTGGAAAAGGAAAGGACAATTGTGTACGCTATAATCTCTGGGATGAGAGCAGTATTAGAAATCATTTTAAGAAATATTTGTTTAAAGTTGTTTTATTTGTTTGTGCTCTATTAAAATCCTACCACTAAGAGGAGCCCTAAATCTGTTCCACATAGAGCACTGGAGAAAGTCATTAAGACTTTTCTTTCTTACTTCTCAAGATCAAGGAGATCAACTGCTGCTTCAGTATGACCGAGGAAAGCAGAAGCACCAGATGTTGAACAAGGTCTGACAAAGACGGGACCGCTCGCTTCTTCAGCACCAAATACCTCCAACGGCTGAAGACCCATGAAAGGGAAAGAAGGAAAAAAAAATCCTTCCATTGGAAGGAAAAAAAAAAATCCTTCCATTGGAAGGAGTCTACAAACAAGAAGAGACTCCACCAAGAGGAAAGCAAAAAATGGTGGGTAGGTAGGAAGAGAAACATGGGGCGCAGAAGGAATTATGACAAGAAATGAAGACACATCAAAGCTTGGAGGAGAAGGGAGATTATAGACTCAGAGTCAAGAAGAAAATTTTAAACAGCAACAGGACAAAATAGAATTAGTGAAATCTCTAAGAAGAAATGCAAAACTAGAAGAAATCCAAGATGTGGAGTGCACAGAGCAGAATTAAACCCTAGACCGTTAAAAACACAAAAAGCACCACAGAGAACGTTTTAACATTTCCCTATGTTCTTAACATTTTCTGCCGGCCGCCGCAGCCCAGGCCTTCAGGCAGGGCCAACCAGCCTCTTGGGACACACGTGCCGCCAGCCGCCGGCGCAGGGGCCGTGAGCCCGGGAACGTTCTGGAAGCGCGTCAGGAGCGCGGCGCCACATCCAGGGGCCACCTGGGCAAGTCCTCGGCTCTCTGCTCAAGGGACAGGGCCAACTCCTGAGGCGCCTGCTGCGGGTCTTGCAGCTTGCCGGCTACCTATGGCCTCCGCCCAGCTGGGTGCAGGTTTCACCGGAGGGAAGCCAGAGGTAGAGGGAAGCAGCACCTTCCTCCTCCTCCAGCCACACACTGGACGTGCGCCAAGCAGCCTGCAGGCTTCGCAGCCCGAGCGCCTCGCGCCGCCTCCGCGGGAGCCGAGACCCAGGAGCGCGGGAGCGGCGCCGCGGCCGCGCCAGGTGCGCGCAGCGCCGGCGGGACGCGCAGGAGCCGC
>NW_020454092.1:1465451-1476339 GCF_003342845.1 Nothoprocta perdicaria
GTGCCGCCCCGCGGCGGCCTCGCGGCGCGGCGCTCACCCGGCCTCCCGCATGACGTTGCTGTCGCCGCAGTCGCAGGCGCCCCCCGCCTGGCTCCGGAACATGTTGTAGTCGTGGCCGGCGTGCTCGCCCTGGTGGAAGCACTCGGCGCAGAGGCTCATGCAGGGCGAGATGCCGCACGTCCGGCAGCGGTAGGCCACGAAGTTGGCCGTCCACACGAGGCCGCACAGCGTGGCCGGGTCGTAGGCCCGCACGGCTTGCGCGAAGCCGTCCCAGGGCTCGCCGCCCGACAGCAGGCAGCGGCACCACTCCAGCGCCTCGGCCGCCGCCGCCGCCGGCGCCAGCACCCGCTCCAGCAGCGCCCGCAGCTCGCCCGCCGCCGCCGCGCCGCCCTCGCCGCCCAGCGCCGCCTTCAGCCGCGCCGCCGTCGCCCGCTTGTCCCGGCCGCTGCCGCCGGCCCCCGCCATGATGGGCAACTGAGCGGCCGCCACGGCTGCGCGGGGCTCCCGGCTCCGGGGCTCTCCCCGCCGCCCGCCCGCCCTCCTTCCCCTCCCAGCGGCGCCCGCCTCTCGCGATAGCCGCGGCACCGGCGCCCTGCCCGCCGAGCCCTCCTCCCGACACCGCCCTCCCGTGCGCGCCATCTCCCCTCCTCTTCCTGCTGCCCGCGCAGGTGCTGCCGCCGCTGCCGCCGCCGCGCTGGGGCCGCCCGCCGCCGAGGTGGCCGCGGGGCCGGGGCTGGGGGCGCTGCGAGGCCGGCGCCATGTTCTGCGCCAGCGCGGGGCCGGGCCGGGCCGCGCGTGGTAGCCGCCGCTCAGAGCGGGCACGCGGCGCTTGCCCGGGACCCGAGGGAGAAGCCGGGTCGCCTGCAGGCTCCGTCCTGCCCCGGGCAGCGCCGGGCTCGCCCCCGGGTCCCGTTATCCCTGACACAGGCAGCGCCGCGCGTGGGCTGCGCCGGGGATCCCTGCACAGCGGACTGGGGGCGGGGGGTCATCATTATTACCACGCATCTCACACTCTCAGAGTCATGTTTTTAAATTTCTATCGACAGATTTTCAGTTGTGTAATGGAAAACTTAGGAAAGCCCCAAACGAAACCGAGCCACTTCAGCCTGAGGCCCAGGCAGAGGGGCACTCGGGGCAGCCCCCGGCGCTAGCGCCACCCGCCTGCCCCCCAGCTTCTAGGGGCGAAACAAAAAGGCTGAAAATCAACTGAGCGCTTTTGTGTTTGTTTCTGCAAGCGACAGGCAGGGATCCCTGCAGTTCTTCCCTGTTCGCTCAGCCCGGTGTCCCGGTGAGGCGGAGCGGCGGAGCTCCCACAGGTCCCTCGGCCGCCCCTCCACACCGGGAGGTCGCTGCTGTCATCCAGAGCCAGGCCACAGCCATGAAGAAAACAAAGCTCAAGGAGCTGGAGAGCTGCCTGCAGGACGTCGACGTCTTCGAAAGGCCCAAGCTGCTGCTGGAGCAGTACCCGACAAGGCCGCACATCGCAGGTAGGGCTGCGCTTCATCCAGTGCCCGGTCTGGTCAGCACTGCTCAAAAAGCGCCTTCTCGCGTTGGCTTCCGTGGTACTGCCTCGTTTGAAGCTGCTGCACCATAAAAGCGCTGAGAGATTGTGTCCATCAGGAGCACGCTCTGCTTTATGAACTGTTATCCCTTTGCATTAAAAGTATACTGTTAATAAGCAACACAAAACCAAGTAAGTCAATTTCAAAGATGAATTGTGATAGAAACATGTTACATCTAAAATATGATAGCTGAACGTTTTTTCTTTAGTGTGGCATAAAATGAGAAAGTGGTGCGTGTACCTCTTCGGTACCTTAATTCTGATTTTTCCAGCTTTTTACATCTTACAGAGCAGTGTTTCTAAGGGTGTGCCTCATGCTTTTATGGTTGAGGCATGCCTGAGGCATGGTCATTCCCTGAAAACAGTATCTGTAGCTCTGTATGAAATATCCCTCAAAGGCCAAGAGCTAGACCCTTACTACTTTGAAAAATGCTTCGATGTGTTTTAAGCATAAAGGATAAGCACAGCCAGGGAGAGCATCATTTAAATTTAACATGACTGAGTTTTCTGAATGCAGAAAGTGACTTTTATCAACAAATATGTGCTTATTAGATTTACTGATTTTTTTCCCCTAGCATGTATGCTTTATACAATTCACAATACTTTTGATGACATTGAAAACAAAACAGTTGCAGACTTGGGATGTGGCTGCGGCATGCTCAGCATTGGAAGCGCCATGTTAGGAGCAGGGTAAGTAAATGGGTCATTTTTAGTATAGAAGGGAGGGGAAAATAAAATTATAACATAGTAATGCTGAACTGAACTTATTTTGGGTATCTAATTTGACACACAACCAGCACCAGCCTGTTAAGTATGTATAAACAGTCAATAATCATTCAACTAGTGGGAGAGATTGACAAGAGCACTGAATGCAGATGTCATTATGTTTGGTTTCCCTGAAGCACTATATTAACACATATGAAATTTCTTTCACAAAACTTGAAACAGATGCTGGGAAAAGGCAGGAGCACTGATCACAGTTTCAGCAACCCTGGATTTCTATACTATGTGCCAATTGTATTTCACTTAGAAAATGCGCACACAGATACCTCTTAAAATTTTACTACAGAACTTAGAAGGCACTGCATTTAAATCATTTTGAAAACAGACATTGTTTTCGTAAAAGAATGTAGCTTTTTTTTGTTTTTGCTTTTTTAAACAGATTGTGTGTGGGGTTTGACATAGATGCAGATGCACTGGAAATATTTAATAGAAATGTTGAAGAATTTGAGCTCGCAAACATCAACATGGTTCAGTGTGACATTTGCTCTTTGTCAGAGACCATGCCAGAAACTTTTGACACAGTAATTATGAATCCTCCTTTTGGAACCAAACACAATAAAGGTTGGTAATTATAAAAAAAATCCTTATTCAAATTATTTTTCTTTTACTAAAAGTAATTAGGAAAGCTGCAGAAATACTTTCCATGCCTTAATGTGTGCGCTGCTGTTTCTCAGATGCCTAAGATAAGCAGAATAATAGCTAAGTATTTTAAAAAATAGGTCATTTTGCAAAAAGCAACAACAGTGAAGTATAAAGTAGGTCTTAAACTAGTGCCTATTTAAAGTTTGCATTTAACAATTCCAATAACTTGAATGCTCTTTTAGGTATGGATATGATTTTTCTGAAAACAGCTTTACGAATGGCAAGAACAGCTGTCTACTCCCTTCACAAAACATCAACCCGACAAGTAAGTGCTTAATTTTAGTGGAGTATGGCTGTTAACCAGTTACATAGCCCATAGCTTCACTAATTTGACCGGGTCTTTATTGGGCATGAAACTTACTTTGGTTAAATACTTATTATGTCAGAATATTCAGTGATGCACATAAGACCACAGGAAGACAATACAATATTGGAAACATGGAAAACTAATTATAGGGACTTCTTAAAGTAGAAAGGGTACAGATATTATAAAAATGTATGTAAACTAGCTTTTAAGCATGACCTGCATCCGTTTAATACCCTAGCACATCCAAAAGAAAGCAGATGAATGGAAAGTGAAGATGGAAGTTATAGCAGGTAAGATTTTTTTTTTTTCTTCTTAAGAAAAAAAAATACATTAACAACTAATCTCTGGGCCATACTAGCCAGACATCAAGAGGTAACTTCTTTGGTTTAAAATACAAAATGGAAGAGGTATTTTCTTTCAAGTCTTGTGACCTGCTAAGACAGAGGAAGCAAGCTTTAAAAAATAAAAAAAAAGAAAATAAAAAAAAAAAAAGAATCCTGTACTTGTAGTAACTTAATTATTACTTCTGATAAGTGATCAAGATTCTTCCTTATTTTTAAATAGCATGATAGATGTTTTATACAGTCATACACCTAAGATATGAAAGCTGCACAAGTACTTGAGACACTCCTAGATTTCTGTAACTCATCTCACTTACCATCTAGATTTGGGTTAAGTGTTGAGGCAGCCTAGTCCAGAAGTCAAAGCAATTACCAAGCCACAACTGTTTGAGCCTGGCCCCTAGAAAGCTTAGAAGCAGAGTGTGGGATACAAGCTCCCTATTAATCATTTGAACACAGCAGTATTCTTTTCGCTGTTCACAGAACTTAAATATGACCTACCAGCATCATACAAGTTTCATAAGAAGAAATCAGTAAGTATAAAAACTAACATGCCTGAGAAAAATTGTTGTCCTGTACTAGACAGGTACATTATACTGAACAACAGAGCTTTAGAGCAGATGTACTGGGCAGCAGTACAACATTGGAGGTGTCACAGTGAAAGCACTGAGTTGTGCTGTCATTCGTACAGAGTAGTTGGGCAGGGGTGGGGAAGAAGAGGCATTTTAACACACAGCAAACCTGCACACCAAACCTCATGAAAGCTACCACCTAGAAGTAGCGCTATTGATTCTGCAATTACTAGAGATCTGCTTAATCATGGAGGAGCTTAATCAAGGCTAAATAACTCCTTAAATAGACCTAGGGCTATAGCAGCAGGACAACTTCAGCGTTGTGCGCAGCAGAGGAGGCTGCAGGAGGAAGCTGCGCACTTAACTGTGCAGAAGCGGGAACATTTTGGGGTTGGAATAACCACCACCCAGCGTTGTACCTGCTGAAAATGCTGCAGTAGACTGCTCAGGAGCTGAAGGCTTAACTGGGCAGGCTGAAGTGGCATAGGCCAGAGGGGATTATTCACCTCTACTCAGGTTCTTTACAATATGAATTCATGCTGAAAGCCTGTCCTTCAGCTTTGCTACCTAGCAGTCACAGCTTTATATTACATGAAGAGTGAAGCTTCGGAGGTGAACCGTTTAAGTTCTCCATTTATTGACAGCAGCTAGTGAATATAACTGAAATTACAAAGGCTATTCAAGGATGGAACCTTTTACACTTGAATGAGGTACCAGAGAAGTTGAGAGGACTGACAGTATAAACAAGACTATAAATATAAAAAAAACTTTTCCAGAGTGGCATGTTAGAGTAAGCATGCTTCCTAAAACAAACAAACAAAAACAAAATAAAAGTTATTAACAAAATAAAGCTTTCCTCTCGTTTTAGGTTGACATTGAAGTGGATTTCATTAGATTTTCTGTTGACAAACTCTTGAACCAAGGCATGGCTTTAAAACCTATTTAAAATGGATTAATAAAAACAATGATTTTTATTTTAGTATTACTGGTCTCCGCCTCCATTTTCTGTTTTCAGCTGTTTCGGTGCAGGTTCTTCTTTCTCAATTTCCTCAAGTGGTCTCTTCTTTGGACTTGCTGGTTCTGCAAGATTGAATGCCGAAGTTATTTATGATAAAGGAAGCTTTCAGTATTACTTAAGTCTTCCAAAAAGTAAACTTACTGAAATCCCAAAACAGTGGTCTTATTATGTAGCCCAAGAATGGGTTCTAGTTTATCCACAGCCACTGCTATGCTAGAGGATTGCTTATCCTCCAATATCCTTATTATTGCAGCTTCAAGCTCTTAAGTGTTCCAAAATACCTCCTCTGAGCAGTTTATTCACTCTTTGGAAGAGAAATAAGAAGTGAAGATAACGACTGTGAAAGGACAAGGGGCAGGAGGTTGTGGAATCTCCTCCAGAGATCTTCCAAACCCACCTGGATGCCACCCTGTGCCACATGCTCTACGTGTCCCCGATGGAGCAGGGGAGTTGGACTACATGAGCTCTAGAGATCCCTTCCAACCTCAACCATTCTGTGACTGCCATCTAATAGCAACAGGTTTGAGTACAACTGAATTCTGTTTAAGCAGGCACTATATGTGATGAACAGAAGCCCAGTTCAGACATCTTAAAGAAAAAAGAAAAAAAGCACTGCTGAAGAGGCACCAAGCCGCACTGTTGTGTATCTGTGCATTGGTGCTGACAGCTAGCTACAACCTTCCAAACAAAATACTCAGAACAGTCCTGTAAACAGAACCAAAATTATCTATCAAGTAGTTGACATGATTTTTTTGGAAGAGTTTCAGCTTTTGGGGGAAGAAGAAAAAAAAAAGAGCTGAAGATCCTTAAACTTCACTTACCGATACTGACAAAGGACAGAAACATTGCCAGCCTTGAAACACTCGCAAGAAACAGATGAGGTGGACCCATATAGCAGCACGTAATAAAGATGATCCATCCAATGCACAAAATGACTTACCTGCTTTAGTATCTTCACCTTCATCATCATTTTCAAACTTAGTTTTTTTGCCCTGAAATTGTACTTTCCCTTTATGTGCTCCTTGAGGTACCTTCCCGCCTCTTCCTTTTCCTTTAAGTTTGCGTCCTGTTGGGACAGGAGATGTCATTCACTTCCTACTTGGCAGGCTTCAACAAAGCTTTGCAGTCAGTCATTATTAGGCATTCACTGCTTAAGTATTACCACACAGTGAAACTAGTATGAAACTAGGCTAAATATTCAAAACCAATGGAAGTACCTTTTGTTTTCTGTTTTAGCAATTCTTGCTGGTCTTCCAATATTTTTTTTAGAGCCTCTTTCTCTGCATCTCCTTCTAGCAGTTCCCATGTAACATCCTTGTTCCGAAGCTGTAAGTTCCCGTTATGTGCTTCTTTTGCTTTGTCCAGAGCTTCTTTTGCATTATCCTTAAACAGGATAATACCCTTAAAAACAAAAGAGTCATTTGCATTGAGTCTAATTGCAAAAATACTCAGCTAGAATGATGGACAACATATCCTGTTGGGCACCCTAAGACATTCATTACTCTGGCAAGCAACTCCCTGCATTGTCTGTGCTTTTGAAAGAATTAGAGGGAACAGATTTACAATAAATATTGGGTAGTTCCACAATTCAAATAAAGAATAAATTCCTTATGTTATGATGTAGAGGCACAAGCATTTAACCATTCCGTTTCAAAAGCTAATACAACACCTTGTCTAAGGATCTACTGACCTCCTTTGCACCTCTGACAAAGTGTATCCATCTGATTTCTCCATGATCAGAAAATACCGCATGGACATCTTCTCTGCATGTTTGATCATCAAGATCACCAAAAAACTTCAGGAGACATCCTGTCTTTTCTTCCAAAGACTTCTAAATAAGAGTTTAAATAAACAAACAAAGTGACTAGAGAGTCACATCTGAGCATTCATCTCCCTCCACCCCTCAACCACAAAGTTATTAGACCGTTTTAGTGACAAATAAGCAACTGAAGTAGATACAGCTATTCTTACTGCACAGCTGATTGATGTTCATGTGCAAGATCCACATATGTTTCTTAATTTTTCTCTGAAACATTCATGTGGATCTTAGCATTTGTCTCCATGAGACAGTTACACTCTTACAGTTTTACTAAACAGCTTTTCAAAGGCTGACAAATCAAGCTAAAAGCCTACAGAGTTAATCCTTTCTGGACCTCGAAAATGCCATAGATGCATTGAGGATCACTTCTGAGCGAACAGTATGGCTAATAATTAAATTCCAGACAAAATTATTTTCTTGAAAATAAAATGCAACTGTGACAAATGAAGTCTTACTGTAGATCAGTTCTAAAAGCTGAAGTGACTTTGTAGAGACAAAGTACTGTAATCTAGAATCTGATCACTGGTCTTAAATCTACGAATACAAACATGCTGTTGCAACTGTATTAACAACTTGTGGATTGAAAACCCAATTAATCCAAGGATTAATTGGATAGTTTTCAGGTGTAGAGATGTAAGAAATCCATACCATTTCTGCATCTGCTGCTTGTTTCTGTTTTTCTTCTTTTTCCCTGTAAAAGTTTAAGATCAGTTCAGCATTGGTTCAGCTGTGGTGAGGTGATAAATTCTCACACGTCAATAATTACTTACTGTTTAGCTCTCGCTTTAGCCTCTACTTTGTTTTGTTTCCTTTCTTCATTCTTCTTTATACAATACTCCTCCCTTCAACAGAATATGAAGTTAGATGCTACCTGTTACAGTATTCCAACACAACTACTTTAGAAGATGGCAACAGCTAAGAAACATTTCAGACTGTCTTTAAAAGCCCCAATACCAGTCCCAAAAGTGCAGTTTTGGGTTCCTGTACCAGAGTGTAGAAACTCATACTGAGCAAGTCAAGCCAGGCTCTCCTCTAAATCCACACCTGGGCATTATAGTTCCTGCCTCAGTTAAGGGAACTTACTTGAAAAGCACTATCAGTTCTGTGTCCTTGTACTTTTGGTTTGGAATCTCCGTGAACTTCTTAGCAGATTCAACACTATCAAAAACTGCAAATATTGACCCCTGTTAAGTAAGCAGAGACATAAAGTATTAGGGTAACTGAATACTGGATGTTCTCCAGGAGAAACAGCTGCCCCCCATCTAACTGCTCACCACAAGAACTACCTTAAATGTTTTCTGCAGTGTTCTTCTCATTTGAATGTTTTCAACTGGACCTTTATCCTCAAGCCATTCTTTGATATCATCAAGAGTTGCATCTAGTGGAAAGCCTTTCTGCAAAATAACATTGGACTTCAACCGCATGCCACAGAAACTGTGAGACTTCAACAGAAGTATTTACTACTAATGTAACACAGCACCTGACAAGCACAACCTGAAAACGTGGCTATTTAGTGCAAGTTAATTCAAGCTTTACTTTAGGTAGGTAGTTTTCAAAGTTACACAGAATGTACAAGGCAAAGGAAATTTACTTACAACATATACAGATCTGTTTTTAATTGCAGTTTTATATTGGTCATTTAATTCAGGAAGGGGTTTGTTTGGAGATCTTCTAATTTTAGTTTTCTCTTCATTTATTTCCATTAGACCAGTCTTGGATTTTTTTAACGCTTCTACTATAACATCAAAATCTTTTGAAAGACGACTTAACCTATTGAGGAAGCAGATACAGGTTATGTTTACCACATGGGCAAAGCTGCAGACAAGTGTTAAGAGCTGTACATGCAGACCAGGGGTGTTCAGCACAAACCAGCAATAAACAGCTGGATGTTACCCTTACGTCCAGCTTTGCTGACCCTCTTACCTGTTGAATTTAATCATAATTTCTAAAGGCACCCAGCCATCATCCAGTTTGATCTGTTCCTTCAGGAACTTGTCTCGCGGTAGATTGTGATCACCAAAATAGTACTGCAGAGGAGAGAGAGAGATTTGTCTTTGAGTGTTCAGTCTTAAAAATTCTGTTTCATTTGACAATTTACTGCAGTAGATTGAGACATATGAAAATTCACGATGGTGATAAAAATAATTAGAAATTCTGAAGTCCCTACTTCTCGCCTGATACATTTCCAAAAGTTAGTTGCAGCAAAGAAGCTGTTAAGAGTGCTTCATCTAGAGGGACTATAAGAAGGCAAAGCTAAATTGCAGCTTTGTTTAGAAGAGGTATGACACTTTTTTTGTACCATAATTATTCATCAGCCTAATTAAGCTCCAATGTCACAAGAGAAGGGAGGATTTAAAGCGAAGTCCCTAGGAATTAATTTCTCCAAAAATACATCCAGATCCTAAACAATAAGATAAACATACCTCAATTTGCTGACAGATTTTGCTTTCCAAGATGGACATATTTTCACCATCTCCATTTTCAGCCATTTTCACCAACTGTATTAAAGAAAATTTAGTATTCTGTTTTTAGTACATGTAACCTTCTTCAGGCTTCCATTAGAGAAGAACCACATTTTACTGCAGCCTTGGCCAAGCCAAACAACTGACAAATCTACAGCCACCTATTGGTATTTGTGGGTCAGTTGTGTGTTTGCCTCTCGCAGGAACAGGACTGCAGTAGGGGCCTGGGAAACGCTCCACTAAGACTCCCTTCTCCCAGGCAGTCACGCTCTCCCTCAGAGCACCTGCCTGACAGTCATTTTATCTCCTCATTTAGTAGTCTAAAGTCACTGTTTGTTCAGCATGCTGCAGCCCTAAAATATTCCAGTTTCCCCTTTTCCTTCCCTTGCTGGTTATTTTTGCTATCTGGACACTTACAGCCTTGAAAAGGCTGTACCATGTTCTCCACTATAGACTTCTCCCTTTACCTGAACACAGCAACACCCTTAAAAATATGTTTTTAGCAAGTGCCAGTTGTTTCCTGTGATCAGAAAACCCACAGCCATTGCTAATGTAGACCAGCAGCTGCAGTTGCTTGAGAGCTGCCTCACGCTAATTACCCTAACTAGGGAAGACTTCATTATCTCACCCCCACGTGCAGGTGCTCGCACCATCTCGGCACTCCCCGGGGACACTGTCCCCAAAACACAACTTCCTCAGAACCCCATGTTTGATTTACCTTAAACTTAATTTGGGGTAAATCTGCAGCAGCCTAAGGAAGAGCCTCAGCTTTTTCCAATGGATTAATGAACTAATCTCTAATTGAGCACTAATTGTGTGCTACCCTAACACCTGATCCAGCAGAAGGCCAACCTGCTGGGGCAAGTGAAGAGTATTTCCATTGGACACATTTATCACCAATTCCATTCAGGTTGCAGGAATGTGGGTGGTGGTGGCAAGGGGACAGCGAGGAAAAGAGGACAACTAAAACCCAATTATCTTTCTGTGCCAGCAAACAATTATATTGGGTTACATTTAATGTTAAAGTAAATCCTCAGGAGGAAAAAAGGAAAAGGGGAGAGGGGCACAGAGCGGCACCTACATGGATTGTTAATATTCTTGAATCTTAGTTTGTGACTGAATTCTCATTGCAAAAGTCTTTCCCAAATTCACATTGCAAAAGTCTTTTCCAGGTGCTATAGCTTTACACATACACATATGTAGTATACATATAAAATACATATATATAAAAATAATTCAAGCTATGAAAAAAAAATGCCATATCTTATCGGCTTTGAGAAACCCCATCCCCTGCACTGGGGCGAGCTGCGCCGCCGAGGCCCAGGCCGGCCCTGCTCGCCGGGCGCGGGCCCCGCCGCGCAGCTCGGGGGCTCCGCGGGGCCC
>NW_020454092.1:1476921-1483691 GCF_003342845.1 Nothoprocta perdicaria
GCGGGCCCGTGCGCATGCGCCCCGCCCCGCCCGGCGCGGGCGGCCGTTTCCTTTGTTAAACGGTGCGAACGTTTCTTCAACTGCAGCCCTGTTTGCTACCGTGTTCGAACGCGTACTGCTACAAACATGGGCGTCGGGAATAAAACTATGACTTTATTTTGATAAATAGTAGTACAGTCTGAACACCCGCCTCGGCACCTGTTTTATTTCTAATTCACACACGAAATGGTGGAGCCGCCCCCACCGACAAGGGCACACACTTGTCACACACGTTGTTACATGCAGCTCTGAACAGTAAAAATGCCCCACACGAGGCGATGAGAAACCTCCCGGGCACTTGACCCCAAGGAGGACACAGCAGTTACTGAGCAGGTGCCAAAACACTCGTCCGCCGCCTCGAATCCGTGTTTTTGGCCATGCCCCACAGTCCGAGTGCTGCACACCTGCTGGCAATGTGTAAAAAAGCACGAGTTCATGTAAAAGGGCATTATGTGTGATTGCACAAAATAGCACCAGTTAAAAGGGACCAGTAAGTAAACTTTTACATCCCATTTATTCTAAAACATTCAAAAATCTCTAAAAAACATGAATTTCACTGAAGCCCAAGACCAGTCCATGCCAGATGAGCACAATCTTCCCCACACCGGGGATTTCGTGGCTCTTCCACACCCCGCCAGCTGGTTGGGCTCGGAAACGCAGAGCTCAGGCTGCCCACACGGCCACAGGCACGAGGAGCCCGTCCCTGCCCGGCGCAGGACACCGGGGCGGCTACATTGGCACTTCCTATTTATCCAGCCACCCGTGACTGCAGCAACGGGATATTGGGCGAAACAAACCCAAGGCCAAGGCTTCACCCTTCGGCTCACCTGCCTGGATCACACATTTCAAGCAGCCTCAAGGTTCAGCTCCCCCAACCCCTTTCCATTTTGGAGTCTTTAAACAAATCCGATTTGAGGCCTAGATAGCTCCCGGTGGGCCTGTGAACTGAGTCAAGCTCTGCAGCCAGGCACACGTGAGCCTCTGACACACTGGGGTGACACAGGGAGACAGCAGAACACCAACTACATGCACACAAATGCACAGAAATGCCATCAAAGCTCCGGGCCAAGCGTGTCCCGACAGCGCTAGCCGAATGCATGTGCAAAACAGTATGACGATGTGAAAGGACAAAGATATTCAAAGTGCTTCCAGTTGAGAAGAAGAAACATTATAAGCTCAGGGCTACCAACGTGGAAAGCTCCTGAAACACCTCTGGCATTCAGTATAATCAAAATTTTCATTTTTGGTGGCAGTGCTGCTGCACAAGGCTCCCACAGGCACTATCTAGCCCTGCCTGGTGCCTCCCTCTCACGCCAGCGCCTGGCAGCTGTTGCTGGTGTCATTTTATCAGCTGGATTCTAGCACTGACCTGGGCTAAAGCAGTGTCTCGGCTCCCACGTGTTGTTTCTTTATTTAGACAACTCCTGCAATGCTGGTCTGAGTGTGGCCTCCCAAACAGCCCTACTGCCCGAGCACGGAGCAGGAGAAGGGGCAACAGTTCCTTAACCCAGCATAGGCACCAGCAAAAATGCTCCCCAAAGCCACCTCCAAAGGAGCCAGGAAGGGCTGGGTAATTTTTACATTCCACACAATCCACTCGCCCCTTCAGGCAAGTACAGCATTTCTCTGAACTACAGCACTAGGTCTCTGACAGCTCTGCAGGAAAATAATGAGCAGGAGCTTCCCCCTGCGCGGTGCCAGGGTGGCAGGAGGAGGGAGGAATGTCCTTCCAACTCAGGAATGGAATTTCTTTCTTTTTACAAGCAGAAACTATATGTTCATACAGCAGTTAACTCTGCCACATTACAGTGACTTTACAGAAATGCCTGTATAAACGCAGCCCCAAGAGACCTCAGCAGAGAACACACACACACCCTACAGAAAGCTTCTCCACCTCATCCTTCTTCCCTCTTGCAACACTGCAGCAATCCCAGCCCTGACGGATGTTCATATGATACTAATTTCAGCCTTCCTCTTCCATCTATGCTACCATGAGTTTCCATAAAACCTGAAAAACCTCTGATCTTTAAAACCTACACTGCTCTGTGAAATGCAAGTGAAAACACGAGATGCAAAGCTTGGAGGGGAGCTGACATACGCGCAAGGTATGAGGACACCAGAAATCCTAAGAAATCCTAAGAATTAATGATTCATAGTCAATCAAACGCATGCATGTTAGTACCTGGCACGTGACAGGACATGAAACAGGCTGATGAGAAGGCTGGTCGTGGCCGAGGGGAACTGCCTGCATTCAAACAGCACAGAGGGATGCTGCTTTCCGCCGGCCCCAGACTGCAGGGCAGAGCTGGGAAAGCCACAATCCTTCTGCCCACGTCGAGCAGTCCTCTAGACAGGAGGCAAAGTTCCCACACCGCAGATGGAAAGAACAAAATAAATCCCGTGGACTAATTAGCATTAAATTGCTACATGTATAATTTTTGGACAAGTTTCTTCGTTTGTTGCTTTTCTTCCAAGTCACACTTTAGCACTTTGGAAAAGAGAGAGTGGTATTAAATAACACAGAGATGTCTGTATCTTGGGAAAGATTTTAGGGATATTCCAGTCTTTCTCCTTTGCTCTTTCCATTCCCTGAAGACACACATCTTAAACACAACTGCAAAGACAGCTATCACAGTAAGGCTTTTCTCATAAATTAGTCAGCAATACCTGTGAATCAGCGAAGAGCCCATCACAAAGCAATGGAGAGACTTCTTTATTTTCACTTCCCAAAGGCCCTTTCAGTGTGAAAATTGTATTTTTAAAATGGTGAACTTCTGCAGTTCACTTCTTGGCTTCAGGAAAACTAACACACATTTTCTTTGTGCTGCTGGGCTGCCACGTGCCATTTCTTCCCTCATGCATTCCTCTGATTTCAGCATCTTAAATCAGATTTACAGGAATAATTAGATTTGGAGAGTAATTGCCTGATAGTTCTGGATGGGGTAAGCCAGTCCTCAAAGTGATACTGCTGTGCATGTATCACATGCTTGTGCTGTGACAATCAACAATTTCTGTAACTATTTTCAGAGTATCAGAGATTTCATCTTAAGCCCATTAGTCCCCTGAAATATAGTGTATTTCCTTTGGTTTTACTCACCTTAGCACCAGACTATAGTCCCACACAGGTATTAATGAAAACAAATACATTTTTTCACAGTCATTCCTATGTAGCTACAGAAAGGATTGTAAGAAAATCATTCAAAAACTTCTATGACCAAGACTGTTTGCACTGAAAATATATTAAAATATTGTTACTGCATTTATCTTTGAATCTATAAACCCGTGAATCCTTGAATCGATATGAATATGAATCTGTGAATCACGTATAAATCATTTAAAATAAATACAAGATATCCACAGTTTTTTATGAAAATCACCTAGAGGATTATGTTAGACATCTGATCAACGAGGTAATCAGTATTACTATGAATACTGTGTATTTGCTCTTTTCTGTAACAGCAGATCTTTTTTAATCTTAAATCTTTTTAGACATTATACACACAAACACAGCCATGTGAGCGCATAGGACTGGGGAGGTTACCTACTGCTTCCCATACGTTAAGTTCAGGGTTGTATTTCTCAATACTCTGTAGGTACGTTCCTTTTGAATAGGAATATCCTCCCGTTACATAGATGCATCCGTTCAGGACCACGGCACCACACTCCATCCTCCTCTCCACCATGGGAGCCATCTGCTTCCACTCATTCTGCTCGGGGTCATAGCAGTCCGTGATCGTGGTCTGTCCACCCACAAAATAGATCTTGTTTTGTAACGTAATTGAACACAAGCCATATTCTTCAGGAAGAAAGGAATACAGTTCAACTCAGAATGATATTAACTTAAACAAGAAACACTATGCATGTTACTGAACTGCAGCTACGTGGCAGACACTGGGCTCTCGGTTTTAATGCCCACATAGGTCGGCTGGGTTTCTTCAGAGTTTGGGAGAGGCCTCAGCAACTCCTGCTGCACTTGGTCTAAGCAAGACCAAGGCACTTTAGAAGACATACACATGATCATGAGTAGTTAGGGAGAATATCCTTAAAAATTTTTTGTTATAAAATGTAGAAAGTGGAAAAAAATGTATTATCTTTGCCAAATATCTATGAATAGTCAGATTTTATGAAACAAACAAACAAATAGCAACAACAACAACAACGAAAAAGCTGTTTAAGAGAACAAAGCCCTTTCTAGGACAGTATCTATATAGGTGTTTGAGGAGAGGTCTCCCTTTCCTCTCTCAAAGCCTGGAAATGGGGATGATCCTACAGGGTCAAACAACAATTCTGGATCTTTCTGCTCCTAAGGGCTTTACCTCTTTTAACAGAAGAATGTCAGAAATGCTGTAAGAGGGCTTAGCGATTAAAACTAGAGGGGGAAAAAAAAACAACCAACCGAACAGAAAACCCCCAAACAAGCTACACACTCGTGAGAGAAACGCTCGTCTACCTGGATGTGGGCTTGTAGCGACTACGCTCCACTCGTTGCTGCCTGAATGGTACCTCTGGATCTTGTCGTAGGTGCAGCTTCCCCTGTAGCCGTAGTGGCCTCCGGTCACGTAGATGATCTCGTGCAGGACGCAGGCGGTGGCGTTTCCAACTCCTGTGCACAGAATCAAAGCCAAAACTCCCTTCAGGCCCCACAAAATAATCTCTGCCATTGCACCATTTCAAATAACTTGATAGTTAACATTTTAGGACGAAAAGGTACTTTCAGGTATGTAAATGAATATGCAATTAACTGTGAGGATACCTTATCAATGTAAGTTAAAAGAAATTAAATAAAATCATATTAACTGACACATTGTATTGCAAATAATATAACCACACAAAAATTCACACATTAGCCACATAGGTTTAGGAATAGGAAACTACTTTCACCATTTTACTGAAGTAAAATCTTTCAAAGTCATCATCTATTTGGCAAGAGAAAAGCTAATAAGAGGTGAGATTATTCAGTGTCTCAGAATATCTTTGCTGATAGTTTTAGCCTTTCCCATGACAATAATTAATGATACCACTATACAAACAAAAACACAAACAGAATGGGTCTACGTTAACTTTATCTCCAGGAAAACGTAAGAAAACTAAAGGGTTTGCAAAGTAAAATGGACAAAATCAGGACAGAAAATGCAGCCAAACATCTGCACAGAATGCATATCCTTGCTCAGAGTACTAGGATAGTATTTCTGTTCTCCTAAGTTAAACAGGAGACTGCAACTCGCGTGTGGCCGCCACTGTCTGTGACACGTGCCAGCCCGCAGCGCGGGATCTGGGTGTCTGCAGTAGTTTGGCCAGGGAGGACCTTACCCAAAGCCCACCAGCGATAACAGGAAGCTTCCCGGCGGCTTCAGTAGAATTTGATCATACCTGAAACGCATCTGCAGCCTCTGTAAGTGGCATCAGCAAAAGGACAGACGTTAAGGCAGCTTACGTACCTTTGATCATGTTTGCAATGGGCACCCATTTCTTTTTTAAAGGATCGTAGAACTCGGCTTCTTGCACGGGAGCTCCCTTCCTGTAGCCACCCAGCGCGTAGATGCAGCCCCCCAGGGACACGGCGCAGTGATAGTATCTGGCATCAAGCATGGGGCAGCCTTCTGTCCACTCGTCTTGCTCACTGTTATAGATCCACACGGTGTCTAGGGCCTCGATGCTCTCAGTTTTGTAACCCCCTGTCACATAAATGTTGGGTCCCAAGTTGGTGACCCCGTAACTCTCCCTGGCGTGATCTGGCATGTCCGTCCCCTGCACCCAGGCATTGGTTAAAGGGTCCCAAACATGCACTTCTGATAAGGGATGCCAGTAATACCCTCCGATCACATACATGACTGCTGTGGGCCTTTTGGGAAGGCCTTTGGGGTTGGGGTTCAGCGCGTTGTACACGAGTGCCCTGATCTTACTATCGTTTAGCCGGCATTTTTTCTGTATACTTAGAGCTGATCTTAAATACGCGCTGTTCAAGTCTATTTTGACGCAGCTCAGCAGCTCACAGATGTCCTCGATTCTTTCTTCCACGTTGTGCGCAACCCACTTAACGACGGCTTCGATGGCTGTCTTCTCTTGCCAAACGTTGAGGTTCTCTTGGGAGAGAATAAAGAAGAGCTGCTCCTTGCCAACGTCCAGAAATTCCTCCTGCTTCCACACATCCTCGAACTGCCCCAGCAGTATCCGCCGCGACTCCTTCTCCAGCTCGGAGCAGTGGTGGTACTCGGCGAAGGAGTGCATCCCGATGCAGTTGTCCGTGTCCAGGCGCCTGACCAGGAACCGCTCACAGGCTTTCTTCACGGCCACGAACTGCAGGAGATCGGCGGCCTCCAGCAGGCTCTGCACGTTCCTCTCCGTGATGTGGATCTGCGCCGTGTACGCGTAGTTCACGAGCGCTTCCAGGACGGCGTGGCTCAGCCCCGGCAGCCGCACGTGCTTTTTGGACTTCTCCTTCATGTCGGCGGTGAACATGGCCCTGAAGTAGCTGCTGCAGGCGGCGAGCAGGGCGCGGTGGCAGTGCAGGAGGCGCCCCGAGCCGCTCTGCAGCGCCACGTCCGTGAAGAGCCCGTCCAGGTGGAAGGCGCGGAGCGCCTCCAGCACGGCGGCCGCGTGCCGCGGCTCCGCGTGCCACAGCGCGTAGCCCCGCGGCGCCGGCACCGACAGCGGCGCCGACACGGCCATGGCCACGCCGCCCCGCCTGCCTTGCCGTGCCCTGCCTTCCCCTACCCTGCGCTGCCCGGCCC
>NW_020454092.1:1484054-1487189 GCF_003342845.1 Nothoprocta perdicaria
GCGCCCCCGGGCCGCGGCCCCGCCGCTCCCGCAGCCGCCGCCTCGCCGCCCTCGGCCCTGGCACCGCGGCCGCCCCTCCCGCTCGCCAGAGCCTCACGGGCCTCCCCAGCCAAACGGTGTCACCTGCTGTCAATGACAGCAGTGCCCCACACTGAAAGAGATTTATATATATGTAAAACTAGCAGCACTTCTTCCACAAAAGAACTGACACAAATGGGAAGGTGGTGCTTATGGACATACCCCTATGTCATCCTTCCTCACCTACAGGCCGTGCAACAGGACCCAAACTTCCCTTCATCCCTGCCATAGCCGCCTAAGAGCTGGCAGACGGCCCCAAACAAGGGCGACAAACCCTCCGCGCAGCTCCATGTTCGCTTTCAGCCGCTGCTCTCCGCGCATTTCTAGCCAAGGCTGTGCGGAGCAGGGTTAGCAGCAGCCAGGCCTGTAGCTCCCACAGCTACATTGTTTTATTTTTTTTTTTTCCCTCCCAATCATTCCCTTGTATGGCTCCCAATCTGTTTATACATCCCCATGCCAACAACTTTGTTTTACTGCTGTTTTCCACTTTCCATTTTGTCAGCTTCCTATGAACAGGCTCGGCTGCGAGCATGTAAGGTCAGAGTATGGTGCTACCAGTACGTGCTCCCTGTCAGGGCTGGCATGCCATAGATAGATAGATAGATAGATAGATAGATAGATAGATAGATAGATAGATCGATCTTCATATGTACTTCCAGGACGCATTTATTTTCATAATCTCTTTAACTAAATCACCGTACGTCCTCAGGCCTTTGACAGCCTGTTATTTTAAACCTCTGGCAAGCCTGGCTGCAAGCAACAGTACAGAGCGCACGTCCCTTCAAGGACCTGCTCCACTTTCCTTTCTCTTTTGGCTGCCTTACCCGTTCGTCCCCGCAAGTTAGGGATCCTCTTAGCCAACCTGAGAAACCTGGTAACCATGTGGTAATGCAAGCTAGTCCCTGCAAATCAGTCTTGACAATCTTCGGCCTCAAAGTGAGAGAGATCAGCCCTCGAAATACTCAGCTGAGTCAAAGAAGGGAGCAACATCGGGGCACATGGTGCCAGCCAGCACATCACAGCACCACAGGCCAACTGCCACAGCAAGAGAGCACCGCGCTCCAGCACAACAGCCTGCTCTCAAGATTTTATGCTATTTTACGCTGGTAAAATCAGTGGAGGTGTCTGAGGCTGACAGCTACATGCGTGTGTTCACTACCTCCAAGTCCTCACAAGAATGGGGACCTGAAGTCACAAAGTCTCACAGAAAACGCTGCACAAATCATGCGCTTTGCTTCTGTCAGTGCCTTTCATTGACTTTAATAGAAACCATTAAAAAGTAATTCTGTTTGGTAAAATATTTAGTATATCAAAATATAAATGCATTTTCAGATCAATCAAGATTATAAATATACTAAATAATTTACACGGAAACACTTATCCTGATTAAAGAGGTATACAAGCCAACAGTCCCAGAGCCTTGTTCCTGGCACCCAACATTTTGCAAGTAAAGAATTTAATTCTTTTGTAAAACTGCATCTTTCCGTAAGCATATGAATGGCAGTCATGTGAACAGTTATGCAGCTGATAAAGACTCTGAAATAATAATAGATTACAAGCTACGGTCAAACTCCTTTACAGCCACCCTTCTCCATTTACATAGAAATGTACAGTAGGTTAGAAAGCCATTATATTATTTCTCTTCTATTTTCAAAATCGAAGATAAACATTTTTATATTGTATTAAATAAAAAGTCCTTAGAATAACATCCCAACTGTACATTTTTTTGTGTGTTTTTATGTGCACATAGTTATAGGAGGATTAAAATATAACAAAATTTGTTTCATCATTGGAATTATTCCTTTAGAAGCAGTTTCAAGTAAGACATTATTTCTGCACCAGATGACCATACCAGGACAGCACACGCTACAGGGCTGAGGTCTTGGGAGAGCTGAGAGATCTTCTTCTCTAAAGGATATCCCTGCCTGGGCATAGCAATATCACCCTTCTTCAAAAAAGTTACTGGACACAGATCATTTCCACCATCACCTATATACACAATTTGTGTATAACTTGCTCCTTGCTCCAGCTTTTTATCTAGAAATTCTTCCAACACTTTCCTTTTACAAAGGTTTTTAGGGCACTTGGCACAGTGGTGAGCATGACAATTCTGTACAGTAAGGTAGCCAGTACTGGTAAATGCTGCAGGGTTCGTAAAGACTTTATCAAACACCTTACGAAAGCCAGCGGCCTCCAAAATCCAGTCAATAAACACCGTATTTGAATCCGAAATGATTATGCAGTCCAAGAGCCCTTTGTTCTCGCCAATGAAGGCCAGGAGATCGGCCATGCCTGCAGTGAACGGAATGGCCACCATGGTTCTTCTCATCTCCTCTTCTCGGACACCACTGTCTCCCAAGTAGGCAAGGACTCTACCCATATAGTCTGTCCAGTGTCCCGGGCGATAGGAGTTCCTTAATTCACTGGGCAGCTTTTTCCCTGGAGCACATTTCACAATCCAGGTATCACTGTTTTCATCTATGATCGTATGGTCAAAATCAAAAACCAACAGAAACTTCATTGCTGTCAGAGTTTCCAGAACAAAAACGAGCAAATTGCATATAAGCAAAAGCACTCAACTTCTATCCTGATCTTGTGCTCAGAAGAGAAAATTTCTGCAAGAACATAAGGAATTGGGAGGAGATCTACACACAGCAAGCTACATGTGGCTACTACGACTGTGGGGAAGGCCGTGCTGGAGCTGCAAACCCAGTCTGCAGAGGTCCAAGTCCTGACTCCAGCTCTGCTTACAAGGGCCGGTCGGGATGTATGCGGGCGCACTGGCAGCGACCAGCACGCGCTGCGGGGGCACACTCTGCCTGCCCCACACCTTACTGCTTCGAGCAGCAGCGCCCACCTTCTCAGCAACCACTTCCCAGCACAACAGAACCGGCATTCCCAGCTGGGCCGGGACTCCAGCTTATCCAGCAAAGGGTATCTGGACGCAGGAACCCTCAGGAGAGGCCTGGAGAGGGCGGCAGCCAAGGCCAAACCGAGTAACGGCAGGGGACGCAGGGGACGCCGGGGACGCAAAGCGCCGCCCGGCCGGCCCGGCCC
>NW_020454092.1:1487374-1527639 GCF_003342845.1 Nothoprocta perdicaria
GCCCGTGAGTGCGGCCTGCGAGCGGCAGCCGGGCGCCCCTTCCCCAGCCCCAGCCCCGTCCCGTCCCGTCCCGCTCCTTCCCGGCAGGAGCGTCCTGCTGTGCCCAGGCTCGCGCCCCGCCCGCGCACTGTCCCTGCCCAGCCCCAGCCCTGCGCACATCCAAGCAGGTGGGGCACACGAGCCCCTTCATCCTCGCACCCGGCCTCGTTCGGGGGCAGCTCTTGCTGCCCTGTCTGAGCTTCAGGGCATAAGGACTGTCATTGTAATAACTTACTGTCATAACTGTCAGGAACATCTTGGTGCAGCTTTAAATTGAGCATTTTCTGATACCAAATAACTTCACTATCTTTTCTCCCCTATACACAGCCCTAAACGGTTTGGCAGAAAATATGATTCTAGATGGATATTCTCTACCAAGTGACGTAGGTCTTCATCAGGTTATTGTACTGCCCAAAGCGGAATGGGAAAGGATTCAGGACAGCCTGGGCAGCACGGCCAGGGAAGCCGCACGTGTCCTTGCCGAGCGGAGGGCGCGCACGGAGATGCACTTGCGCTCCAAGGCGGCCGTGAAGGACTGGCCCAACACCATCATGGTACGTACTGCACGCAGGGGTGAGCTCGGCCCCCTCAAATCTTTTAAAATGTTTTTTTAAATTAAAAAAAAAAGTGGATATAATCTTCAAAATATTTTATACATTTTTAATCTGCAGTTTTTAAGCATGATCTACAAAAATAATAAAAAAAAAATGTATCTGCATTGTGCATTGTAGGGCCTGGCACAAAGGAAACTTAAAGCCAAAAACCTCAGTAAAGAAAGGAAAGAGGAAGAGAAAAGGTTAATAGATTTGGAAGAAGCACAGTTCCAAGCAGCAAAACGAAAAGAGGCTATTGATCAAGCAAGAACCTATCAATACTACAGGAATGAAAGAGTGAAAGGGTTTCATGTCTGTTGGCAACTTATTAATTTAAAATTTTATTGAATTTCTTAGAGCTTCTGAACATGCAAATCATGTGAAATCTTCTTTTGTAGAGTGCACTTCTACTTACTGAGGTTCTAAAAGAGAGAGATGCTCAAGTTGAATTTAAAAAGTTAAAGCAAGATATTAATAAAAAGAAGGAAGAAGAAATGGAACACGCACGTAACAAAGCTGTTCTCAGAGAGGAGGAGAAGGCACGTTCATGTGAACATTACATGAAACAAAAGGCACTTCGCAGAGATCAGCTGGAACAGTAAGTAATAATCAAAAGCAACTGTTTTATTCTTTATATAAATTGTCTTCTCATAAATATGTTCTATAAAGCTTTTAGAGAAACCTGCTAATTGTTTGGACCAAAAATGCAGTACAAACGCAGGTGTTTACACGACAGGCCCAGGAGATTTCATAGATTAAATCAAATTCCCTGGTGCAAAGGAAAGGCTCAAAGCCTAATCTGACATATTCCAGGTCTAATGTATGAACCACTGCAGAACTTAGCACAAAACATCACCAGCTTAGGCCCTTGCCTGCATGTGCATGAGGGAAAACATAGATTCCATAGCACTTACTGGGAGAATCCTAATTGTTCAAACTGCTGCAGAGCTAAGCCACAATATAATTAGTTGTTTTAGTGGGTCATCCAGATAGGAAGAAACATGTTTTACCAGTAGACTGCAATCTAATTGTGCAGCTAAGTTCTAAACGGAAAATGTGAGACTAACTTCAAAACTATTATGTTAATTTTATTTCTAACAGTCTATAACCGTCTCCGTTGCAAAGTGCACATTGTTTGGTGTTGAGGTACCTTTAGGCAGGCAAGATCTTTGTCTTTTCACTTCTTTATGAGTCCTCAGCACATTTCTTCAGCTCCCTCCTCTGTTTCAGGATAAAGGAACATGAGCATCAGGCAGAACTAGCCAAGCTAGCAGACAAAAGAGAAGGGGAAGAAATTCAGAGACTGACGCGGTTGTACCAACTGGAAATTCAGAAAGAAAAGGAAAAGGAGCAGGCGGAAAAACTTGAGCGTCGGAGGCTGCATCACGTAAGTAGCAGGAAAGCAGAGAGCTCAGGCCGGGCTTTGCCCTGGAGGCGGGGAATGAAGGTGCAGAGGCCTGAGGGCAGCAGGAGGCATCGTGAGCTCCTGTCTGTGCCCTGGCAGCTGCAGCCTCCCCTTCCCGCTGCTGGGAGCCAGGTCTCTTGGGGAGCTCCCTCCTGCAAGTGACGTCCTGGTGCCTGAGCCTCGCCCAGCCAGGCTGGCACCGTCTGCGTGGGCATCAAGGAGTGTCCTCCTTGGCTTCACGCCTGGACTTGGGTCCCATGTCGTGTTCCGTTTTGAGCCCATTTTTCTTTGCTTGGAGGAAAGAATAATCTGTGCCAGTGAAAATGACAGCATCTTTTCAACTTGTTTTCCCTTTATGACCAGCAATGTTTAGGAAACTGAGCAAGACCTGCTGCTGTCCCTCTTCACTTTCACAGGTACCTTGCCACAGCTGAAGCAGCAACATCTTGGTTGAGCAAACAATTTTGACTGGTACATGAAAGATGGTACTTTTCCCATGAAACTCTAGAACAGCCATCTTCAGCTAGTATAGGCACTAAGTTATTAGACTGGGAAAGGTTTGGATGAGGTGGACCATAAGAAACACATTGTGTGTGCTGGTGGGGACTGTATATTTCCATTCTTCTCAACTCCACCCCTCCTGCTTGTAAGCAAATGGAAGTGAGGAATAATCCCCCTAACACTGTGTAACATCACAGCGTTACCCCACACTGCTGCATGAAAGAGTGTCCTTGGGGTCTCCTCTCCTCACATCTACTGTTCCTCTCATGTTTGAAGAGGGATTATTCCTCAGTGTCCAAACTTCCTCTGTCTTTGTCCCTGTGCATATCACTGTATGTAGCATGCTGAGGAAGTGGCTGTGTTCAGTGCTCACTTCTCCTCCTTTTTTCCTTTGTGCTACTATCTCCCTTTCACGCATGCTTGGACAGGGAAGTAGAAGTAAGTGCAGGTACTGAGAATCCCTTCTCTTCTTTGAAAGAAAGATGGATAGAATTGTGAATGGTTCCTTCTAAATTGATACTCAAGGCTCAGATTTCCTAAACTGCATATGTTACAAATACATCAGGACCTTTTTGTCTATGCAGGAACATGTAGCTGACCAGAAAATAATCAAAGCAGCACAGGAACAAAAACAACAGGAGGAAGATGATCGGATTAGAGCTCATTTCAAAGCAAAGCAAATTATTGCCAAGATGAGAAGAGAAAAAGAAGATGAAATGCACAGGTGGGTACAAAACTAGATCACAATTTAGAAGGAGACTGTAATCATATTCAATTCTTTGAGACTGATGCTGCAACACAAACCACAGTTATTCTACAAATAAATCCTGCTAAAGATAGGGAAATCAGAAGAAAAAAGAAAAGATTTCTTTCTTAACTTCAGTAACAAGTTGGGGGGCTGGAGAGATTCCCTCCTCAAGCAAAGCATCAAGAGTTGCAGAAGTGCAAAGCTGTACACCTGTGTGTTGGGAGTAGTGATTTTCTGCACAGCCTGCAAAACCTGCAGTCCCCAGCAACTGAAGACAATTAGGATCCAGGCAGAAAGCAGTTTTGGATCATGAGCTGTATTTCCCCAAGGCAGAACAAGGGAAAGACTAACTTCTTAACTGGACACCTGTATTAATTACATTGGGTAATGTACTAGTAAGGTAATAGTAAGGAAATATGGTTTATTTATTTAACTGTGAGAATATGGCATAAAGACACCACTGACCTAATGTAGTAACTTCCTTCTCTTACATCTTTTCATCAAGTATTCCCAACAGCTCTTTCTCATGGCAAGATGATAAGTGGACTCCTCTCTGAGCGATATAGCTTATAACTGCAACAAAAAGCTGTTTTGACAAAACTAGACAACAATTATGTGCCAAAACAGGTATTTTAAAATAACAGAAGTGAAGGAATACAAGGGAGTCAAGGAGTTGGGCAGGTGGGCCTGTACAACAAGCAGAGAGGAGAGTGGATGCAGCATGGGTTTTCTGGGAGCAGGAAAGCCCCAGACAGGGGGGCTCAGGACAGGCCAGAGGGGGTACCCTTGTATGTTATGACAGTTGATGTTACTGCAGGCTAATGCAGGAGCATCAGGACACCATTGTTAACCGACTAGCTGCACAGATGAATGAGGCATTTAAGATGGAAGATGATCGTATTGCTAGAGATATTGGAAAAAAAGAAGCGAAACAAGAACAAGAATGCAAAGACAAAGAAGAAAAAAAAAAGGCTGACATTGAATCTATTGCTGAACACAGAGCTACTGTGGTAAGAAACCTGGAGAGGGAGGGGAAGAATACACTGTGGTATAGCCTAAATTCTCAGTATCTTTAAGAGATACCACAGTTTTTAGCGTCTACTTCTTAGTCTTCATGGAGACAGAGAGACATATACTCATTTTTTTTTGAGTATATAACTTAAGAGCCACCTATCACATTTACCAGGTATAGGGTTAAGGGTTAACTGCTTGAGCAGTGTACAAGGAGTATATGTGAGGATACTTTCTCCAGAGAGCAGAGGTGGAAGGCTCTATAATCACTAGTAATTTCTGTGAACACTTTCCATACTGTAGCTCTGCTTATCAGCACGCATCATCTGCCATCTCTCCTGTAGTCTCCTCTCCCACCACATGTTAGCGCTTATCTACCAGCTCTGCTGAAAACCCTGGCCTTGGGCACTGGCAGCCCCAGTGACCATGCTCATTACAGCTCTGAAATGGGAGTTCTTTTGTGGAAAGACATGACTTTCAACTTAGCTGGCTAGCTACTTGGTTAACTTTGAGTATTTTATAAAACATAGATGAGGATGAAAGCAGAAAGGAAGAAAGAGGAGAAAGCAGAGGGTAAAAAAGAACTTTATGAGTTAATGGAGGCAGATCGCATCTATCTGGAAATGGAAGGAGCCAAGAAACAGAGACGTCGTTATGAAAATATGGAAGTCCAGAAAATACACATCCAGCAAATGGTAAATACAAGTGCTGTACTCTAAGGCCCCTGTAAACCACCAACAGGACGAGATCCTGGCAGAGAAAGAGGGGGAGCTCTTTGTTGTTGATTGTTTTGCCTGCTTGCTTAAGCAGTGCTGGTGCTGGGGACCAGCCTCCTCTTGGAGCAGGGGAACATTTTTCTTTGAGACGGTCTCTGAGGACCACATTGGTCCAAGAGGATTTCCTGAAAGAGCTGGCAGGAGAGAGATCAGTACTTTCCAAACACAACTTGAAGAAACACCAATCTAGGATTCACATCCCATTTCTGCACCTGAGCTTCCTTTGTGCTCAGGACCCCACTGCTACAATCCATCAGGGGCTGGACTGGTGATCTCCAGAGGTGCCTTCCAACCTCAGCCGTTCTGCGATCCCCACTGGGGGCCACTACTACAAGGCCCTTCCTCTGGAGAAGTGCAGCTCCAAGCTGAGTGGAGTGTGCAGCTCCACGCTGACCTGCACTCATGGGCCTCAGTCTGCCCTGTGTCACTGCCACTTACTGCTGCCACTTGGTACCTTCTGGGCCAAAGAGCAGCTGCTAATGTTGACCTTCACCAAAGTATTACTTTTTTTTTTTTTTTTTTTGATAAGTATTAATTAATTCACAAAAGTTTAGATCTCCTGTAAATTCATCCTTTGCAAGTTTTAAAAGATAGTTATGGTATATCCGTGCTATAACTGTATTAAAGAAAACTGTATTAAGGAAAAACCAACCCTTGCAGTTCCCTTTTCTTCACTAGGCTGAAAAGCAGGCAAGAAGACAGCAGGAAAAACAAGCAGACTTGGACTACGATGCTCAGAGAGAGATTATTGCACTTTTTAAAGAGCAAGAATTCCAGAACTATGCAAAACAAGTAATTGAATTGGAGTCCAAAACTACGCATAATCTTTATCCTCTTCTTAAAGCATCCAAAGAAGGAACAGGATTTGTATATGGGCCACTTTCTAGAGGAAATGGATCTAGTTATCAAGCACAGGACACTGATGGGACTCAGTTACCTTGTATCTGTACTGCAACTCAAGAAGTAGAAACATGAAATAACATTGAGACTATCCAGCAAGGAAGCCGAAATACAGTTTTCATGTGGTAAATATAATAGACTCAATGTCCTTTTTAATTTTATGCAAAGAATTAAAACTATAAGGGATCCTTATTGAATATATGCTATGAAATGGGAAGCCCATTTGAAAAAAAAATGCCAGAGTTAACTACAGTTTCGAAAATCACCAGCTTGTGTACTTTTTGAAAGTTATTTTGTTAAATTACTGTTAAATTAGCTGTGAGATACATAATTCATCTCTGTATAACACAGTCCATCCAACTTTTCTTTTTTTCTCTCATCTCTCATAGGTTTTCATTATTTATTATTCTAAAAATTTATTGAAAAGGTGCCCTAGACTTTCCAGGCCTACCACACATAACCCAACATAACCCAAATTCCCAATGAAGGATGGGCAGGGAATTCTCTTCCAGCTGCACTCAAATAATGCCGGTCTACTTTGAAACCCTTTTGGTCTTAGCTGCTGTATCCATCATTCAGCCAGTGGAATGGCATGTTGTTATCAAGACACAATGTCCATTGTTCTCTGCATAGATGCTACTCACTTCTTTCATTAGCCTTTTTCCAGTTAGACATTCCCAGTAAAGAAACTTTACACTCTACAGAAGAAGGCCCAGCCAAATACCTTCTAAAGTTGTAAGACTTATGCTCCTGCTATTCTTATAGTAGCTAACTCTGTAAAACAAGTATCGTGTATATAACAAGTATCACAACAATAGGCCACTGCATAATCAAGTGGTATTATTTGCAAAGATAAATGTGATTTTATCACAGCTAATCAAAGGTGTTACTTACCAGGAAAAAAAAAAAAAAAAAAAGAAAAAGCCCCAATACAGCTGTGATTAACTACTACAAAAAAAAGCATGGCAACAGGAGACAGCAAACTGGGACTGTTCTTTCAAGAACAAAAACAGTCATTCAGTAAAACAGATCCAGATCTAAAACTGCTTCCCAGATCTCTGCAGCCAGCAGGGAACATCTAGCCTTATTCTTCAACATCAAAATCACTTTACTCCTTAAAACTTGGTTTCTTTGCTGAAATGTTCCCGTCACGTTCCTGCACTGGACAGGATTAGAGCTTCACGCAGTGACTTACTTCAGCAAACACCCTGGGCTACAGGCAGCGCATCCCCCCTTCGGGGACAGACCTACCGCTTTCCCAGCGCAGTAACCGCCCCCCCGGGGAGTCTCGGTGGGCCTGGACAGAGGGAGAACTTGTGTGAACCCCGACCTGGTCACTCAGCGCCGCCTGAACCCGGGCGCAGCAGCGCGGGCCTCGCTCCGGCTCGGCTGGCGCTGCGCAGGCCGGGGGCTCCCGCGGGGCGGCCCGGGCAGCCCCGAGCGGGGCCGGGGCGGAGGGGCGGCTCCCCGCGCCGGCCGCAGCGCCCAACGGCCGCGCCCAACGGCCGCCATTCGGCGGGAAGGGGCGGGCCCGGCGGCGGAGGCGCTGTCGCAGGCGGGATGGAGGCCGAGCAGCGGGAGGCCGCCCGCCGCCGCGGGCAGCTGCCGCAGCAGCAGGGCGAGGAGCAGGCGGAGAAGCGGGAGCGCGACGCAGCCCGCCGGGCCCTGGCCCAGGCGCAGCTGGCGCAGTGAGTAACGCGGCCCCCGGCAGCCCGCGGAGCCCCCGCGGCGGCGGAGGCCGCAGCGGCCGCCAGGGCAGCGCCCGGGCGCGTGACCCGCTTCCCTCCGCGCCCCGTCGCGAGCCACGCGCGGCTCGCAGCCCCGGACAGGCCCCGGTGACCGCAACGGGACGGGGGTGCCGCCGCCTCCTGCTGCCCTGCCCCGTGTCACCCCCCGGGCCGCGGCCGCCCCGTGCCCTCTGCCCGGGCCTTGGCACCACGGGGCAAGATTAGAGCTTCACGGGGATGCTGCCCAGGCGGCACAGGCGGCCGGCGCGCACCCAGGCAGGGCACCTGAGGTTCAAGTGCATCCGCTGGTCCTGTCTGCTGCTGCCAGTGTGCGCTTAGAGAGCAGAATCCTGAGTATTTCTGCCTCGAGCTAGACTTGAGCTTTGGGCTTGGGACGTGAGGCAACCTTTAAAAATTATGATTTGTTTTTAATCTCTTAACAGTCTGTAAGCACCGCCGTTGCAAAGTGCAGATTGTTTGGTGCTGAGGTACCTTTAGGCAGGCAAGATCTTTGTCTTTTCACTTCTTTATGAGTCCTCAGCACATTTCTTCAGCTCCCTCCTCTGTCTCAGGATAAAGGAACATGAGCATCAGGCAGAACTAGCCAAGCTAGCAGACAAAAGAGAAGGGGAAGAAATTCAGAGACTGACCCGGTTGTACCAACTGGAAATTCAGAAAGAAAAGGAAAAGGAGCAGGCGGAAAAACTTGAGCGTCGGAGGCTGCATCACGTAAGTAGCAGGAAAGCAGAGAGCTCAGGCCGGGCTTTGCGCTGGCGGCGGGGAATGAAGGTGCAGAGGCCTGAGGGCAGCAGGAGGCATCGTGAGCTCCTGTCTGTGCCCTGGCAGCTGCAGCCTCCCCTTCCCGCTGCTGGGAGCCAGGTCTCTTGGGGAGCTCCCTCCTGCCGCGGTGACATCCTGGTGCCTGAGCCTCGCCCAGCCAGGCTGGCACCGTCTGCGTGGGCATCAAGGAGTGTCCTCCTTGGCTTCACGCCTGGACTTGGGTCCCATGTCGTGTTCCGTTTTGAGCCCATTTTTCTTTGCTTGGAGGAAAGAATAACCTGTGCCAGTGAAAATGGCAGCATCTTTTCAACTTGTTTTCCCTCTGCGATCAGCGATGGGTAGGACATGGACGGACCTCCCATAGCTGCTGTTTCCCCTCTGTGAGGGCTTGAACAGGGAGGGCTAAACCGAAGGGCCTCTGACTCACTCGTGTGGGAGAATAAGAGCAGAAAAGTTCCAGTGGTACCTGCAGGATTTTCCTTTTCCCCATACATACTCTGTGTGTAATTATACAAATTTTACTGCATTTGTCTTCAGTCTTTTATCTTTGATAAAAGCAATATATCCTTATAGTTGCCTTGCTGGGTGATTACAAAATTCTTGTGGCTTATATTTTTATCATTCTGCAGAGGTTATTTTTGTGTCCTTTGGGACTTGTAGCATCCTGATGATACATAGGATGGGGGAAGTCAAGATAGAAGCAGGGGGGAGGCAGACGAAAGAATATAACTTGCACATACAGTGCCCGAGGTCACCACCAGATTGTTGCAAGTGAATATTCATTTCTGGAACAGTTTGTGGCAATTTATGACAACTCTTGCCCTGGTTTGTTGTCTGCACCTCCTCATCCACAGCTAGAAATAAAGAACTGTAATTATAATAGACAAGGCCTCTAAAATGTTTGTATTTTCATTTGGTATTTCCAAAATCTCATCTTGTATAAAAATAAAAGTATCTTTAAACAGGAGCATATTGATAAACAGAAAATAATGAAAGCTGAAGAGGAACAAAAGGAAGCAGAAGAAGATGATCGGATTAGGGCATACATTAAAGGAAAAGAGATGATGGCAGATCTAAGAAAAGAAAAAGATGATGAGACTGCTAGGTGAGTCCAGGACTTGAGTTTTAAGTTTAACCTTCAAAAATAATAATTTGTATATGTACATATAAAAACATATATTCAAACATAATGTGACAGAGTATTCAGCATTCTGAATTCAGCAAAATCAAATCTGTGTGATATAATTGAGTCTTTCTGTAATTAAAACTTTGAGGGGAGAAAAAAGTAAAGTTCAGAAGAAATGCCTATAAGGATTTTTTTAGCCTCAGCTTCTGCAGTACTTGATGCTTTGCCAGGAGGCAGTTTCTCTACTCTTGCTCTGCTCTCTCAGCCTGACTTGTTAACTGAGCACCTATATTAATTTCCCTCATTTAACTCATTTAGCAGTATATATGGTATTGTTAGCACTGAGTGTGGTGTTGCTGAGCTAATCCAGCAGCTCCCTTCTCTTCCTATTTCTGGTGAAGGATTCTGACCATTTCTTTCCTAGTGGCAAGATCCTAGGTCTCCTCCATGAGCGATCCAGCTCCTTATTCCAAGAAAAAGCTAGCTGGACAAATGATCCAGAGTACTTCTCTGCCATGTTAGAACAGAAAGCCCTGTTCCCCAGCAAGAGGAGCACATGGGTCATGGGTGGGTTAGCAAGCTTGTGTGGCAAGAGAAATGGAAGGAACACCCTAAGGAGGAAGATACCCTGGTATCTTATAATACCTTATGCTTTCCTTCAGACTATTGCAGGAACATCAAGACAAGGCTGTTAAGCAGTTAACGGCACAAATGAAGGAGGCAGTAAAGATGGAGGACGATCGTGTTGCTAAAGGAGCTGCAGATATGGAAGAAGAATACCAAAAGAAAAATAAAGCAGCAGCAGCAAAAACTAGGGCTGACATTGAATCTATTTCTGAACATAGAGCTTCCACGGTAAGAAACTAACCTGTTCTTATTCCTTTTTCTGTTGTATATTCAGTCTTTTGAATATTTGTGAGAAACACTATTTTAAAAAAGAAATATTAACAACCACCTCATTAAAGACCAAGTGGACTTGCATGCACACTTCATATTTACCACATCTAGGTTTAGGATTAACTGTTTGAGTAACGTGCAAGCCATGTATGTGATGATACTTTCTCCAGAGGTTAGAAGTGGAGGGCTCTATAGTCATTGTTAATTTGTGTGAACATTTTCCATACTTTGCACTGCCTATTCCAAACAAGGAACCTGGCCCAGGTTGCAGGTGGTGGGACTGCTGTCATCCATCAGCAGGCTTCACCAGGACATTGGCCGACTTTTCGGTGGCCTCCTGTCCCTCTCCTACCATATACTAGGTGCTTATCTGCCAGCTCTGCTGAAAACCCGGGCCTTGGGCACTGGCAGCTGCAGGACCATGGTCATCACAGCTCTGAATCAAGGGTTCAGAGCTAAGGGTTCACTATCAGTATCATCTTCAGTTTATAGAATAGCTGGTTGAAAAATATGACTCTCAAATGTAACTGGTTAACTATTTGGCTAACTTTCTCTGTGTGAAATATAGATGAAAATGAAAGTGGAAAGGGAGAAAGAAGAAAAAGCAGAAACTGAGAAAGATTATAATCAATGGATGGCAGCAGATCGCATCTACCTGGAAATGGAAGAAGCCAAGAAGCAAAAACGTCATGAAGAAAATATGGAAGTCCAGAAATTTCGGGTCCAGCAAATGGTAAACATAAGTGCTGTACTCTATAATCCACTTTAGAAAGAAGTATAAAAAGAGATCAGTGCTTTCCAAACACAACTTGAAGAAACACCAATCTAGGATTCACATCCCATTTCTGCACCTGAGCTTCCTTTGTGCTCAGGACCCCACTGCTACAATCCATCAGGGGCTGGACTGGTGATCTCCAGAGGTGCCTTCCAACCTCAGCCGTTCTGCGATCCCCACTGGGGGCCACTACTACAAGGCCCTTCCTCTGGAGAAGTGCAGCTCCAAGCTGAGTAGAGTGTGCAGCTCCACGCTGACCTGCACTCATGGGCCTCAGTCTGCCCTGTGTCACTGCCACTTACTGCTGCCACCTGGTACCTTCTGGGCCAAAGAGCAGCTGCTAATGTTGACCTTCACCAAAGTAGTACATTTAGAAAAGAAGAAAGCTTATAAACCGATTCACAAACTGTAAGCTTATCCTCTAAGTTTTAATGGGTAATTATACTGTGAAGGAAATACCAACCCTTGCTGTTCCCTTTTCTTCACCAGGCTGAAAAGCAGGCAAGGAAACAGCAGGAAAAACAAGCAGACTTGGACTATGATGCTCAGAGAGAAGCTGCCTTTTCTAAGGAGCGAGAATTTCAAAGATAAGGACAGTAAGTAATTGAAGCTGTTAAGACTTGCCCATGACTTTTATACTTCTGTCCAAGTATTCAAGATAGGAAGAAGAGGTGGGCATGGGCTTCCTATCTGGGTTTCATTCCTCCTTTTCTTCTTTAATTCAATACAGAAAATAGCCAGGGGTCAGGTACCTTGTAGCTGTAATACTGCTTGAGAAACAAACCGCTGACCAAAACAGTAGCAGTGACCTTTCCTTTCTGAGGGGGAAAAAAGTCAGAACTAATTTGCATGTGCCTTAAAGCAAAGAAAACCTCACCCATCCCTGCCATGGGCCTGGCTGCTGGGCTGGTTTTGGACAGCAGGAGATGGCTGATGGCGGGTGGAGCAGAGTCCGGAGTAGCTGTCTTTGGTGCAAGGGCTGAATGCCCATCAGTGGCTGGAGCACGTTCTCCTTGTCCTCCTTTGAAGCTTCATCTGAAACAGTCCAGTTCGCCCCCTGTGAAACCACCCTGCAAGGCCAATTGAAGCACAGTAAGTGGGAACAATGGAGTTCGTAACAATGCAGTTTCAAAAACTAACTTACCATCAAACTAGAATACTAGCATTACTGTACTATCAACTAAGAGCCATGGAGATCTCTCTACAATTATCTTGGAGTAATTCACTTGGAAATGATTTTTTTTTTTAGTAGAGGAATGGCAATTAGCTTGTAACATTCTTTCTAAATACTTTTTTCTTAATTCACTAAGAAAAATTTATTTGCCTTCTCTTTGAGCCAGTGCTCCTTTTACTACTTCAAGCTTTTTACAGCAAGCAGAAAGAATGGAAACTTTTATTAAAGGCTTTTTATGGCAGAAGCTGGAGCCTTGAGAAGAAGCAATGACTACTGCAAGCATCATGCCGAATGCCCCAGAGCTTGATAACGCTCCAAAAGCATTCCCAAGTGCACATTTGCACAAGCTCACTATTGTGCAATTGGTGAGTTAAATGGATTATGGTCTACCCCCACAGCAGCCAGAAGCAAGGTGGATTTTACAGCCTCAGTTTCTACTTGGCTTCAGAAGCAGTCTGTTTCCTAGGCTATGTCTGCTTGCACTTCGGTGCTACAGCTTGCTTCCAGGGGGAGTATGCCCTCTTACCTGCAGCAGCTACAAAAATACCCAACTTGCACCAGGAAAAAGACTTCCTTATAGTATACCTAGAGTCAAGGAGAAATGCTGTGCAATTAACAAAATTCAATATTCAGAGGAATGAAGTAGTGACCTGTAGCGATTCATACAATTTTGAGAGCTTGATCTACTAAATTCAAAGCTGCACATAGTTTGTGTGCTTACTTTAAATGGATCGCTAACTATGGTTGGCCCAAACACAAATACAAACAGACAAGGAAACACCAAAGTAGTAATTCTTTTTCTATATAGATGTGAAGGACCATGAGGGAGGTAGTACAGCATCAGATAAGATTGTCCCAAGAGGTGGCAGAACTGCAGAGGCTCAAGATGTCACATTCAAGGCAGGAGGTTGGTCTGGGTGACCTTCCAGCTACTCTGTCCCTTTATGAAAGCAAGCATAAAAATGCCCAAGTACATGGAGTTCACATGCAGCTGACAGTGGTAGAAAGGAAAGCTGCAGAATGAGAGTTCTACCGTAGTGTCACTAGGTGAATTACTATTAGCTAAAGTTTCATGTAAGAGCTAGGAAATTCAAGTACATTGATATATATGTCTATATAAATAAGACAGACCTGCCCTTTGTTCTGTGAAATTGATCCAGGAGTGGGCAACAAGGCAGAGCTGCTCGATACAGTCCTGTGTGGTGGTGGTGTGTACATAAGTGCTGTAAAAGTCAGCACAAGGCCCAACAACATCTAGCATTAAAACTTTTTTAACAGTAATTACCCTCAAGCGAGTACCACTTCATCTGACTCATTTTCTTCTTTCTGTATACGAAAAGGAACAGGTTTGAGAGCAACATCCTGTCCTACAAGAAGTGGACAGTAGTTACAGAACAGACCAGAGACAGGATCAAAAGTTTAAGTCACCCAACATCTAGAAAATACAAATTCAGCCACTGGTGGCATGGGGGGGGGGAGCAAAAAAAAAGGAGGGGACCTTAATACTCTATTTGGTAGAGCTCACAGTAATATTACTGTTGTGAGATGTGTCCTCTGCCTCTTGTAATCCATCAGTGTGGATCCATCCATCCACACTGATCCATTACAATTCACAGGAGTAGATCTGTTAATTACAGATCATGCAGTAAGACCTAATCTGTTTCCTTCTTCAGAAGCAAAATTTAAACGACATCTGGCAACCTGTAGGAGCCTGCAAGCCACCAGTGCCTAACAGCTGAAGCCTCCTCTGGAACACAGGAGTTGTGATGTCCACCAGAAGTTGCCTGTACTCTGTTTCAGCTCAGGAAACAAGTGCTATAGCCGTAACACGCAGCTGCTTTGCAAGAAGCAAGTGCACCTCTAATTACTCTAGCTTAATTATAGAACAAAACAGTAGATGCACTTTCTAGGAAGACCACAGGTGACAACCAAAGGTAAACTGAAAACATGTATATTGTCATTTGTACTATATTCTTCAATACTCAGCATCTCTGGGCCTGAAGGCTTATTGAAAACTTGCTTTGGCTTCAAACGATATTACTATGAAAATAAAACTGAATAAGCTCTTTAAAAGCAGCCATTCATGAGAGTAAGTGTACTTATTTTTGACAGTTTTCCACTTTTTTTACAAGGGAGAATGCTATAAAAGACATGAATACCCACACGAGGAAGCTGCGGCACTGGTTGTAGGAGCTAATCCCGTATGTGCAGCACGACTCTACCCATGTCACACTCAAACTTTCTACGGTGATGGGGAGGGGAGAGCACACAAGCAAGCAGCCACACCTTTGTGCTTGTTCCTGCTTCCTGCTGTGGTCCAAGTCAGAATGAGAGACTGGTTTACATGACTTTGAATCCTAACTTGTCCCAAGTAGCCTGCAAACTGTCCTACCCTTAGTTCTGAGTCCGTGTCCTCAAATAGGTAACTCTTCAAGTAGCTTTTGAAAACTACTTGGCTTTGGGCAAAAAAGAGCAGGCTCTTATATTTGCCTTGTGCAAGTACAAGATCAAAGTTGGAACTGGTGGAAAACAGTGTCCTTTATCACGGTCAGCAGCTTTATTAGAGCTGCATTTCTATGCACACTACACTGAATGAAGAGCTCCTATTACTCATCCATCACTCCAGACCTACTGCAGGAAGCACACGCGTGCAGACATACGGAGTACACTAACGAATATGGAAAAAGCATTTATTTCTGAAAAGTGTTTTAATACATAAATTGTACATTTTATAATCGAGAAACTTGCATTCTCCCTCTTCAGAACTGGGCCAGCTTCCCAGTTGAGTACTACAGATTACAAAGTGTCCAGAAGACTCAGATTTTCCAAATACTTCACTGAATTCTAGTTTCTTAATACAAACAGCACTACTATTATAATTAATGACAATTCTCCTAGCCAGTTCCTCTAACAACTGATCACAAATTGAGGCCTAAGTTCTTTCTAATGCTCCAAGTACTGTACTGCTCATGTACAGTATCAAAAAAAAAGAAAACAACAAAGTTAACAACTACCACTAAACAACACACTGAGTACTCCTGTATACATTTACAGGGATATGTACAGGGTATGTAAAAATGATTATCTGCCTGCTAAAACCAGCAAGTTTCCTTACAACTGCTCTGTATGTTGCAAAATTTCAGTGCAAAGTCAGTGATGATACCATATTACTTCACAATTCATTTAGCCTACATTCAGTGTCTTAAGAGTTTCAATGAATGAACGTTTACAAAAACACTTAAAACCAATGAGCTGCAGTCAAGCACAGTCAGCAGTTTAAAATTTGTCTTCTGAACATGCCCACAATAACTGTCTTCCTAGTTTCGTACGAACAATGACTTTATGATAAAGAATATTACAGTTCAGTTCTTTCTCCGCACTTGCCTTTACCTTTACGGAGTTTTATTATGTGAACACTTAATTATATTTTGTCACACCTCCTCCTTTTGTAAAACTTCATACTAAGATTAGAAAACATTTTTGGTATCATAGCTTTTTAAAAATGTATGTATAGAACTTTATGCTTTTATTATGGAGCACAAGTTTTGTCAGTACACCATTTTTCCAGGGTAAGAAATAAGAATTACACTAAGAGTACATACAAAACAAACTGGAAAACTCGAGTTTTCTTGCTAGGAAAATGCAGAATTATACTGCATGAAAATTTCACAGATTGCAAAGTTTGAACATTTTGCAATATGCATTTTCTTGAATAATGTAGTGGAATACTCTATTAGGAAAATTACTCTTTTTGCAGAAGACGTAGAAAGTATGTAACTATGTTTCCAACACAGGGACTCCAGAAACATGAAGATAAACTTTGACACTAGTCCCCTTCTGTAAGTTGACTGTAAAAATTAATTCATGGCTGAGGACAAACAATCCTAGAACTTTTTTAAACAAAGCCATTCTTCATGTATTTGAGAAAAAACGGGGATGATTTCAAGTGAGGCCTGTAATAAAGCAGAGTACGTTTATCCTGGAGGTTTTCTAATCTAAGCAGCCTCAAAAAGCATGAAAATGCATTTTCTTGACGATCAGACAAGCATTACTTTGCACTAGAAGGCACATCCAAATTATAATATTCCCTCCAATACATGATCAATAAATGAGCCAACTCCAGGAAAGAAGCCTACAGGACTGTTTCCTTTATGTTTACATTAAGCTGTAATTTTGCAAGAATGAGATTGGTACAAATTAGACATTAGGGAATAAGAGCAAATTCTTGAAGACATCTAAAATCACTGCAAGTCACATTTCAATAGCAAGAAAGAAGTTTCAGGATCTTGACAACCAGATACACCGAAGGGATAAAATTTAACCGTGGCCTTTTTTCTCCTTTTCAAATGAAACACTGTGTGACTGTGTCAGCAAGAGAATCAGCAGGCAGCAACACATCTTCTACAGCCATTTTATATACACCATATATATATATATATGTGTATATATATATACATACATATATATATATATAAAAAAAAATCTCCAGTAAGACATATCTCCACCTGACCCATCCTCACAGAGGATCTGTGCCTCTCAGGTGATGCGAGTACCCAGAAAATCCAACATCAAGTCTTTTCCTGATACGTTTTGCAAAAGCTACTACCAATCTTAAAAAGTTCTCCAGCATCCCCCACATGCATAGACTCTATGGTCTAGGCACAGCATTAATCACCACTCTCAATCTAATGACAAAGCATGTCTGACCTTTGGAAATTGTTTTTTTGTTCCGGCTCTGCAGGGCAGTATTGAGGGCTGCCGGGCAGAGCTTCCCTGGGGCTGCAGCTGCTTTCCCTGTGCACACGGACAGCACGGCCCCACGCTCCGGGCCAGGCAGCACATCCAGCGCCGCTCTGCGCCTCGTGTCCGTTTCAGACACAGCCGCAGCCAAGGAGCTCCCTGCACCTGGGCCAGCGAGCTGGGAGCCTGAGGCCGCCCTGCGGCCACCGGTGCCTGGGGACATCCCGCCCTGTGAGGGCTGCGCTTCTCCCCGAGCGCCCATCACGGTTCGGTTCTGCGTCTCAGCTGGGCAACGTGAGGGAAGCCTGGCACCTCTGACTAGGCTGCAGCTGCTGCAGCCAAGCCATGGGCAGGGAAACATCTCCCACCAAAGGGACAGGCAGGCGCACACTCCTCTGCACCTCAGGGCAACTAGAAGTGACCGAATTCTCACAAAATACACAAAAAACAACCAAAGGGAGCTTGGGCCATTTAATCAAATTAATTTTAAACTGCTATAAGTAGGGCTCATTTAATGTGTACAAGTATTTTTTTCCACTGTAACAAGGAAGACAATCCATATGGAAGGTATAAAAATGCATCTTTTCAATGAAAACCTCTCACAGCAGTATGTCAACTACAACTGGATATAATCTCCATTTTGAGGTTTTTAGTAAATACATCTAAGTCTTTGACTGCAACCTTTTAACTCTGTGTATTATTCCTGATGGATTGGTTTCCTGCTGCCCGAGCTCTAGCGCAGGGGCCACACTTGGAGTTCACTCCTGGAGTTCACTCGCCTTCACTCCTGGAGCCCCTCTAAAGGAACAGCCAGGTCACCCGCCACAGGGGCTTGTGAAACCTCACACACCCTGCACAACGGCCACTGCAATGCAAAGCACGTGCAAAAACATGGGGAGCAAGGGAAATGGACAGCCACAGCACCTGTACAACTATCCTGATAAAAGATAACTTTGCTCTTTTAGTACTTTTCCCCCTCTTGTTGCTCCTTTTACAATCCTATATACTGTACTTTTAAAGCGTAACACTTAGCTTTCTTTAGAGTAACTGTAAGGATCACAACATAAGTTTCAACAATGCTAATCTGCTGCAGACACACACTGATAAAAGATATGATATAATAAAAGAGTTGACAAACTCACAAAAGCTGTAAGAACAAGTTACGTCATTAAGAGATTTTGGGGGAAAACAACTACTAAAATACATCTAAAGCTTTACCACAGCTTTACATTAATGCCTGTCATTTTTCTTTATGAATTCCAAGAATTCTCAGCCATAAACCTGTTTTTGTTAAGGCTACTTTCAGTCCAGATAGTGCAATATACTGAATGAAGTGTTGGTTGGGGCTTAAACCACTCTATCCTCCTTCTCTCAGACCACTAAGTGCCTTCCCACTGACTATCTGCTCTCCGGAAACAGCAAACACACAGGCACTACCGCAGCAATACAAGGCAACCTCCTCCTCTTCCATACAAAAGTGTGGTGCTAAGAAATGCAGGTTTGGGTCCTAAAGGTTTGGGAGGAAAGGAGAGAAAAGGAAGGAATTTTGTTTGAGGAAGACACATGTAGTACAAGCTGAGAGGAAAATCAATGGACAGTCTTAAGATTAAGGAGACTCTGGCAGAAAGCAAATTTTTAGCAGTAATAAATTAATTCAAAACAGCTGTCCCAAAGCATTACGTGAAACTCTGCTTCAAATAACCCAGCTACCCAAATCGGCAACATTTCTTCTCTCAAGGACAAGTGCTTGGGAGCAGGGCAGGCACGGCTGGAAACCGGGCTGCTCCGTGCTGGCTGAAGCATCCGAGCTGATATTTCCACAAGAAACATGAGAGCAGAGAAAGGGAGGTTGCAGAAGAAGTTACACCAAAGGACGAGCACTTCATAAAAACTGCTTTCTACAAAAATATTAAGGACAAAGAAATAATTCCCGAACACGGGCAACTGCCCTCGTGCACGAATGGGTTCTACAGCTGACAGTGCGAATGGTGAAGATTTACTTAGACTGGCTCACCAGACAACAAACAAACAAAAAAAAATTCATTTCCTCAGGTTTTCTACATACTAAAATATGAGTATAGCAGCAGGTAGGAGTAAAGGTCACCTTGTGTAATTTCACTAGCATTAAAAAGACATGTAGCACATTTGCAGCTTTCTCCTTCACACATGAAACACTTCTTTGCAGGCAGCGATTGTTTGCACAAATTTCTAAGTTCATAGGTAGAAAATAAACCGGCACAGAAGTTGCTTTCCTACCTGAAAACACACCAGGATACATAAAATAAATATTTAAAACACAGCACACTGTATTACACATTGAATGTGTTTTTCATTTCAAGTTTATTAAAACTTTAGCAGTACAAATGATCCAGGTTTTAGATTATCAAAAGACCAAACTGAAGTCCACATCTTAAAAAAAGCGTTCCCCAAAATGTCTCTAAAACTTTGAGACAATGGAAACATTAAGTCCACAAACTCATCCATGCCGGTCATCATCTGTTCCAGGACTTGTTTCATGATCAGACTTTTTATCCTTATTCTGGGCTTCATCTCTTTCCTGACTCTCTGATTTTTGGTTTGTTTCTTTTTCTGGTGACTTCTCCTTTTCTTTGCTCCTGCGTGAATATGATTTTTTTGATTCTCTCTCTTTACTACTTGGTCTCTTTTTTGAGTCTGGACTTCTATCGTGATCTCTGCTAGACTTCTTATCTCTGCTGGATTCAGGACTGCTACTGTCACGGCTCTTTGAACGCCTCCTCCTTTGGCTTTCACTATCATTCCTCCTATGAGAGCTTCTGCTTTCTCTGTTTGAATACCTATCCCTGGTTCTGCTTTGACTATCCTCTCTCTCTGAACTCCTCGATTCTCTCCTCCTCCGGCTTTCTCTTCCCCTATATCTATCTGGTGTGCCTCTCCTTTCCCTGCTTCTTGATCTTCCTCTTCTTCTTTCTCTGTCTCTATCTCGGTCTCGGTCTCTATCCCGGTCTCTATCTCGGTCCCGGTCTCTATCCCGGTCTCTATCCCTATCTCGGTCTCGGTCTCTATCCCTATCTCGGTCCCGGTCTCTATCCCTATCTCGGTCTCTATCTCTATCCCGGTCTCTATTTCTTGAATATTCTTTACTTCTACTGCGATCTCTGTCTCTACTTCTAGATCTTCTTCTCCTATCCCTGTCCCTGCTTTTGCTTCTCTCCCGTGTTCTACTGCTGGAGCTATGTTTTCCTCTCCCATGTTCACGATCTTTGCTTCTTGACCTGTGTTTATCCCTGTCTCTACTCTTACTATGATCTTTTTCATTACTTCTCGAACCTGCCCTTCTACTTCTTTCCTTGCTCCTACTTCTTTCTTTATCTCTTCCTCTAGAATCATAACGTTTTTCCTTTTCTCTGCCTTTCTCATGGTCCCTCTCTTTGCTTCTTGATCTTGCTCTCTTTTCATCATGTCTGTTGTGCCTGGAGTCTCTTTCTTTACTTTTTGATTTCTCCCGGCTTTTGCTATGGCTTCTGGACTTAGCTCTCTTCTTGGCCTTGCTTTTGTTATGCTTGTCATCTTTTTCTGAATTCCGTCTTGTCTCTCTATCTTTGCTGCTTGATTTATGATCTTTTTTCTTCTCCTTTTCTCCTCTTCTGCTTGGACTTTCAGAAACTTGTCTGTGGTCTGATATTTTTCTCTCCTTTCCTCTTCCTGGGCTTTTTTGATTATCTTTCTTGTTTTCATTTATTTCACTCCTTGGAGAGAGAAAAGTATAGCTTTTAAATACTTTGAATTCCTCCACTCTGCAAAATGAAGTCAGAAGTGAAAAAGCTTCATAACTGAAATTTCAATCACATTAGGATTGCTACATTAACATCTTCAAATCTACAGTAGTCACAAATGCGTATGATTAAAAACAGGAGGAGTTATGAGGCAACAGGTAACAAACGTCAATAATCAGTAACATTTTCATTGAAATTACTGTAAGACAAGAAAAAAAACTGAGAAGATGGGTATTACTTAAATATATAAAAAGTTCATTGCATATACTCTGAAAAGAAACAATCTTACTTGTCCCCTTTTATCCATCTTTCTCCACTGGACACTCTAATTCTTTGAGCTCTCTGCATTTCTTGCCTCCAATGTGGAGGAGTCTCACTGCGCCTGAATCGATCTCTTGACCTGGATCTGGAGGGTGTCCGGTAACGCTTGAAAAGCGAAGAGAAAGAAAAGAAAGTTGGATTTCCCATGTCATGCTCGCTAAGCAAGCTTTTAATCCCTGCTACGTGACTCTGCACTGCACCTAACGCAGTACTTGGGATTTCTACACTGAGCTGAACTAACATTAACAATTTATTTACTCAGTTAAAATGTATTTGATATTCAATTAAGTCAGGGATACCAAATAACTTACTTATACAGTGATTTTATTTCAGAATTGTTGTACAAGCTAGCAAGTCTTCTGTCATTTTTATTCGGACAAATGTGACTCACTTTTTTAGCAATGAAAATTCTTTGGCAAGCAACACCGAAGAGAAGATGCTTCTGTAAAACCACCTGATACATAAAAAAATGTATAGTATGTTTATTTGGCTTGGAGAAAAGACTGTAAACATTTACCCTTGGTCCTCTTCCTTTTATTTTCCTTCCAGATCTGGTCACTAACAGCCTTCTCTGGTATGTTGACTGGGAATTTGATAGATTACTAAAAAAAAAAAAGAGAGAGAGAGACACATTGATTATAACATGATCTTAATCTTATAAACTAGACGAAGAGAAAACAAGATGAAAAACTCACATAAATATTATTTACAAATGAAGGAGTTTTACTTTCATTCTTAATTACTTTTTAGTTTTGTATGAGACCTTAATAGAATTGTATTTTTTCTTCCATATCTGAAAAGGATAAATACAGCTTAAAAAAGTTTGAGTGAGGAAAAGTGCCTTTTCTTTCAAGCTTCTTGGTAGCAACTTCGCAGTTTGGAATTTGACTAGCACACCTACCAAGACAAAGTAAAACATCATGAACTCACATGGACTACATTTTAATACTTCATGAGAGAGGCTTCTTTTATCATTTTTAAAATGAAGACGTTCTATAGAGATAACGGAGAAATTAATTTGCAATGGATTCCTGCCCCGCATGACGTTTCATTCCTGGGCATGGAAAGTGAGGAGGCTCTGACAGCCGGGAGAGGCACCACAGGGACAACACAAGCCACTCGCCATCGCTTCACTTCCACCTGCCTCCCCTCTGCCACGGGACAGCAGACAGGGAGTGCGTGTGGCCCCCGTGACATTCCGCCTGGGCACCTCAGTAACCTCTAGACAGGGCTGGCTTCTACGTAAAACCTTCATTTGAGGTAACCTGTTGATATCAGTTCATATAACAATAACTGCATCCTTGTTAATCAGCTTAAGGGAGCCACCATCTTGATGGTGATTCCAATTAAAACTGCTATAAATTAGTTTCCAAGTTTTTTCTTACTGTTTTTTCCTCTTTTAAAGTTCAATTCCAACGGAATCTTTGCAAGACAAGAACTAAGCAAACTTGTTCTATTTTTAGGTTAAGTCCATTAAAAGTACACGTGATGAAATCTGCTCAAACTCGATTAGAATATTCCCCTTCCTCCAGCATTTCTAACAAAAGCTTCATATTTTTCACTCACTAAAATGATTTCTGAACATCAAGCCTATTTTTCTAAGGCAGAAAATACAGCTGATTTAACTGAAAAAATTCATTTTTCTTCCAGCAGTGCTCACAATATGTCACTATCGAACAGGGCAAAAAACACTGGTTCACTACAGACACTTCAAAAAAAACAGCCATATGACCATATGTGCTGCCAGCAGTGAGTAGTCATGTTGAAACACACATATTACCTTTCTCTTTCCTTCTCTCTGCTTTTCCTTTCTTTTTCTTTCTCATCTGCTTTAGGAGGACTTTTCCGCATGAGGAACCGATTTTCAGGTATAGGAGGAATTTCTTCAGGACGGACAGTGGATAACGGTTGTGCTTCGGGGTTTTCATCTTCACTTTCACTGGATGAACTTTGGTTTTGTATAAAAGAGAAATATTCACATTTAAAATAAGTTATTTTGGCAAGGAAAGACTTTTGTATCAGAAATTACATTGACCCAATACACACTAAATCAAAAAAAATTATGCTGAAGACATACACATTTAGAGAGATGAAATCTATAGTTAATACTAGTATTTTTCTTTTGTAAAATAAACAAAAAACCTAGAGAACAAGCAGAGCTGTTTCAGATGCTGCTATTTTCCTTATGGTATCTTTGCTCCAAAGATTACATAAGTGCAGTAGATTTCTGACCAATAATTTTGATCTATAAATTCCCAGGGTGCAATATCAAACATGCATGTATTCTAAATTTAGATACAGGCTAAAAGAAATCATGACAGAAAAGTCAAGCTCTGATTTAAAATTTGTATATGTGACTGCCTACAAGCTATTATAAATCCAAACAGATAGTACAAACCACAATCGTGTGTGAAATGTGCTTGGGCACAGAGAAATGACGCCTGGCATTGGTCAAATTTGGTCAAAAGCACTGTCCTGAGTATTCCTGACGGTGCAGTGCTGGCTTAGAAAAATGCGACTTGCTCTCACACAGTTGTATCCCATAGTGAATGCAAACAAAATTATCAGACTGAAAATAACATTTTCCGAAGCATGAGTCTTAGAAGTCTGTCTTTATCATCTTCCAGTGAAACTGTAAGACTTATAGCATGTAAGATAGAATGTGACTAGTCTTAAGTATGTTTATTTGTGTATGAATTCTGTTTTATTCCTGCATACTACATTCTCAGGAGACTCCCCCATATGGAGCCCAATTTGGACTGAATACAGAAGTGAATTTCATGAAATAATCAGTCAAGGTACCTGCCAAATCAAGCCCTGCAATTTCCCAAGCCTCAGCCCATTCCTTCAGAAGTGGCCAGATATCCACACTTACAGTGTGCTTCACCGTCAAAGTAGAAAAATTCAAACCACTACATGAAAATCTTCTGTCTCCCAAACTTGCCAATACATACTTCACAAGTTAGAATGTGTGCCTGTATATGTGTATGTACACACACACATACAGAGAGTAGTGATAGTTTAAGAAAGTGATAGTGTTATGGTGCACAGGAAGTAAAAAGGCAGAATGTTTCCAAAATTCCTTTTATAAAAACAAGAAAATTCCCAAAATTGACCTTTTCTTGCTTTTCTTTCTCTTTTTCTTTTCTTTCTTATGTTTTCTGGAATTTTTCTTGTGTTTCTTTTTTCTTTTCTTGGATTTCTCTTCAGAAGCACTCTCAGAATCCGATGATGAATCAGAAGAAGAGTCTGAATCACTTGAACTTTCTGAATCACTGGATGAAGAGGACGATTTATGTCTTTTTCTGTCTTCTTTCTTGGCTTTAAATCAGAATAAGATACACATATTTCAGTAACTGTTTCTCTCAAATAAAAAAATAAGAATACACAAGAGATTTCAAATATCTTTTATTTACAAAAATGATCTTAAGCACCAAATCTGTACTGGTAAGAACGTATAAAATTGTGAATGCTTTCAGATGCAGCTACTTAAGTTAGCCCAAGACGTAAGTGAAGATTCACAGACAACAAAGCCTTGTGCTTATTGAAACCATGGTCTAAACAGTCCTAATCCTCCAGCTCATTTTTTTCTTTCTTTCTACAAAAAGATACAAATCATTTACTAAACATCTGGTATTAAAAAGGAACCCTGCTACAGGGTAGACTGCTTCATCGCTACATATTTTATAATTTCTTGAATGTCTTGGAGCTTTAAAACAGCAATTCACTGGCATTCTGATGGCAGCCCAGGAACAAGCAAACCAAGAACAGACACTAATCTGCCCCTCTTCCTGCCTAAACTGATCTGATATCTACTTAAGATACTAAAAGTGATGCAAGTATTAGTTCAGAGTCAGAGTAATTTGAGAAAAATGATACTGCTAAAAAATATATAACTTAGCAAAAGCTATTTGAGGCTCAGAGCTATAGACATTTTAGTGTCTATCAGTTGAACAGCATGAACATTTCAAATGCGTGAAGAAATTTACACCAAGCTACTGGCTACAAAATTAGAAGTTTTATCCAGAGAAGCAAACGAAACAAAAGATAAGCAGCCCCAGTCATTTCAGACTTAGTCTTATCAAAACTGGCTTTTGTAATTGATATCTAACATTGTTTTGCTTGGTTACTGCAAATTGCAAAAATAGTATTCACTGCACAACATAACACAGCTGCAGAAACAAGAAACTGAACCTTGACCATTAAACAGAAGAAAAATATACAAAAATAAATGTTGACATCAAAACAGCTTCTTTTCTAGCCACAGAAAATCTGTATTTTAGAATAACATATGTTAAGACTTTGGAACAGTCTATAGCTTGGAATTAGAAATGAATTTTAGCAGGGTAAATGAATCTTTGCAGTAGAATTCATATAGACTGAAGTATTAGCCTGATTTACATATCTTTTAGTAGCTTGGTCTATCCAAAGAATTCAAAACTCGTCTTCACAAAACAGGGAAATGAGGAGAAGAGAAATACAAGATTCATACTAATACAAAGTGCAATCTATCTGCATCTGAGAGTTGTTCAGATACAGCAAACATGATGCTTTCACACAAAAATTTCTCCCTGAATAAATGAAGCTTTCTTCATTTTTATTATCTGTAATACAAAATAACACCTGTTTATTCCAGCCAAACACTTGCTCTGTTGGCCGACAGAGACCTGGGCCCAAAAGGATGATGCAATTTATACTAGCTGTTGTGCATCAGAGGTTGTTATAAAACAAATACTAAGCCAAGTGATTACTCTTTAAAAAGGGAAAGTTATCTTAATGTATTTTTGCTGCTAGACAATCTTTTAAGTGTGTGCAGCTGTGTGCACATGCACATTTGCAAGACAGGAGGGAATAACAAAAGAAGAGCTGAATTGGTTCCATTGCAAACAGAATATTTGGCAGAAGGTTTCAGATTAACTTTCTCCTCTACTGACCTCTGTCTCCATCCAGCAGCAAATACTATTTTGAAGACCAAACCAATCTAGTCCCAGTCAGTTACAGACCACACCAACAAATAACCCTGATCCTGCAGAATGAAGGTCGGTGAGGAGGAGAGACTTCTATTTACAGTCAAACTGCTCCACGTTATTTTTGCTATTGGGTTTCAACCTATCAACGCATCTGAAATAGAGGCCTTGCTTCCCACTCCATTCACTGTGACCTACAGCATTTGCCAAACTTCATAAATTACCCCATCACACTGCATGGCACAGCCAGGCACTCTCCGCACCTCAGCTTGCGGGGGAGTACAGCAGCTCTTACCTGTTATCAGACTACTGCACTTAAAAGGAAGGAAGCCGCTGGCCCGCGAGCAGCCAGGGCCACTACCTAGCCCTGCGGGTGCAGCAAGGGCACTCGTGCTTACCCTGCTAACCTGCTCACTTGCACACTCCCCCAAAACAGGCTGCTTTTGTTTCAAGACACTACAGGACAGGTATTTGCTTTGTGGTTTTTTTTTTCCAATCATCTTGCTGTTGAAAGTTTTCTTCCTCTCCCTTGTATTTTTATGTGTTTCTCCTTGCTATTTGCCATGGGTTTTCCTTCCACTCTTTAATGACCTACTGCTTCTTACCGTGAATATTACAGATAGTAATCAATTCCTCATAGATATCTATTCATGAGAACTTATAATTAACTCTTGTTAACAGGCCAAAGTTGTTACTATGAGGACTGCTGTGCCACAATGGCCTCTGGAAGCAGTTGTCTCTGCAGACAAGGGACTCGCAGGCAGCTACCAGAGCGGAGGAAGAGCAGCTCTCCCCGCCTTTACTCCGAACCAGGCGGTCGAAGCCAAAACAAACACTTTGTACCTAACGGCCAGTCTACTAAAACTTGGCATTTGTGGAGTAGAAAAGCCTGAAACAACTGTTCAGAACAGCCTGCTGGTGAAACGGGGCTAATAATGATGTATAACAGTTGGGAAAAAAATGCATGTCTCAGAGGCTGAACAAGAGGAAAGGAAGGAGACACAGATTCAAAGTACAGACAAAACACAACTTAGAGTAACTGCTCTCCAGGACTGACTTTATTCTGTAAATATTTTATGACCCCCTAGTTATGAGACTTTGTAGTCTGTATCAGCATATTTTATATTCTATACTCATAGCTTTCTATATTCTCTATATTCACAGCTTGCTCTCTCCATATATATGTACACATGCACTATAAACACACACATACATGTATGTATATATAAATTTCATTACTAGGACAACACTATTTGTAAAATTATTCTTTAATTATGAAGGCAGCCATAATCAGCTTCATTTGCTGAAGACACACTTTTACTGACAGGAACTCCATAGGGACATCTCTAGCAACAACAAAGATGATGAATCAAGCCTAAGTACGCTCTCTGCAAGACCCTAGAAATACCCTTTGTATGAGAAATCTTCACTAAAGACTATTGTTAAGAATTGACGAAAAAAATCTCTTTCCCTCCTGTATCAGAACGTAATTTTTAATCAATATCTTACTTTCTAATAAAGCTTTGATTAATCGAAATCACAATTTCAAAAAGATGAAGCTACATTTATTTGACTAGACGCCCTTCTGCAAAACTTCATCAATTCATTTCAAACAAATTCAGTTAAATATACAGTTCAACTTTACCTTTGGATTTCGGAATTAACTCCCCACAACTCAGTATGCGTACTTCAGCATATGGTTTACTAGATGCATCTGTTTTCTGATTTTCTATTTCTCTCACAACCTCTTGACCTGAGATGACTTGTCCAAAAACAACGTGATGTCTGAAAATTTAAACAGAAATATGACTTAGCAACAATTTTTTCAAAGCATTCCTCAAATGAACATAGAAGAAGATAAACGTATTTACCCATCTAAGTGAGGCGTAGGTTTAGTTGTTCTTTTGTTGTCAAACGAAGTAATTTAAAGAGAAAAACATAAGTTTTAGAGCAAAGTAGTCAGCATTTTAAGTTATACATTTTATATATGTGTGAATATATACATAAAGTGAAAATTGAGTAAACTAATAAAACTGCATTCAGTTATTTAATGTTTTATACATTAAACTACTTATTTTCTTACTTTGACTAACACATTTTACATACGTCAAACAAAAATACAGATTAATAAGTTTTCAGACCACATCTTTATATAGCATATAAGTACTCTACTAAATTATATTAACATCTCAAGTAATGTATAAAAATAAGGCAAACTGTCTTAAAGGAAGAAAACTGCAAATAACCTACTCATTATAAAACCTTCAGAAAACAAAGGAAAAAACAGTCTTCTACTTTTCATGTCAAGTTTCCTTGTAGAAGTGACTGTCTTTATACATGGAGAATCAAACTGTTCACAGTTCCCGCTACATAGGGATTACAAGGCACGTCAGCCATGATAGAAGTTGAATTCTGAGATAAATACACATACTATCTTTGAGCAGTCCCAAGTACACATCTAATGGCACGTGACATGTGCAACTGACCATAATTCTGGTCATGGCACACATAAGACTGTTGAATTTCAAGAATGCTTTCTGTAGATAAGAGTTATATATAAGTTTATATATGATTTTTTTAAATATTTCTGCAGTAGACACCTGTTAAATCAAAATGAGACTCCACTTGAAAGTTTTCTGTGACAGAAAATTTCTCTACCACTTTGAGTCTGGAGAAATCCCAGGGCTGCTTTCCCTCCCTTCAGACATTAAAAGAATGTCATAAAATTGTGCAAGGATCTAATAGATTTGCATTATTGCCTAAGTGAGAACGCACCTACTAAAAACAACAACTACAACAAAAAGCTCTTTTGTGCAGACATTGAGTGCTAAACGCAAGAGTGATTTTAAAAAAAAGTCATTTTCCCTAAAATGTTCATTAGAAAAATGGCATCTTTCCTGAGTTTATGAAAAAGCATCAGCTTTGAGTCTGTTTATGAGCTAGTCTCCAAAAATTAAGAGTTATCTTTGCAAATTACAACCCCCTGAGTCATGCACAATTTATAACAGTTCAATACTTACATGAAGAACTGTGAACCATTTGTATCTTTCCCTCGGTTGGCCATTGAAAGGAGAAATTCCTTGTTGTGCTTAACAGCAAAGCTTTCGTCTAAAAAATAAATTAAAAAACAAGTATTTTCAATTCCTTGAAAATGTCATGTGCTCAGATAAATGCTATAACCTAAGTAAACTCATCCTTGCCATTTCATTAAAAATAGCATTAAAGTTAGATTCAGAACAATAAGCACTATTTAAAAAAAGACATTACACCTTTCAGGCCATATAGTGCAACTTAAGAAGAGGCATTATGAATTTGATTTTTAGCCTGAGAAAAAAAACTAAGAATATAACTTCCTTATCAAGAAATTTGTTTTCTAACACTGTAAATAGAGACCTGACCATTCTAAGCTTTTGCTGTTTTTGTTCCACACATGCAGATCTTTCTCTCTCTGAAGCAGAAAAAGTTTATTGTGGTGCATTACGCATTATAAAACTCCCTAACTTTCCAGCTGTTTTGTTATATTTTAATAAATACGGAATTTAATGGTAATTTCAAAGAACTTCGGTTTATTGACTACACAGACAGGTTTAATCAAACTAGCCATGAAGAAAATAAGTTTAAATGAAAGGAATCTTACTTTGGATTATGTCATAATTTTAACAGTTCAGGTTAAATCCCAATGAAACTGAAATATAATCATCATTCTTCACTTAAGACACTTGCAACAGATCATCCTATCCTCCTTTATCACCTAAACAGCATTAAAGGCTGTAGAGGTATCTAAAATGTCCAGACTGAAGTTGTTTATTCATTATTATATAGAGTTATGGCAAGACAAAGAACATTCCTTTATGGTTATGATCTTGCATCACACTGAATCACTGGTAGTGAAAGGGACAGTTACAGTTCCTCCTACTGCCACCTGAACCACTGGTCTTGCACTAGCTGTTATCTAACCCCAGTGAGATGGTTAAGGAGACTCATCAGAAAGAAAAAAAAAAAGATAGAGAGAGAGATTCATGATAGCATGATGCACTGCACAAACAGCTACAGCTGCCACAAGGTAAGTTTTGCTGCTTCTTCCATCTCTTCCAACCATATCCTTTTCCAACCCCAGCTAATCACTTGTGCTGGTTTCTTACACTTGTTGGACTACCTAGTGAACTGGATTGAAACACTGATATGGATTTTTTTTTTTTTTTTTTTTTTTTGCGCTGTACAGCTTGTATGGCATTTTAACAAGCTGAATCAGCTTAGTTTCATCTGACGGGAACCACAGCAGTGCAAGCTAAGATCTCCCCTCTTCAGCAGTTGCAAACTGTTGATTCAACCAAAGGCCTGACAGAAAAACTGCAGCTTAAACTTCTCAAACAGTGAATAACTATTTTGATTGTTTGCTGCAAACTCAGAGAAGCACCAATGTTAGAAGAAAAATGGCAAGTAGAAGGGAGGATTACAGGCACCCCTTTATGTGGCAGATGGCCATCAGAAGGGTATAGCTGTAACATGAAACTCCTCTCTGAAACAGGGAGATGCTCCAGTACATTCTGGACCAACACAGGCTGGGAAGGAGGCTGGAGAGAGAAGACGATCTTAGGTGACACGGACTAAAAGAGAACCAGCACTGTGACAAAACTGACGCCTCTCAAGTTCTCTTGAGCTCAGGAAAACAAGGCTTTACACTTCCCTGTAAATAGAAAGAGCTTGCAAGACAATCAGACTCCATCATGACTTTGTCCTCCTGATTGGAGAAAAATGTAAGTCCCAACTTTTGGCTATCTGCTCAAGCTCAAAAAGGTACATTCAGAATCAGAATACCATGTTTAGAAACAATTATAAAAATGCAGGTCTGGCAAAATTCCTACATCTAAATGAATCTAATTTCTGTTTAGTTTTTCATTACAAAGGTTTACATCCTAACAACAATAAAACCAAACAAAAAAACACAAGAAACAACGACAAAAAACACTTCCCCTCCACATTATGATAGTCTCATGTGAAAAACAACAGAAGACTAAGACAAGTAAAGTCCTAATAAAGACATTGGAGTTGACACTTACAGAATGGAGACTACAGAACATAAATGTGATTGCTTAGAATAACAAAGGAAGAGTGGACTCACAAACTCTTACCTTCAAAAAAGCCACCATAAATGGATTCTCCTCCCCTGCCATTTCCTGAAAAGAGTAAAAGTAGCAGTTGCAACTTAAAGTACTCATAAATAGAGTCACATTTTATTGAGGATGTTTTGCAATACAAATTATTGCTCTAACTACATCTAAATGACTGGTATTATTCCTGAAGATATCTAAAGATGATCAGATAATAAGAAGCATCTCCTTATTGTTTCCTTTAAACAGAAACAAACCAACTTTATCATGAGACATAAAACTTACTGAGCACTAAGGTAATGGAACAGAATTTGCACATACATGCATATACATATTAAGTGTTCATGTAAGCCTCTTACTCAGAAAAAAAGTATTCAAGTTACAGAATAATTCATGTAGTAAAGGATGCTAAACAGGAGTATCCTATTCCATAAGCACTAGGGTTCTTTAAAGATTCATATCATACCTTCGCTGAAGTCACCTCCTTGGATCATGAAATCTTTCACTACCCTGTGAAACAGACAACTTTTGTAATGCAATGGCTTTTGGGTGGATTTTCCTGTACCCTTTTCACCTAAAGGAGAGGAAGGAAAAAAAAAAAAAAAAGAAAAAAAGAAACAAAAAACAAAAAGTGACTCTGTGTACCTGTACAATCATCACTATTAAAAAAGCACTGCCTAAGGGCTTGATCAAAGTTATTCACTGAGAAAAAAAAAAATACTGAGGTAGGCACATACCTGTCAGGTTCTTGCTTATATTACATTTGAGGAAACAGAGCAGAAACCAGCTTCTTACTATTCTTAAATACAAAGAAGCAATGAAGAAGTTCATTTGAATTTAACTTAAATTTTAAATGTGAACCATTAAGTATAAACTTCATAAGATTTTTTCTGACTTGAAATGCTAATCAAAGACTTCAAGTAAAAAAAATCCTTGCACTAGCAAGGAAATAAGACCTTTTTAATCTAACTTAAATCTAACTTTTGGATATTTTGTAGACCAAGCATCATACCAAACTAGAACCAAAGACAAACAAAAAAGACATACACATTTGGGGTTCAAAATTATGAAATTCTCGTATGCTGATTTTGTGCAAGTAATGCCCAGTAATGCCTACTTTCCTGTAGCCAGCACAAGTGTCATACAAGGTGCACCAGCTAACTTCACACAACTAATCACACACCTCATCCTGATCAAATTAGTACTGCTGAGCGATTCATAAGAGATGCTACAAACTCTTGACCTGGAAAGGACCAGAGCTGACAGGAAAAGAAAGCAGGAAATGCTTAAGACAGAAAAAAAAAATCACTCTTGAGATAATACTTTATTAAAGTTTTTTTTGATAAAATATCGGCATTTTCAAAAAAAAAAGCAGAAAGTCCACAGGAAAAAATATTACTATTTGGGAATGTTTCTAGGAGTTTTTTTTTTTCACTACTTAATTCAAATTTCACTAGAGATGAAAGTCACCAGGTTCCATCTACAAAGAAAAAAAAATGTCAGCCAAGTAGGAAGCAAAGATACCAATGAACACCAGCAATACCTTTGAAATATCTCAAAATATCCCAAGACTAAAACAGACGTCTGCATGTTTGACCTCTTAGTTCAGGACTGGATAATGTTACATAATGTAAGTGGTAATTTCTAGTAACAGAAAATCAGCTTATTGTGTCAGTATTTGAACTTGATTAGTATATGCTTCCTGAAACATTCTAAGCCAAAGCTACAACTGCTTTGATTTTGCAGCAGATGCATATGAAAAATCTGCTGAATCTCTATAGATGCCAGGAGGCAATGCTTTATATGTTTGTTTTTGTGTCAGAAAATGCCAGGAAGAATACTTTAGGTGCCAAACTAACATGGTATATTAAAAACCATAAATAGAATTAAAAATCTACAAACCTGTGCAAAGGCAGCGAAAATTCTCACATGTCTTTGGACACACATCTGAAAACAACTCAAAGACCACTCTTCCAGCTAGAAAAAAAGTCACATTTGTTACAAAGTGGACTCTTATTAGCACTATTCTTAGATATTTAATTGAATATTAAATATAAGGATTACATATTTTAATTTTCTTACCAGGTACATTGTTGATGGCTATGTCAAAAAAGCAACGAGGTCTCTGGACCTTTACTCCCATGGCTTCAAAAGTTTAAATACTGTAAATAATAAAAATAAACATGAGTGTTTCCCTTTGTGTAGTGAAATTATGCTCGTCAAAGAAGATTTTATAAGACAACAAAAACTGTACAAATGATAAGAAAAAGAATGCATAAAAAACTCATAGCAAAAAAAAAATTTTGGAAAGACTTCCAAATACTTCCAAAGACTTCATAGAACTTCACACAATTTCATGTTTTGTGGACCCAAAGGAGTGATTTGTTTTTACTGCTTGCTGCAATTGTTTTAACTTGAAGCTTAACTGCCATAGCTCAAAAAAAAAAAAAAAAAAAAAAAAAAAAAAAAAAAAAAAAAAAAAAAAAAAAAGATACTGCAAGGTATAGGTAACATAAATTTTTAAGCCTTCTGGCTCTACAGATGGTATAACATAACCACTTTAAGACATTTCTTCCTAGATTTCTTGCATTTTCAGGACAAATCTGAATGAATCACAGAAACAAGAGCCGCTTTGGGCCCCCAGTGTGCTCTCTAGCACCTTACTGCAGCAGCTGCCTTTGAAGTGTCTAACCAGCGTAATTCGGGACCCCCAGGTGCAGCGCTAGCAGCCGGGGATGTGCAGCCCCCATGCCACGTCCCCTCGCTGGCTTTGGCGCAGGCCGGTGGTCCCAGGAGCGGGTCAGCCACTGCAGCGCACTCAAGGTCAGCTTCTGCCAAAGTCCTTTTCCATTAACAGAACTGGTCCATGAACTACACCTGCTCCGGAGCGACACACTGCTTAGGACATCAGGAAGCACAAAGAGTGTAGGACAGGACCTCCTCTGACCGCTGGCGGCGAGTCCATCAGCTCTGGGACAGCTCTGCTGCTTCTCACCCTGTCTGCCCATCCTCACTCACACTGTCACCCGCAGAGACGCCCCTGGCCAGGCTGCCATCCCTTAGCGACCCGCAGCAGGTACCCAAAGGCTTGCAGCAAAAGGCCGCGGCGCAGGGGGAAGCAGAACCGCACATAGGGCTGCAGACAGGAGGCCCCAGCAGCCCTGGAGCAGTGACAGCCACGCGCTGCACCCCAGGCCTAGCTGGGGCTGCAAACTAGCAGCAGCCACACTAACAGGGCAGTCCTCAAGCACAAAAAGGAGTTCTCCCAGGGAAATAAGGGCTCGATGCAGTCTATCAAATTCATACAAAAGCACAACTGGGCCCAAACTGCCACTGTTAGACAGCTCTGAAGAGCTGACATACTAAGCACATCACATGCAAACCAAAGGAAAGAACAAGAAATATCTGTGTTCTTCTCTACTTAAACAGGAGGTCTGCTTCCCTATTAAACGCCTGCTGTTCATATAAGCAATTGTAATAGACTGTTCCTCAAGCAGCTCTGATCAGGACCATCTTTATCACCAACTATACAGGTAGGGAACATCAGAGTTGCCCGGCAGCATGTACAGAACTGAAGGGATAGGGAGGACTCCCTAACCATGCAAGGGACTACTCCTGATTTTATAAGCTATATTCTGCAACCTAGAAGTAAAGAAAGAAGCACTAAAGCACTTTTTTTTCCACTAACTTCTTTGCAACAATTACTGAAGTAGGGCACTTTCAGAAATATCAGATTTTTTTGCTATAAATGTTAAAAAAGAATGGTCAAGGAGTTAATAACTGTTCATGGCTACAGCTTGATACCTAGCCCTAAGCATTCAATTTCTTCAGAGAGCATTTCCAGCATTCCTGTCACTATGAGATCAAGAGTTGCTCCTATTAGGAAACAGACCATTCTACATTAAAAAATAAAGCTGCGGGTTTTCCACAATTACCGCTAAGCGAAACAGCTTCAGCTTTGCATTGCCTCTCCTTTCATGCCATTGATTATATTTCTTGAGAACCCTAATGTAACTTTTGCCATATTCTTGGCTGTGTCAATCCCCTTATTTTCATTAAAGGCTTCCCTTCATGTCATTGAGAAATCTAGCCTCCAGTATGTGATACTCTCTTCCTTTGCTTATTCCCCAATCTCTCTCAACTGCTTCAGAAAGGAAACCAATATGATAATGGCAGAAGAATCTTTAAGACTGGAGCACTCTGCCCAGCATATGGGATGCAACCTATGAATTTGCAGTTCTAGTTATATTTGGTTGCCAGAAAACAAGACTAAAATCTGTATTTTAGACATACTGCATACATAACCTCTTCTAGAACTGAATCTCTTCTAGTAGCTGTGCTACAGAACAGCCTAGAAAAACTATTGTTGCCATCTGTCACATTCAGCTTAAGAACTAGAGGCTGTAAGAAATCAAAAGCCTGTAATGTAATCATGTTAGTCTATATTCTCTCCTCCTTGTGCACAATATTACTCCAACAGTTTTGTCAAGATTATACAGGGAAAATTCCAAGCACAAAGCAGGAGTCATTTAAATGAAAGACCAGGCAATAGCTCATCATGCATGCAACTCAGCCTGACTAGGCTTTGCAAACACGCAGAACCTCAGCAGATCCCACCCTCACTGCTGTGCAACAAATGCATTAGTTCACACAGTCAGAACCTGAATCCAAAGCGGCAGCCCTGCCTTGGCCTGCTTGCTCCTGCCTCCCGCTCTTCTATCAGTACAAGCAGTTTTGCAGCCCCATGAAGAAGCAAGCAAAGAAAACTCATCTAGCTGAAAACGTTCCTGGGGTCACGTTAGCGGAACACCAGCCCGTTCATGGCACTGTTCACACACTCTCCTGGCACAAGGACGAGGCAGGATGGGGCGAGGGAAATGGGAAGGCGGTAGTGGACAGACTTCTGTCAGAACAGAAACTCAGGCACCGTCCATAGGAGAATACAGCCATGTGGAGAAGGGGAAAAATAAAAATAAAATTTTGGTGATTAAAGTGCAAATCAATTTAGCAGAACTAAGACATTCAAGGGCCTGTAGTGGATGGCTCTTCAACTGTATGTGAACTTTAGACATTTGGCTGTTGGACTTGAGCGAGAGATACTGAATTTTTGCTTTATGGGCAATTAGATTGAGAAACAGAAGAGGAAAGTATGAACTATATACATGATTTTATATACATGAATTACATACACAATTTTAGCCAAAACAAATGCACATAATCTTAATAATGAGAAACATCTTTAATTGCAGATTTTGATAATGACTAAAGTTACTTATAAAATAAATGTCAATATACCTCCTGCAATTTTGACTTGGTTTTGTAAAGAAAAGAGAAGAGGGAAAGAAGAGGGACAGAGGGAGAGAGAGAATCCTACTTAAACTCTCATTCTCACCAACTTTTGCTTGATTGGGTAAGTTCATCTACATTCTCTCATGAGGAGTGGAACAAATGAAGCCTAGAGCATGGTCTAAATCCTTATGCGACACATTGCAATAAACTCAGGTCTACTTACCAATATGGTTTTCCTCATTACCTCCAGTTCCCCTGCACTTTCCCTAAATCCTCCAATAATCTTCCCTAAATACTGGCTGCATTTGGCTCCAAATGGCAATCAAATCGATTGCTTGATATGAAAACCCTGACTGAACAGCCCAAATAAACACACCTAATTCTTTAGTAGATGTTGCAAATATCTCCTGAAATAATCCAGGAATATCTCATCCCCGAAACTATTTGGAAGACTGAATCAAAACTTACTGGAAAGGAGTGGAGACAGCAATGCATTCTTAAATAAGAGAGCCGATGGAATAGAGTGGATAAGGCTTATTAAATCCCTAGTAAACCAGGCTAAAATACCAATGACATTTATCCTAACTACCTTTAAGTTAAGCAAGTATTTCCCCTTCAATATACTTAAGTATCTTTTGCAGGTAGGACTTTTTTCTTTTCTGTAGTTCATTGTGTATCTTTGATTTCAGAGACAGCTGCATTTGGTTTTTAAATTGCCCTATAATACATTTCCTTCTATTTTTCATGTCCAATTCTCCAAAAAGAAAACCTGCCAATGAGTCCTGTCTTTAACTTAATACAACTACTTTTCCATACTTGTATTTCTTTTCAACTATTACCTTGTTAATCCCACATAAGTACTACTGGAATAAATAAATCTCTTAAATTGATAAATTAATGTTCATATCACTAACTTACCAGCCAGAAGTCAGCTTGAAGGATCCCACTATGAACGTGCACACTAATGTTACCCAACATGTAAGGCAACATGAGAAAGTCAAATCACTCCTCTCTTCCAAAACCCTGAGGGAAAGGATGATATTGCAATCTAAATTCTGTCCTGAGATGTCCAAGCCATTCATCACTCTCTACCACCATCTAGAAGAGCCTGACTAAGTCTAAGTAAAAAGTGCCAACAGATTTACTTTAGTATACCTAAAGTGCTTATCAATAAACCCAAATCTACACTAAGCTGAACTTTCTATCTATACCTCAGTCAGGGTTCGCATCTCTTCACACCTGTGACCATCATTATTTCACTCAGTTATTTGCAGGATAAAGTTGGCCAACTTCTGGCCAGGCTGCAGACAGCCATCCTCTTTCAAAACAAGCTGTGCTGAGGGGGAAAAAAAATATGAAACAAGCTATTCACAAGTACCTCTCTGCCTGGGGTTATCACTTGTATCTGTGGATAGGCTTAAAAGTATGTGTGAAAGAATTTTTTTCCTGTCAAAATTACCCATGCTATCAAGTATCTAATATTATAACTGCTTTATATAACCCAGCTCCTTTTGACTGAAATAAACTAGGAAGCACTCACAGCCACAGACTAAGTGCAGTATCAGCACATGTCACACAGTGGAGAGGGGCCGATGGCCAGGAACACCCACGAGGCAAAGGCTTCCATAGGACCCCAAAGCCAGGATCAACGGGGGTTGCTACCAGAACGGAGAGCTTACACTTCCACGTGGTTAAAACTCATACAGATCACCAATATGCATGAAAACCACTCCTTCTGCCTCCTATGCATGGAAACATTTTGGCAGATGGACATGTTAGGTTAAAATGAGAATGGGAATGGAGACCAAGAATGCTAAATGCTCAGTCTAGCGTGGATTACATGGGAAATGAATTTATGGTTGCTAAATGATAGGATGATACTAGAGACATGAACAACCAAAATCCAACGAGCCTATCTTCAATCGCCATCATTTTCCTAAACATCAGCATCTTTTCCTCCCTATTTTACTATCAAGAACTGGAGACAGCAGCAATGACAACCAAGAGAGGCAGCTGTCACATTAGCCATTTACCTGCACAGAACTTTTTTGTCAGCAAGTTTAAGAATATGGTACTATTCTTGAACGGGTTTCAGGTTCATGATGTTTTCTTCTCAATCATGTGGACTTAAAACTTTTTTTCTCCCCCTAAATAAAGCACTCGTATTCTACACAGTTGTGTGGACCTTGTACTGTAAGACTTTCTACTCAGCATCACCCAGAGAAGTTTTCAAGCTTGGCTGCTCCCTCCAATGGTATTAAAAGAAATCTAACAACTTTCAAAATTTTTGCAGAAAAATAGTGACTGACACCACTTTCCAGGAGACCTTCTTCTCCAAAATAATGCCGAGAGTCTCTTCTTAGCTTACTGACATGGTATTTCCCCTTGTCTCCCCAAATCAAGGGATAAGACACCTGACAACACTGTCCTCCACGGAGGTAAGCAAAGAGTCTGCTTTTCTTTGAGAGAGGTTTAAGAAAATATCATTGTGAACTAGGTCTTTACTAAATAGGTGTCATGTATTCCCACACCACTACACTGTGAAGTTCATTTACATCACGTGTAGTGTGTATTTTTACAAACACTAACATGAACTCAGTCATCTTATACCAATGTATACAAAGAATGTACACACAGTTGTTATATCTCAGCTAGAACAAAAATATTCCACTGAGAAGGGAGACTGCCCACCAGTCCATATTCTTGTTTTATGTTCCCAGACAGAGAAATCTAGAATGAGAAAGATGATAAAGTATCTAAATATTTTCTTGCCAATAGCAAGTGGAAAGCTTTGTTGAGCTATGACTGTTTTTAATATCTACTTATTGGAGAAAATAAAACTTTGTTGTTACATGATGCTCAAAATAAACTCCAAAAGAGAAAATCCCTCCTCTCCCTGATTACTGAAGTTTTTAATAACACAAGATCACTTAAAACAGTAGGAAATACAGTTTTTTAATGCCAAGGCCTATTTGCAAGCCACGCCAAAAAAAAAAAAAAAAAAAAAAAAGACCTTGTTTCATCATTTTTTAATTTTTGTGGTCTACTCTTTTGACTATTACTTTGTATCTAGCCTTCCTTCTAGTGTCAACTTCACCTCCTTCATATTCTTCACTCATAATCCACAGAATATTATTCTTGCAAATCTTCTTTGGAAACAGTTCAGTGTTATCCAGCTAACTACAAAACAGTTTTTCACTTTCACAAAAGAGAGCTGGAAAAATGGGAAGCCTTAGTAAGAAGTACCATCCCAAGGACTATTAACTAGGGGGACTGCTGATGATCTACATTCTGCATATGTACCCCTTGCTTCACATCCACTTCACATAGTAGAAATTAGACTTTATTTTGTCAAACCCTAAAAATTATAAAGCTCTGATAAATAAAGCTACTTACACACTCTTCAGATTAAGATAAACTAATGTTTCGCAAGGCACGTGCAGTTTTCTTATTTCCCTACTTTTTTCTATTATGGTAGCGCTACAAACTTGTGTCACGATGCACGACCCCGCTGCATGGATGCATGGATTACTGCAATAAACTAGGCAAGAAAAAAAGAAACAAACAAACAAACAGAAAAGCACCACTTAGTCCTGCACAGGAGAGGAGGAGAGAAAAAAAAAAAAAAAA
>NW_020454092.1:1528609-1696508 GCF_003342845.1 Nothoprocta perdicaria
GCCCGCCTCGTCAGCGCCGCTCCGCCCCCTCCCCGAGCAGCGGCGCGCGGTGAGCGCGGTGAGGGAGGCACCTGGCGGCGCGGGCGGCCGCGCGGGGCGGGCGGGCAGCAGGAAGTGCCGGCAGCTCCGCGCGTAGTCGCGCGGCGGGAAGGGGCCCCGAGCGCCTCGTGGGAGCGGGGAGGTGGTTTGGGATTCACTGTCGCAGGGGGAGGTCGTTTTTGAATCCCGGGAGCCGCCTCTGTGCGTCCCGAAACCCAGTTCTTCGTGTCCGGAATGGCGAGTCAGGAGTCGCGCGGGCTCTGGCACGAGATAAGTTGGTAAATCTTCCCTTCCCCTGTAGCTCTGCCTTATTTAAGCCGGTTTTAGTTAACGTTTTTGTTTGTTATAGCCATCCTCAATGGAATTCCAGATCTTACCCAAATCTGTTTGACAAGACAATAGTGAAAGACCATTTACTAGTTGCACACTATTTACAAAAGCATCCTTCAAACAAATGTAGATTTTTTTTCTCTCTCTAAAAATGGGCCATCCCATTCCCTGGAGGTCTCGTGCGAGGCCTGTGCACGAGGCCTGCGGCTCTTTACGCAGTGTAAGCGCTTTCCGAAGGGCCCGGTGCAGGTGGGGTGTTCGCATGGTCAGAAACACACCAGTGCCCCAGCTAAGGCTGACTGGGGACGAGGACATAGAGACATTGATTTTTAACTGGTAGTTATGACTGTATTTAACTGCCTTACTCTCATTACAGGTGCGTTATAACTGAATTCTTCTTAATATGGTAACTGTACGGGACAAAAGAAAAAACAAGCTTCAGTTTTTCAAATGCCCAACTTTGTAACAACATAGTTCACTGAAAAGAGAAGGAATCTTTCAGGACACTTTGAAGACACCTGAGAAACAAAACAAAATGCTTTGTTGGAGGCAGGTTTGCTCGTTCACACAAATATATCGCCAGGCTCGGACCCTGAGCAGTGACCTGCTTCTGAGCCAGATAAATGGCTGCTCCCATGAAGATGAACTCTTTGGTCTCGTTGGAAGGAACAAGGCCAGGCTTTCTGAAAAGCACGTGGGAAGTGCACTCAATGTGCTGTGGCAGTTACAGAAGAAGAAGCCACTTTCATTAAGGACTAGCAACTATATAAGAAATCACTCCCAGTTTCTTACTCTTCGCATTTTGGCAGAAAACAAAGTAGAGCATATGGAAAATGATGTCGTAGTGGACACCCTATACAATATTCTGAGGTAGGCAGTATTATGCTGACTTCTATATCATTTATCAAAAGTCAGTTCAACAAAATCCTTAAAAATAGACTGTTTAAAACCTTTTATTTACTGCAATATCTGATAAATGATTTTCTCCTAACTTTCCTATTGCTGGTTCATTTCTATGGTTAGAAAACTTTTCGCTGAGAATGTTACAGTGAAGATGTTAAATCCCATGCAAACTAGCCGTCCTCTTATGATGCTATATTTTGTAGCTGAAAAGAATAAGTCTAAAAGACTTTGTAGTCAAAATTCAGATCACAAACAGATTGTCCTCTCTGAGCTTCAGTGCTCTGTGGCCCATACAGCTTGCAAGCCAGCTTGCCTCGCTTTCTGTGTCTCAATTTTCCAGATACAAAACGATTAATGTTTTGCAATTTCAATAGGGATTGGATTATTAATGCATAAATTATTCTAATCTGTTTTTAGCTATTTTATGTTTGGATGGAGTGATAGAAATGTAAAACTGTATAATAATAAAAGGATGTTTATCTTTTACATAGCTAAAGCTATCTTCATAGCTTTAGAAGCAAATTTTTAAACTGTTTTGTCTTTGACTGTTCTGAAGGCTGAACGTTGAAGACCATGATTCTCTAGCAGAAGCTCTTGTTACAGAAGGGTGGAAAAGATTAGAAAGGCAAGTACTGTGCTGCTGTCCTCTTTGAAAGCTGTAAATTGCAAGTGTAGTTGCTTTACCTAAGAGTTTTCGAAGAGTATTTACGAGAGTTTTTAAACATTTTGCATGTGTTTTGAATGTCAGTTGTATTTTTGAAGGGTTTTATGAGTATAGGTGTGGTGGGTTTTTTTTTCTTTAGATGAATACTTTGAATATTGATGGTATTTGGGGCACAGATATTCAAGATGAAGTTTAAATCGTGCTGCAGTGGAGAACTGACACTTTAAGATTTTAAAATACGTTATTTGTATGGGTGTATGTGTTTGAAATAAGTTGGAAGTTCTATCATTTACAATTTAATTTTAGTACACACTTCTTGGTGTCCTACTCTCCAATGGGAATGAGGACTCCTTGCTTAATTTTAGTAAAAATAATATATTAATTAAAACCTCAGCATTTTCCCATTGTGTACTTTTTTTTTTTTTGGCTTTTGATGTTTTAGTTTTAGTTCTTTAATCTCTGGTTGCTGTCAAGAGCTAGTGTCAGTTTTGTCACTAGCATCACAGAATTCCTTGTTCTAGCTTAACAGGTGGGGCAGCTTGACAAGTAAATAAATGCAGTCTAGTCTGAACACAAAATTATATTCAAATAATAAATTGCTCAAATTCGTTTTAGATTTTTCACAATTTATGACTTGATAATTGCAATAAATTTTCTTATAGTGATCTGGCTAAACCAAAGAACTACCATGTTTTTTCAAAGCTCTGTACACCTGGTATGATTTGGTAGAAAATTTGTAGGTGTTTAAGTAATAGCTTTGTATATTTTAACTTACTTTGGCAAAGTCCGAAGTGTTGCCATTTATTGATATTTCGTTTTCATGTTTTGTAATTCAAATATAATCTTACCTGTTACCTAATTGTCGTATTTTTGCTTCTAGGTATTCACTAAAATTAAAAATTAAACACGCTTTCTTTCTCTATTTGATGTCTTTAACAGACTTAGTTTGCCAGCTCTATCTAAATTTGCACTGTGTTTATACAAGCAGCACATGCATTTTAGTCCCTTACTTGGCAAAATAGCTCATATTGTAGACACGAAATTGGATTCTATACAGGATATAAGGTAAGTGGGGAAGCAACATACCATGATACCACGGGGTTGTGCTCACTAAACACTTTGCCTGTTCTCAGCTGAAGGTAGTTCAGGGTTTGTGGAAGAGAGATGATTTGTGTAAGGACATTGGTTTTCATGGATGAATTCATTCAGGAGAATACATTTTCTCAATTATTTTGGGACAAACTTCTGTATAACCGATTTAAGAACTATTTTAAAAATAATGATCTGCTTACAATGGGGAAAAAGGCATCAGGTACTACTTTGCCTGATTGTAAATTATACTGTTTTTTTTTTTTTTTTTTTGAGAATTTAGATACTGCTGACTCACCAGAAAATCAGAAAATGTCTTTCTTCCATGACATTAGTAGTTTTTCTGCCCCAACGTGGATTTAGTTTACTACTGTGAATAGCAGTAAACAATCTCAAAACAATATTATTTTTATTTATCTTCAAAGCTTTATAAAATAACTTAAAAGCAGCACCCAGTACTAAAAGTCTTTTTTTGTTTGTTTGTTTTTTGTTCTTCCTTGCTTATATTCTCCCTGCGCCCTTCTAGCAAAGGCTGCTGTCTTTTGTTGCTTTAAACAGCACCGTTAGCTGTAGCTGAGGGTTGAAGGAGGAGGAAGCTGTTTATGAAATAGTCGTTAAATGGAGCTGCATTTCCTTGCAGAATTGGTCATCATTTTTTTCCCCGTTAATTCCTTAGGAAGGCAGGTTTTCTTCGAGAGTGCTCGTGATTCTTTTCTCAATTCTCTTTCTTGAGAGTTGTGAAATTGAATTTTCTATAGTTTTATTTTTTGCTGAGCACAAAAGATATTTTAAAAAATGTGAATGAAAGACTTGCCTTGGGCAAACACTTTCATCACAAATCTCTGTAAGTAGTAGTAGAAAAATCCCTAAAATTTCTCTTGAGACAGAAGTTAGTAACACCTTGACTAATGTGCCTGCTTTGGCTAATTTATTTAAGAAATCTAGAACCTAATACTGAGTATTCAATGTGTATGTGTGATGAATTTTCTTTTTTTTTTTCTCTTCAGGGTCTTGTCCGTTTTGATGATCAGCATATCTGATGTTGTCTCGCAGAGTTTTCGAGATCGACTAATACAGAAGGCCGAACAGCTCTTGGGGGCAGAGAGTGAAGTCCACTTCAACTATGCCAGGAGAATAGCATTGTTTCTTCAAAATATTAAACTGCCACATCGTCCATTGCTAGAAAAATGCAACAAAATTTTCCTCAAAAGTGCCTGCCATCTCGATATACACAATATTAGTCTTATTTTTGGACTATATGAGCAGCTTGATTTTGACAATGCTGAGTTCCGCTTGGTTGCTAAACAGTTGCTGTCCAAATCTATAGATGATTACAATGATCCCGAAACTTTTACAAAATTGTTTTTTGCTCTTGGGCCTATGGCAGAACCCGCGGTAAGAGAAAGGTAAATGTAGTCACATTTCTATTTATTTATGGCTCAACCCATTCTTGCCTGTTCATTGGTGGATTGTTTGGTGTCTTAGAGTACCTACATTTTTTTTGTTTATTTGCAAAAGTGCTTGGGTCACTCATTTCTATTATCAGAGCAATGCAAACTGATCTTATACATTTTCATCTTACCCATGCAACATGAATAGTTGTTTAGAAGAAGGGTATATAGAACAGAGGTCTCTAGTTTGGGGGAAATATGTTTCCACAAATTTCATAAAGTATTTCTTTTGGTACTTTTCCTTCTTTTCTAGACAAGGAAAATTGCTACAATGTTTATTGCAGATTTTCAGCAGCTTTTCTTTGTAAGATGTGTCTCTCGTTTTTCTCTTTAGGTTGCTGGCTACTGCAGTGAGCATGGCAGAAGAATTTAGCAGTTATCAAGTATTGGTAATACTAAAAACAATGCAGAAGATGAAATGTAAAAATTCTCATCTACTCCAAAAGTAATTTTTGATACTAGTAGAAAATTGTTTTCTCTACATAAACTACTTCCATTTAATATAGAAAACCATAATATCTAATAAACTGGCTGTGAGGGGTAGGTAGTTCTGTCTCTCATAGACATACGCTCTGTATCTAACAAGTTACAGACTTCAGAATATCACATCTGGCTGAAAGGATATGTAGCAAGTGTTACTGTTAACTGAAGAGACAAACGAGAAGGTAGTAAGAAGGTAAAGAATGTGTCCAATCTAACAAATCCTGTTGCTAACGTGAATTTTTTCTTTAGGAGTTATCACACCCTATTTTAAAATAATAGGTATTGCATCTTTAAGTAAGAATTTGTGCCAGATTTCCTGCAGGTTTCAATTGAGCAGGGTTTATAGAGAGGTAATAGCTTTGATACACTGAAGGGAAATTGGTAAGGTTTTGGATCTTGAAGACTGCCATCAAATTTGACACAGATGCAGCAGAGGTAAGCACAATTTGTGGGCAACAACTCCGTGTTGTAGCTGCATGAACCAAACAGATCCTTGGGGAAAAAAAGCAGGAGTGTGGTGTTATTCGGAAGACAAGCAAATTCATGCTTTTTGTTCTTGAACCTCACTGGCTGAACAAAGTCTTGAAGAGAAAAATACTGTCTATACATCTAGCCCTGTCTTCTAGCTTTAGCCCGGCCTAACTGCAGCAACAGAATACCATCAAAATGACTAGGATGGAGTGGAGCCCAGGTGTGTGCAGCCCTCCACTTGGGTACCATGCACTGTGGGACGGCTCTTCTTCCTGTGAGGTTCTGCACTTGGTAATGTCTTCCACATTAGTGTAGTAATACTACTTTTTCTGTTTGTATTGTCTTTTTCTATTTGTATTCAGAATGGCTTCTATTCTGCACAAACATTTGGATAACTATCATACATTACAGTTGGTAAGGCTAACACAGTACTTGGTATTGTTACATTGCCACGATCTGGAGCTGTTTGACAAACTAAAAAAGTTGCTGTTTGGGTAAGTGTGTCTATTTGGTAAAGTAAAGGCCTGGTTAGTTTAAGTATTAAATGGTTGTCTGCTTGGTATTTTAAATATCAAGATGTTAAATTGTATTGTTTTGTTTCCATAAAATACAAAAAAGTAACAAATTGTGAAACCAGTTTGATTCTGTTAAACCTAAAGTGGAGGTTAGGACAAGATTATAGTCTTGTCTATAGCCTGGCAGTTATCAGCTAATAAATATTATAACATTTCAAATAGATCCATTTCCTATTGCAGTATAATGACATTCAGCAGGTAATTTTGATATTTTATAGGGAGAATATGTATTAATGACTTTGAAGTTTGAAGGAACAGGTAATAAATATGCAATAAGGAGGCTGTAGTCAGAACAATTGAAAGTACAAAGCAGAAATATTCTCGTTTTGACTGAAAAACTTTCAAGTTAGGTTTCAGGGCTGAACAGTTACCACTCAGAGAAGAAGCCACCTCAGGAGTCAGGGCATGGAGATTTGCCATGACTCTTCCACTGCTGCATCACCCGTAGAGGTGCATGAACATTTTGTTCTTGATACGTTTGTGTTCCTCAAGCAGCATCCAGGTCTCTTGCAGAGAAAAAAATAATTTTCCAGTCACTGAAATTACCTGGGTCCTAGAAAAGCTGCAGAATCTGCCCTTGTTAAAGACTTCTCTGTTTCATCAATGGCACTTGAAGCATCACCAACTGACTTAAGAAACAGCCTCTGCTCTGATGTTTTTAAACTTTGAATTAATTAGAAGGATAAAATAATTTCAGAATGAAAAAAAAAATGGTAGTAGTAGTTCACACAGTTGCTATGTCGTTCAGTTCCTACATCTTATTTGGGATGATGAGCAACTGTGACTTCTCAAATACAAATTTCATGTGCATCACATTTATTTATTTAAAACATTTGTACTTTTGTCAAAACTGATGTTCTGTCCTTATTTCTGTCTTTCTTCCAGTTTTTTAAAATCTAGTGTTGTCCCTGCTGATATAGCAGCAATAATTCGTGTTGTGGCCATGCTTCCTTCCACTCAGGTGGAGGAAATCCTTGTAACGAAAGCGGCCGCGGTTCTGCCCCAGTGCAGGCTCCCCTGCTTGAACTGCATCGCCGCCGCTCTTGTCAAGTGGAGCCATCTCGGGCAGCTGCAGAGCCCCCCGGAGCGGGGTGCCAGGCTGCTGCAGGAGCTGAACCGCTGCGCCTTTGCGCGGCTTCGGGGAGCCGGCAGCCTGCACCTTCTGCTGGAAGAACTGGCCTATGTGAACGGTGACTGGTTTGAAGAAGTCCTCTGTGGAGAAACCATGGCTGCCTGTCAGCGCTTGGTGGACCAAGTCACGTTTGCAAATGTGCTCCAGTTTTCTTTTTTTCTTATGAAAGCAAATCACCGCTCTGTTTCACTACTTGACAGAATAGCTTCTGTGACTCTTCAAAATATAGACAAGGTAATGCTTGTTTTCCTTTATTCTACTGTTTAAGTTATTCAAAAGAAAGAACAGGTTATTAGTGAATGAAACAGGATTCAAACTCCAGATAAATGGAATTTAATGTTGTTAACTGGAGAGTGGCATTTTCCTGAACTCACTGTTATAAGTGAGAGTGGGGATTTTGCTGAAGTGTAGAGAAGAGTTACAGTGTTTTTTAAAGGATTTCTTCAGTGCAGCTGATTTGAAGTTCATCACTGTTATATGTTCAAGCTGCTATTCTTCTGTATATATTATTTTACACTTCTTTTAAATTTTCCTTTCTTATATTATTATTCAGTCAGTGTTAGAAAGTCAAATCCTTGGCATTCAGTTTTACATTTAGTCATCTTAAAATATTTTTTTCTTAACAAAATTGCATCACATGGGGTTTATATTTTCATAGCATAGTTTTTCATAGCATTTTCATAGCATAGTTTTTGTGGGGATCTCCCCAGTAGTTTGTGTCCATGGTAAAAATTACTGTGTTTTCTTTATATCTTTTTCCTCCCTTTTATTCTGGTATTTATATAGCAGACCTTCTATAACATCCTGTAACAATTTAGTTTATTTGGGAATCTTTAATTGGCAACATTGGTGAAAGTTTGTTAAAATCTAAGCATACAGTAGCATTTGAATCTTCTACATCAGATTTTATTTTTTAGCAATGTCTGCAGTTTAATGTTTTGTTTTGTTTTGCATTTTTATATACATTTTTGTCCAGAGGAAGCTGAGAAATGAAAAGGTTAAAAAAAAAAAAAAGTTTTAAAATAGCTCATCTAGTGTAAAGACTTCCAGTCTGAATGGATTATAAACTCTTTCTATTTTAACAGAATATTAGAATATTTTACAGTGACTTAATTTAGAATTTTCTTATTGCAGATCCATCCCTTGGAAATATATTTTATCCTCCAGCTTTTCTCTATTCTGAACTATGACCCTCCTGCTCCTGAAGAGTTCTTTGAGAACTGCATCCAGCATCTTATTTCTAACTTGAGTAAGTGCATTAGCTGATGACGTGATGATATCAAATAAGTAAGTCTTATTGAAAGATATTATTGGTACTGGCAAAAATGGTGTAGAATGGCATATTTTTAAGCAAAGAAAAAAAGTGCATTTTGTATGTTGCCATTGCAGCATTGACGATTCAGTATATGTTTCTGTTGGGTTTCCAAACTTCAATTTTATAAGAGGTTAATGCTGTTGATAAGGGACTAGCAAGGCATCCTGAATTCTAATATAAAGACAATAAAAATTCTGCTTAATTGGCTATAGTGCTATTGGAAATAATTGTTGCAGTGTTCCCCAGGGAATTATCATTTGGAAAGAGCAAACATTTTATGATCAATCATTTAAAAAAAATGTACGGGTAAAATGTAGAGAGACTCAGAATTATTTTGGCTGATGATACAGCCTTGGAGAACTGCATGAAAATTTGTTGGGTACCAAAATATTGCAAAGTTGTCCCTTTTTAGGACTAACTCATTCCCTCTTGCAAGAATTGGGAAGGGTTACCTTACACCTTGCTGCAGCCGTGCAAAGGTATATCTGGTAGAGAATTCCTCCATCCTGCTTCTAGTTTTATGTTATACACCAAAGTTCTTTATGTCCATTTAATACGTGAAGAGAGAAACTTGGATGAGTCACTGGGAGGGGTGAGAACATGGCAAGAGCTTTCAAGTTGGCATCATTTGTTGCAAGATAATTGTGTTTGTCTTTTAAAGGTTGTTTTGAAACTCACCACTTGGTGCTGCTTGGTCATGTTTTAGCAGTGGCTGGCTATTTCCCTCCAGTTCTGATCAAGATGATATTTAATGTCCCTTTCCTAAGCAAATTGGATGCTGAGCTTGAAGGTCAGTATCTCGCTCTCTGATGAATTTGGTTATGTAGTATTTAGCATAAAAATGGAAATGGCACCTATATGTGAATGAGAAGTGGAGTAGTAGAGTTGCTCTATTGTAGAAATTGTCTCCTGGAAAGATTCCTCTGTATAATCCAGTTATTTTTTTGAGTGCTAAGAGGGAAGCAATGGACAAAAACTTACGTTTTGTTTTAAAAATACTGACATATGCTACAGATGATGTTTCCAGATGGTTATATGTCCGGTAAAGAATTCAGCCGTAGGAGTTTTGCCTGGTGGACCGGATTTTCCATGTTTCAGCTCACACCTTATTTTGTTTAACTCAGTCCTGCCTGACACCTCCAAGCAGAAGGTCCGCTTGTGCCTCATGAAACTGAACAGAGCAGTCTGCCTGGAGTGCCCCGAGTTTCACATCCCCTGGTTTCACGAGCGCTATTGCCAGCATGTCTTGCTTACAGGTAAGTAACTCAGGAGAGGAAAAGCTTCCCTCGCTGCCAGTAGTTACAGTAGTCTGCTAGACACTTCATTTGTACTAAAAATGAAATACTAACCCTAGCACACGTAGCAGCTCAGACATACCTTGCTATCCATGGAGGATGTGTTCCTGGAAAGCATCCCTGCCTGGGAATGTTGTTGTAAAGCAGTTTTTCCTATGACAATTAATGTGGGGGGAAATTTCTACATAAAAAAATACTCACAATTTAAATACATGGCAACAGTATGTATGGCACGGTGAATGGAGAGGCCAGAACAGGATCACCAGGACTGTCAGTTGGATAAGGTGCTGTTTTCAGAATAGACCCCTGATGCCTGCTTCCTTTAAAAGATTGAACGTTTCACTGAAGTCGTTCAGCGTGAGCATTCTTGCTGCATCCTTTACAATTTGTTGTCTGCCTCAGAAGAATCAAGACTGAGGGACAGAGAAATAGGCTAGTGGTCGAGTGTTCAGTGTCATGAGTGAAGAAGCTGAGATTTTTCAAACACTGATCTGTTCAGAAAATCCAAATCCAACTGTTGCAAGCCCAGAATCTCCTCTGTGTATTTTTCTGGTACTACTCTGCTGTCTACCAAACCCAGCCACTTTATCTCTGAGACTGAAGATGGTTTGCAGAGCAATGTATGAAACAGTCTGTAATAGATAAAGAAGCGGAAGATAGTGTGATATACATGGAATAAATGCTCAATAACTAAATGCCCATTTAACAATCTCAATGTGATCAAAAGCAAACAAAATCAAACAGGTGAAACCTGAAAATTGTGTTGCTTGTGGCATGTGAATGGGAAAATGTCTTGGAGTAGAAACTTGTGATTTACATGAGTGTAGCTGGGCAAAATTTGCTCTCCTTCCTTCTGTCTTTTCCTATCACCTTAAATAACTGGCAGTTTATGCTAGTGGACATCTGCCACTTTCCATCTAGAAGCTGATCACATGGTCTCTAAATTTGTGATCAAATAACACCAGGTATGTGTGGAAAAGCTTTTGTCTAGTAGGCTGGCTGTCAAAAATATCACTAATTTCAACTTGAGAACTTCAGCTGTGGAAGTGTTGATGCATGAACTCTTTATTTTCTCTTTGTAGGCAGTAGAAGAACAAGTTCACTGCGACGACACGTTCACAAGATGCTGGCAGAGATCTTAGGAGGAAGCCATTACACAAAAATATCTGTTCTCACACCATACTGCTATGAAATAGGTGAGCAGGTAACCCCATAAAGGTTGCTAGAGGCTTGTGCTACTATTATGGCTGAGGTTAGAATGCCCCTGAGGATGCAGATGCTAAGGTCACAAGGTATCACAAATAAGAAATGTTGACAATTTGTATAAAATACAGTATTTTAAAGTTCTAAACAATAATAAATGGGTAAATAAATAAATTGGGTATTTCTAATTATTATTACTTTTTCTAAAGTAAAACACTCCACAGGTCACATTCATTTTCTTTTTATAACAGCATACTGGATTTTTGTTGTGGGTTTTTTTTTTTTTTTTTTTCCTCCACAGATTTTGAATGTATTCTGGATGAAAATAAAAAACCTCTTTCCTATATGGCTCAGAATATACTTTTGGGCGATACGGAGGGAATGCATTCAAAACATGACATCAAGGACATGGCTCTACCACCAGGTGCTCAGAGGTTAGTACATGAGCTACATTTTGAGTTTAGACCACATTGTTGATGCTTATATCCTAAGTCATTGTTGCAGCCTGTATTTATTTTTCTGTTTCTTTTTTCCAAACTCTTTATGAGGTTTTAGCCTCCCCAGTGCAGATAGGTCTTCTTGACATCTCATTTCATGAAATGGAAATATAATTTTCCTCCCACTTTTTCAAATGATGCTTGGAAAATGCTGGTTAAGCTGGTTTTACCATTTGAACCAAATGCAGATACAAGAAGGAAGTGCTTTTCTGAAGCACGTGAAACTCAAGCATCTGTAGATAATTACAAGGGGAAAATACCTTGTCTAGTTTCAGTAATTGTTTCATTTTTCTTTTCCTAGGAGCTGTGACATATCTAGTAATAACTTTACTGCAACTATCAATCCTGTTTTTTGATATCTAGGGAAAACCTAAAGTAAAACACATCTTTATTTTTTTTGCAGAATTGCCTTGGAATTTCTTGATGCAAAGGACTTTAGCAAGGATTCACATCACTTGAAAGGAGAATCTGCAGTGAAAAAACGACACCTGGAAATGTTGGGATACCGGGTAGTTCAGGTCAGAAGTCAACAATGTATGCTGAAAATTGATGCACTTTCTTTGACGTAGTTTCTTAAAGGTAGTTCTCTTGCAGTGATTAAAAGTGCCTGCTGGACAAGAGCAAATTTGGATTGGCAGAGCAGATTTTCAAGCTGTTTTTGAGGTGATGCAAGCACTGTATAGAGCTCATACCTTCACTAAAAGCCCTTACAGCAAACTAAAGTCAAAATATCTTAGACTTGCCTTATTGCAGCATATTCACAATCTCCACATAGCCTGAGTGAAGGAGAAAGAGTGAAAGAGGCATTTCAGTTCACATCACCAAAAGTTTTCATACTAGAACAAAGTGGTACATATGTACACACTGACATTGAACCCTTGCGGTTTGTTTTGGTTTACATTGAACCAGAACCCTCCAGGGTAGACAGAGCCGAGTACTGGAGGCTCATGAAGGCCCGTGCTCCTGTGTATGTGGTCAGGGCGTTTCCTACTGTAGTTTGAACAGAATTCTTCTGTAACCCTGAGGATTTTTTGTTTGGCTTTTTTTTTTTTTTTTCTTTTTTTTTTTTTCCAATGGATAAACATCCTCTCTCATATTCTCTGACACTAAATGTTAAGCTTCTGATAGACTGTTTCCACTTTGATACCCCAATTAACAAGACAAGCTATAGTGATTGGGGATTTTTCTCTCTATTTGGGTTTCAAAGCACCTCAGGTGGGAGAGGGTTGGGGTTTGTCACTGCTTGTGTTGCATGGGTATGTGCTTTGCATCTCTGCAACTCTTACAGCTTTTTGGGGAGAGGAAAAAAGAAAAGATGGAGAAATTAATCTTGTAAGTGTAATGGTAAGCCTAGATTTTAGAAGGAACACAGATGATGATATTTTAAAAGTGGACAATAGTAAGTATCAGAGAGCCTTTCTCAGATGCTCACAAGGTGTTGTGTGCCTTATTTCAGACAATAGCAACATTAAGATTATATGACTTTGTCTTGCAGATTCCTCATTTTGAATGGAATTCTATGGTTCTGTCAACAAAAGAAGCACAACTGGAATATCTGAAAAAGCAACTCTATGAAACACAGTGATGCACAAGACATGTAATCAGTTTATCTTCTTGTACACCTGAAATATGTAGTTTCCAAAACCTCTTTAGGAATTGGCTGGACCAAGGTTTGCACAAGGCATCAGGTATCAAGCAATGTAATCCTGAATTTGCTAGGAATTGTAAAAGTCATAGTGGGTCAAAAAAATGCAATAAGGATGTTTAAAATCTGTGGAAGTTTAAGTTTAGTTTAAGTATATGGGTCTGTGACAATGCTGCCATAAAATGACATTATTATCTGCTGAACTTGGCCTAGGAGTCAGTTGTCTGCACAGGATCCTGCTTTTATATAGACAGGCTTGAAGTAGCAACTGTGGAGCACAGGGAGGGTAGCAGTGGTTGTAGCTGAGTGAGCAGTGATGGACGGTTGTGTGATTGAGCTGTTTTTGAGGTGTCACTCTGTGCCAAGCCAGGTATGTTTAAATCATGTATGGATAATATTATAAGTATGCACAACTGGAGGGATGAAAATTTACTATGAGCGAATTCAGAAAGTATATCTATCTTGAAAAATCTAAATGTAAAATAAGTGTTTCAATAAAATGTGCTGCTTTTGTTACTGTGCAGTCATTTTCTTGCTAAATGAAATTAGCAAGTGCTAGTGTGGATGGCGAGTGATCTGCGTGAGGAGTTTAGTCAGAGCAGATGGGAAGGTGGTGGTCCGTATAGTAAGGGAGAAAAGAGTGAAGAAGGCCCAGAGTAAGTAGCCCCGTGCACTAGGAGCTGAACAGTGCTGGCCAGGCCTTAGGCTTGGCCTTGCCTCTCTCTCTGCACAGACAAAGCACATGGTCATTCAAAAGCTAGAATTGCTGTTCAGCCAGCAGGGGTTTCTTTTCCAGATTTCCTTATGTATCAGTTTGTATTACCATAGAATGCAGAGGGCTGCATCCAAGCAGGTTTTAAAGATCTCCAGAGGAGGAGACTACAGAATCATACAACGCTTAAGGTTGGAAGGGACCTCCAGAAGTCATCTAGTGCAACCTCTCTGCACACTTAGGGTTACCTAGAGCATGTGGCACAGAACATGCAATTATGTTGCATTAGACTTAGGATGACCACTTTATTCACAGAAGAAATCTTTTAGAGAGGTACTCTATAGAAATGGTGGGTGTGCTGTACTTCAAAAAACATTGAAGGCACTTTTACATTTTTGGGCAAAGCATCTACTAAGAAATATGTGTCTTTGCACTGTGACAGTGACAACAAGCTGCAGATCACTAAAAATGACACCATTGACTGAATATTTATAGTTTTTAAAACAATGTTTAATTGTTACTAGTTAAAAGCTTTAACATGAAAAAAAGCATTGGTTCTTTATTAGGTGGAAAAGTCAGAGAATCACAGAATATTTAAGGTTGGAAGGGACCTCTAGAGATCATCTAGTCCAACCTTCCCACTCAAGCAGGCACACCTAGAGCATGCGGCACAGGGCAGCATCCAGGCGGGTTTTGAAGACCTCCAGAGTAGGAGACTCCACAACCTCCCTGGGCAGCCTGTTCCACTGCTCTGTTACCCTAACAGTAAAGAAGTTGCTCCTCACCTGGAGACGGAACTTCTTATGCTCCAGCTTGTGGCCATTACCCCTCGTCCTATCGCTGCCACCAGTGAAAACAGCCTGTCCCCTTCCTCCCTGCATTCTCCCTTCCTGAACTTATATTAATCATATCCCCTCTGAGCCTTCTCTTCTCCAGAGAAAACAGGCCCAGCTCACTCAGCCTCTCTTCATACAAGAGATGTTCCATTCCCTTAATCAAGGAAGCAAGTTTGAAACTTGAGCAAGTTTGCAGATGACACCAAGCTGGGTGGAGTGGCTGACACTCCGGAGGGCTGTGCTGCCATCCAGAGGAACCTGGACAGGCTGGTGAGTTGGGCAGAGAGGAACCTCATGAGGTTCAATAAGGATAAGTGCAGGGYCCTGCACCTGGGGAGGAATAACCCCAGGCAYCAGKACAGATTAGGGGTCGACCTGCTGGAAAGCACCTCCACGGAGAGGGACCTGGGAGTCCTGGTTGGCACTAAGTTAACCATGAGTGAGCAGTGTGCCCTCAGGGCCAAGAAGGCCAATGGGAAAAGTCCTCTCTGCTGTGGTTATGTGTTGATGATCATTTATTCTAAGGCTTTTCACTAATGCTTTTTTTTAATGCTTTCAGATCTCTGAGAAAGATTTTTGTTTAATTTTTGCTTTAGAAATAAGTACAAAAGCGTAAAAAAAAAGGAAAATCCTTGTTACTAGAAGGCAAAACACAGCAAGTGAATCTCCAGAGCAATTAACCTTGTAACTTTTTCTGTCTTGCTCAGAGCTGAGCCATGAATCTAACTTTAGTGGAGCTTGATGTCTCTTAGGCTACATAATATAGCCTATTTTCAATATTCACTTCAAAATCAGATTAGTTGTTTTTAAAAGGGTCTAATGAAAATACTTTTTAAGATCTGCCTAAAGAATGTAGGATTTACATACATTGCTGAAGGAGGAAATCAGGCTATACAAACAGCAGTTAGAACAAAGTTAAATACAATAATAGGTAGTTAACAATTGAGTAATTCCATAGCATCGTAAATTGGAGAGTAACCTCCAATATCCTGGCTTGTCTGGGTGAAAGGCATTCTAATTTTATCACTTAATCCCAGGAGTTTTCAAGTTCACAAATTATCAGTGAACTTTTTGTTTATTCTAAAAAATGTTTGTCAGAATTGTTGAGGTTTTTAAACTTTAGCAATAATTCAATTCTTGTTGATTAGTTAGTAATTATATTAAGACTTGGATAGAATAACTAGTACATTGCTACAAAACTTTGTACAATTTGGGGATATTCTCATGCAACAAAACCAGACAAGTCTATCAAAACTCCCTCACCATATCATATATTTTCCAGCATTTTATTTACAGTTTTGATAGTTTGAATAGATTTAAGCGTGTCGCTAGGCAGGAGGCTCCAGTAGCATAGCGGATCTCTTTGAGTATGCCACTCCATTCCTTCTTCTCGTCATCATACCTGCATTTAACAAGATGAGGTCAAAACACAGCTTCTTGACATTGGACACTTCCCTCCTAACCATGAAATGGAGAATAATCCACGTGTTGCAAAAGGCTGTAGCAACCACATGATGCACTGTGCAGCAGGAGAGGGTTACTGTCTTCCACACCAGGAGAGAGATGTTCTCACCATGATGCTTCAGCGCTGCTATCATCATTTAGATATGGATTTTACTCTCCAGTGTCTAGAAACCTACAGGTAAGTTGCAGCCTTCCATTAAGAAAGTATAATCAGAGTTAAACTTACTTCCATATGTCAGTGACTTCACTGGGTGCAAATTCTTTAGTTTCAAGCTGAATCATTGCGAAACCTCCAATAGCATATAAAGATCCATTTAAGGTGACTAAACTGATAGAACTTCTCTCTTGGGGAAATTCAGGCATAAGCTCCCACCTAAAACAAAAACAACCAAAAAAAATTCATCAAACACATGAAGACCATCTGAAACTGAATGCACTAAACCACAGCTGTAGCTGACATAAGTGCAGGTGCTAAGGACTATTTGACTGAAACTGTTTAGCAGAAGGAAAAAGAATTACTGAGATTTAGCAGCAGTGACTTCTCCTTCTCTGTCCCCACAGGGATGTGGTGTGTAAATACAAGTCTTTATGTGACAGATTTATACCATGATGAAATCCCCTATCAGAGACCTCTTTTTACAGATCTCCTGGTTCAAAGTCAGTAAGAGGCTTTAGAAACGTTGCTCCCTTTGCAAATTTCATCTCTATTGTTGAATTGTATAAGCAGATCTCATTTAACTTTTTTTTAGGGGTAGGTATGAAATTGATAGGTACAGTGCTGCTCTTCAGTGAGGACAACACAAGCAATGTGTTTGATAGTGATAGAAGAGGTTATTAGCAAACAAAATAGAAGTACATTCAAAATCACTTTACAAAATGAGCTATTAAAATAAAGCTTTACAGTCATTATTTGAAATGAGTGTACAGTTGAGCTGTGAGGATTGATAAGAATCAAAAGGAAAACTGAAGTAGAAAATGAGACAAAGATACTGAGAGGAAAAAATCATAATCATTTGGGGGATGCTGACTGCAAAGTACTCTGGCCATAATGACCTAGTAAGCAAGCTGCTTTCAGCTTTTGATTTTCTTCAGTACTCCTTTGTAATAGTTCAGAATGTGCTTAAAATCTTTTGTTTGCAAAACTCATGTTTGCCATGAAAAAAAGAGTGAGCAGGAAGACCCTATAAGGTAAGGTAGTACCCAGAGACCATTCAGCTAGTCCTTTCCAAGCACCTAATTTCTTGTGCTGTGGTTTTGTTTTTAGTACAAACAGTTTTCAGTACTGTTTAAACTCAATTAAGCAGCTCTTCCACTTCTCCCACATTATGCCAGCACATTTGTTTATGTGGTTGTGTGGCTAAATAAATTGAAAAAATAATCAGACTGAAAACAAACAAACAAATGAGAGAAAAGAGAAAAAAAAAGTGTGCTATTTTATCTAAATGAACTCTTTTTTAATCTTAGATAAAAAAAGGAGTACGGCAGCAGGAAAAATCTTGGAGATAAAGAAAAAAGATTTTTTTGAACTGCTGTTGTTCCTAAGAGGTATATGTAGACTAATTGTCGTAGGGGAAACATAGAGACCTAAACACCTTTGTGATTTATCTCAGAGATACTGAAAGTCTGGATGATAAAACGCTTGCTTAAAAAGAGCTAGTACGTTTCACTCACTTATTGGTGGTCAGATCAAAAGCTTCAACAGCTGCAGTAAGGCCTTCTTCAGTGACACCACCCGCAATCACAATCTTGCCCTTATGGATCGCTGTCCCGAACATTGAGCGAGCCACTTTCATGGGAGCCAGATCTCTCCAGTCTCCTTTCTTGGAGTTGTACACAAATACTCTGTTAGTACATTTCCTGCAGAGAGAAGGGAAAAGCTGTGATCATTTCTGGTGAAACGTTTAATAATTGCATTCCAAGGACAAGGACAGGACTTTGACAGGTCTAAAACACTAGTGGTATCCATAGAACTAAACCAACTGTTAAGTGCTGCTGACACAGGGCAGTAATTTGCACTGTATCTTGCAGGAAAAAAACTACGTCCTTTTCCTGGAGTGTTTCATTCAGATGGGTCTGGGGAAGAAAGGTATCAGAGAAATGTAGGGGAGAAGAATGTTTTTCCAGAAGTGAAAATAAATGTGTTCAACAGTAACTTTTCCAAACGTCTAGATACAAGAAGTTGTATCTTTAGCCCAGCTAAGTGTCCATGCAGGAAGATTTACTTAATTCTTTTTAGACCATACATATATACATAAAAACACACTTTTGTGCATGTGTGTGTACGATTATATGTTTGTCCGGTATATGTACTATAAATAAAGACATTGGCTTAGAGGGGTCATTTGCATGGCAGAGCAGTACCAGAGTGAAGTTGAAGGCATATTGGAAGTCACTGTGTCATAAACAGATGTCCAACATAATGTGTTGCCCATTGCCAAATCTCTGGCTAACTTAACCCACAGATACTAAAAATAAAGCAAATGCCTTTTTTTTTTTTGCCTGTGAGAACACATCATCTGTAAAGAAACAACCCCTGCTAGAAATTGTCATTAAAAGACTTGAGAGACTCACTTGTCATCAGTTTTTCCTCCAAGAGAATATATTAATCCATTATTTGAGATAGTAGAATGGCCATATACTTTGATGGGAAGCTTTTTGACTTCTCCCCATTTTATTGCCCTGGAAAAGGAAGACAACAATTTTAGCACTTTCAGCCAACAATGGATTATTTACATGTCCTCATTGGCATAATTATTCAATGAAACATACACAGGATCATAGCACAGTACTGAATCTAGAGACTCCTCAGTGCGAAGGTCCTTGCCTGCGATTACATAGATTTTGTTGTCTGATTCTCCCAGCCCAAAGAGACACCTGGCTGATGGCAGCGGAGGAAGGGCAAGCCACTCACCAGCAATGTTATCCAGCTGAAAGAGGATCAGAATAGAAAGTGTTAGGAAAGGCAAACAAGAAAAAGCAACACACTGAAAAAACTGCTCCACGGAAAGAAAGGTTGGTGCACTCAGTGTCTGAACTACCTACCTGTCCATCCGTTCAGGTGAGGAAGGACAACTCTATCCATCTGTGCTTCAGGGAGACCCAATAGAGCATCATGCCTCTCTCTGCATTTGTGCTCCCCTAAAGTGTTTGCTGCTTTGATCTCATTTTTCAACTTCCTTTTCCTGCCTCAAGGTCCCCCAGTCTTAAGTGTTTCCCATTATACATTTTAAAGAACAGATAGTTCTTACCCTCTCTGAAGGGAGCAGAAGCTACTGCCATGTCACACCTATAAATTCAGCAGTTTATACTAACTAGTATGAAGAGACATGCCAGCCACCTTCATACTTTTCCTCTTGATGATCAGGAAGCATTACACCTGAAATGGCACGCATGTTTATTTCACAAGACCTGCAGCAAAAGAGACTGTGTCTAGAGACTCCCAAACACACCTGTGATCCCTGGAGGTGCAGTGAGGAAAGGCTCAATTCCTAAGCAAGCAAGGCAGCCTTAATACTGATGTCTTGCCTAGTGATGTACCTCCAAGGCTGTCCCAATTCCTATTCAGGATGGTGAAAATACCAAAAAAAAAAAAAAAAAAAAAAAAAAAAAAAAAAAAAAGAAAAAAAAAAAAAAAAAAAAAAAAAAAAAAGGACAAAATCCACACAATGAAGTTTTTGTTTTGACCTGAGAACTTACTTTCAACTGACTCCGAATGCTCTGTAACATTTAACAAGAAATTTTAAACTTTTTCTTTCTTCCATTTTATATAAATTTGCTTGACAACGTCCAGGAAGGAAGGGAGTTTGCATGGATGCAAATGTGTGAAAAGGAGAGAAAGTTCATTCAAAATAATCAAATCTGGGTTTAGCTTAATGATGACTTTTCTCCAGAATTATGTTCCTTAGTTGACATCTCTATGAAAATCTCTATGATAAAATGCATCTCCCAGACTTCATAGACCACTCTCATTAGATAAGAACACTCATTGCAGCAGGGGAATTTAGTTCATGGACATAAGGTTGTTTGAGTAGCTAAATGTAGGTGGGATTACGAGGACGAGATGTACAGATCACAGCATGTTTGGTGGATCAGTCCTGGGGCTGGCCTGATACATCTCCGCATCTGCTGGGGTACTCAGCAGTTAGTCACACGTTTCTGAGACAGTGGTAGCCATGTTTTGTGCTGGTTTCTTAGCTGCCAAAGGAATTAGTAGCAGGAGTGGCAAAGGTGCATAAAATTAATTAGTAAGTGAAAGTCTTTATGGCACCACATTATCATTTCGGAGGAAACATTAGCCACAGGTAATGAAGTGTTTTACTGTGTGCAGTAGCAGCAGTGAGCAAGGCTTGAGAGGTGGCAAGCTGCAGAGCAGGACTGCAGGAAACGAGGATAGGTGTATAAAGCAGGGTTATGAAAATGTCACACTATCCACAGTACGTCTAGTGTCGGTCTGGAGGTTTAGTGTTTTGACTTCACGCCCCCCCCTTCTAGAATGCAGAATTCTAGAAGGACTGAGATTCGGATTACTCTGAATTATTATTCTGAATTATAGAAATTTTGACATGAATCCAGTGTTTCTATTGGAAGAATATTTCTGTAACAACTTCTGCATGTCAGTGATTTGTAGTTCACACCTACCTAAGGACATGACACAGTGCTAGTCCCTCTCTAGCAAAATGCTGCTTCCCTCACATGTACACCAAATTTCTCAAACTCTTTTATTGGGTTTGAAGATGGCAGTGAGCCATAGCTTTATATAAACACTTAATATGTTATGTTCAGTATATGAAGGCTCTAAAATTCTGCACGTGCTGCTCACTGTGCTGTATTTCCCAAGGACCTACTTGCACTCTTTTTAGGCCAATGTGCTTAAACAGGCACTTAGCCAGGGGCATGTTGCAGTTCAGCCTGAGCTAGTTTTAGTATCCAAGAATATACCATGTAACCAGCTATTAAAAACACTATAACAAAATTAGTTCATGGTAATAATTACAGCAGATTGTATTTTTGCTGACTATGTCAAATTTATCATAGTAGTTCTATTATATTTACACAGAATTAAAACGATATAAAATTACACTCAGTTGAAACACTATTTAGTATATTGACATTGACTTTGTCAAGAAAACAGCCTTCTACATGTGTATGTCTATGTATATGTATAGTTTTAGAGTACCATTAGCTTTTAAAATGCAAATATATCAGAATGGTTTCTGGAATTGTAGTAAAAATGGGCATTACTGTTAGCATAAAAAATATTTCAGATTTTTAAAAAAGCTGATCCTGTAAAGCATTCAAATTTACACTGAATTTAATGGAAATTCATGAAATAGATTACAAATCATTAGGCTTACCCTTATACATCTTTACCAATAAAAATCTGGTGCCTAAACTATGAAAACTAGTTCCTAGATAAAATATTATAACCATTCTTTTCTGAGATCTCACCCTCAGTCAAATCTTGAAAGAGAAAATACAAGTACCCTGGCTTCAGTGCGTATTTCTGAGGTAGGAATAATTCTCTACAGATTCTTCCTTCTAATGACCATAGACAGAGATAATTCACTTCTCACAATACACCTAACTTAAGCAGATATTAATGTGAGAGAAATCATAGCCAAGGGACTGCACTGGCCTAGGTGAAAATTGAGAGGAATACACATTTAAAGAAAAATCATAGGAAAGCTGTTTGGCATAGAGTGAAAGTACGTTTCAGTAACTCTTAGAGCACAAATACTATTGCACAAATAATGGCAAATTACATACCTGGAAGAAGTATGACTGGAAAGGCTGATCCTTGTTTTCTTCTTCCACATACAGTCCTCCAACAATATAGACCTGATTTTGTTTGGTGACTATGCTGGAATGATTTCTGGGAATCTGTTCTGCCAGGGCTGCGAGGTAGCATTCATTTTCAAGAGGATCATAAGCTACCGCAGCAGTGTCATTAACGAGAAGAATTAGGTCTTTGACAAACATGCCGTGCCGGGGAAGGTCATTTAAGTACCCAGGGAGTAAATCTTCATCTCCTACATCACCATTTACTTCCCCCTTGTTTGATTTTTCTGTGTTTTTACTAGGGTCAGGCAGTTTTCCAGCATAAGCATCCTTAATTATCTTTATTTTTTTCTGAAGCTCTGAGTTGCTTTTAATTATATCATCCTTCTCAACATGATCTTTGAAATACTTTTCTGGCATAAGACGAAACCGAATGCAGTCAAAAACTTCTCCCAGGCTCTTTACTCTGTTCTCCTTGTCTGTCCGAACCCATCTCATTACTGCTTCAAATACCAGTTCTTCTTTCTCTACGTTTAAGCTATCAGGTGTAATAATTGAGATAAGTTCATGGGGGGCAAGCTGCATGAAGTCCTCTTCTTTGCAAATCTGCAGAAAATGGTCTGAGACAAAATCACGGGCAGAAAATGCAAGTCTTGGACAGTCAAGCAGAAGCCCTAATCGAAGGATGGCCAGACAGTTCCCAACAGCAAGCCTCTTCTGAAGGTAGGAAACACACACAGTGAACACAGACGGGATCTGGAAGCGACTGGCCAAAGCAAAAATATCTTGTACATTAGAATCATTAAGATCAATACTTGCAGAATAAAGGTATTTGACTACCATATCCAGGACATTGGGGTCAACATTATCTAGAACTACCTCCTTCTTTTTCTCTTCATTTTGCTCAGATAAGAAGTACTCACGAAAATAAGGGCTACAAGCCGACAGAATCAGTCTGTGGCAAGGCAGGCTTCGGTCACCAGCTTTCAGGGAGCAATCTATAAACTTCTTCTCTTCCAGGAGTTCTTTGAGGCCATCCTGAAGAAGAGTGGATTGGTAAAGTCTGAGCTCTTCAGTAAGTTCCCTCTGAGAATCCATTTTGCTAAAATACTGGAAAGTGGGGGAGCAGAAAAGGTTGGCTGTGGTCTGCACAAAGGTCTGTCTGTAAAAAAGGCAGATCAATGTGCTTTGCCCAGCCTGAAGGCTTTGCAATTTAATCTTGCTAGCTAAATATAGGTACATACTCTTACAGGTCGGAATTTAGGGTGGATGGTGTGGAAAAAAAGAGTTGCTCTTGCAGCTGTCAAAGACTGAAAGAAGCAACTGTTGCTTTTAGTCACTATGGCCTGGTTCTGCCATCATTTTCTATGATGAATCAATGAGATAACTTGCAATGTAAGAAACTACTTGACATGAGTAAGGACACTAGAATATGATCCTCACTGAGATAACTATAAACAAGATTAGGAATACACGTTACAGAGAGTTCCTAAATAGAAATATTATTAATTGTCAGATGTAATGACTCTGCTCACTAATTCACACAAGTTGTCAGTGCATCTCATAGTTGTAGATTTTAATATGGTATCAATCATAAAGATAATAGGAAAAATTTAAACATTCCATCAATTATCTGTGCAATAAGATTTTTTTTTCCATTTTATTTCTCGTAAACATACCCATATCAAATCAGTGATGTCTTCAGATACTGGTAAGACTTTCAATGTCATTTTGATCATCTTAATACACAATCTGTTATATTTATTTAGAAGCTAAAAATCAACTGATTAAATAAAAATAAACTATTCAGGTAAGGTTCTACTTTCAAAAGTAATTTAAAATGAAGACTCCTTTTTCCTTGAAAAGCAACTACTCTTTATTTCACTTAATTTGTAGACATTATCAGTCCTTTTTAATTTCACAGAAATAGTGTTAATTGCTGTTAAAATAAACCGAGAGAGCAACTGAGAGAACAAAAGATATAATCCATTACATATTATTTAATGAACACTTTATTTAATATTAACTAAAAAAAAATCTAAAAGTTAACATTAAAAAAACCCTAAAACACTATTGAATGGTTTTAAAAGTATGTAGATTTTTAAAAAATATGCACATGTTGATGGTTTTACTATTCAGACTGGAAACATTTAGATTTTCAGGAAAAAAAAATGGTAATATAGAAGCAAAATAAATTTGAAGTTGTTTAAAATGTGTGCTTTCATGAACTGCATTTTGTCCATACACAGTATATGATAAAATTTTCTTTGAATGTAATGCAAACAGAATCTTCAACAAGGTATAATATTACTAAAATTTTCTGAGAATTTATTCTACCTTTCTCCTAGCTTTTCAGTACAGATAGAATTTAATTAAAACATACATTTTGAAAGATTTCCAACAAATACCGATATCCACATCACAATGACTTTACTAGCACAGTCAGCTGCTAAAACAACAGCTGAGAGGATTGCTCATTTGACTTTTTCCACATACAGAAAATAGTGCAGAGGTCTCACTAGAAATCCTAACAGCTGCATCTTCCTTTAAACAATAATGACTCATTTCTCTCTAACACAGAACAATATAAAGGTCTAATGAGTCAAATGCAGAAGCTATTTATGCGTGTGCGTTTTTTTTTTTAAAGGATTAGAAAAATGTGCCAAAAAAACAGAACAGCAAAAAAATGCATAGGAATGTTTAGATCAAAATAAAGTACTTCCATTGTTATGTAATAAACACTTCACAAAATTAATAGATATTAAAACTAGTATTTGTACTGATACAGTGTTTTATCAAAAAGTTTTCAGTACTAGAACTCTGCTACAATGATACAACTCAGATGCCTAGGTACAAAGTATTCTGTGTGTTATATTTCTCTGTTGCATAGTATGAAACAAGTTACAGAAATGCTATTTAGATATAAGCATTACAAAAGAGTACAGTGCTGCATATAAATAAATGAAAATAAATAACATTCTAATAGAAACACTATAATACAAACCTTTTATACATACACAGGTTTTGAGTGATATTTTAATGACACATGCTGACTATACACTGTACAATATTTGCCTATTTTTTAAATTTGGTATATTTTTTCTCATGTTTCCCTTGTTTTTTTTTCCTAATAATCTTCTAGAGACCTGACAAAATAAGTCAGAACAGTGAATCTTTCATTGCTTAGGCAATATATAACAGAAAAATCTAAATCAGCTTATTACTTCCCAGAGTCCCTGGAGCGTGAATCCATCCTTCAGTTTCTCTATCGCAAGTCCCAGTTCTTCTGAAAACACAGGTTCCCCATCATGTTGCTTTTTTTGAATGGAAAAGATATGAGAGAGAAAATAAACCAACACAGATTTTGTACTAATTTAATTATCAAGATTTCTACAACATAAATTTGACAATACAAAAAAGTTGGTCTTACCTTGTTACCATCAGCAAAATAAGCCTGAAAAACAAAACAAAAAAACACACCTCACAACTCTGAGAAAAAAAAAAACGCTTATAAACAAATCTCCTAATAACCTATTATGATAAAAATTGTTTCTGGTAAGTTTTCTTTGATAAAGCAGTTAATTTGGTTTTTGTTTTATAAACAAGATCAAAGTAATTGCTAGGTTTAAATAATTTACAAAAAAAATCTGGTAGGGTAAATTATTTTTCACTAAGTAATACTAAATCCCTGAGTTTTCCACCATACCAAATAAAGATTTTAAAATGTTACATTTTTTTTAGTTACATTTGTTATGCTGAGAAATACTGAGTAAAACAATGTTGACATGAAGTCTTGCTGGTTTCATTCTAGTATTTTCTGCTTCATGGGCAGCAGCATTTATTATTCAATATCAAAAACTGTGACTTCATAACTAACTTTGTAAGCAGTCTCAAAATTCAATTAACATCATAACCAATGTAAGAAACGATCATGGATTAACTGAACAACTGACCAAGTTTTTCCACAGTGATCTACAGAAGTAGTACAATCCTCTCCATCCTCAAAATGATATTGGGAAGCAATGTCTCTGAAAATATCTTTAATTCTGCAAGTCTCCAAGCAAGTACCAGTTCTAGATCACCATATTTATCAGAAAGAGCCTGATCTTGTTTTGATTGCACTTCTTGAGGGACACAAAGAAGGAAGTACTTCCCTTGGGAAACTGGATCTCATTCAAGCTATACATGACTCCACAGAATGGCATCACAGTCTTCAACTATCATGGAATACTGGAGTGGAACCAATCACTACATCTCACGTGTTGTTTCCTGGGGCAACCACCTTCTAATCATTTACAGTTTCCAGTTTTTATTTTAGGGTATACATTGCACAGTTATTTAATTCAAAAAGAAAGGAGAAATAAAAACTTATCTGAATGGATAATGATAGCAAAAGAAAAGAGAATAGAAGTAATATTGGTGCTGACTCCAGAGAGGAGTTATGAAACCACAGCAGTTGGCAAGCATCAGACATATAAAAACCCTGTATTTGTGCAGTCCCTGCAGATCACAGAATTGATCAGATCTTACAGAAGATGGCTGATCAAGATCACAGACATGCTACTGCATTTGAAGATATGTTTTCCTTAAATGCTGAGATGAAAACTAATGCAATTTTCTAAAGCAGTATTGGCAGTAATGTGCAGGTTGTCAGGAGTAACTTAAAATTATTGCTGTCTTTCTAAAAATCTTCCAAGTTTATATGTTTTTATGAGATTACTGTTGAGCTTACAGAAAGCACCACCTTTATAAGACTCCTCCAAAAGAAGGAAGAATGGCTTTTAAATGTAATGTATTTCATTAAATTATACCGATTGTTTTCAAACTATTCCTTATCTTGGTGTGTTGAGGAGCTACATACAATTATCATATATAACTACTAGTATTCTAAAGATAGTAATTAAAATCCCATACACAGAAGAAATTCCTGTAGTAGTTAATATTGATTAAATAACATTGAGGTGTACATAAAAGATCAACAGTTCATTTGTTATCTTTAATAGATTGAGATCTAAGGTTTTTTTTTTTAATTTGAAAAACATCAAGAGGATTTTTTTCTGTTGAGCTTACCACAAAAGCATCTGTCTGTTCATCAGATTCTATTTCCACATCATCTTGAACCTGCTCTACTGTTAGGTCTTCAAGAGGTTGAGGCTGCAAATTAAAACACTGAATTAAATAAATCCATATACTTAATAGACATTTAATGCATTTTATAAGTGGTGATAGTGCAATATTGCATCTGATTTCAAATATATGAAGAGACTACCTTTTCTTCCATTTCATAATCCACTCCAAAAATAGGGTTAGCTGAATAAACTCTGTGAAGTGAATTAATTTCTTTCACTGCTTCCTGTAGTTTCTCCACAGGGTCTATTTTAAAACCAAGTACATATCCTCCACTCTATACAATAAAAGAAAAATAGATATTTATTAAAATTTGTTCTCTTTGATGGGGATTTACAATTTAATGATAGCAAATTTCTATTTGCAGATATAAAATATAATTTCTATTATGATATCTTCCTGTATTTTCCATCTGTCCTTTAAGCTAAGGCTGAAATAAAAACAGGGGCAATGTTTTCCATAAGATAAATAAGATTTGAATTGGTATCCAACTATCTAGGAAGATTATGTTCCAAAGACCACTAAAAAGAAACACTGAAGGTAGTTTTAAAGTAGCACTGTAACAACTCAGAATTATAAAATCATACACATATGTAAATGTAGAGCCAACTAAAAAAGGCTATTAAAGCTTCTTACCTGCTGAGAACTCTCTATCACCATTGCCAAGCCAAATTTTGAGTCCCGTATTTTTATTGAACGCTAATGAATGGTAAAGAGGTAAAAAGAGTTTATCAAAAAAAAACCTTGAAATTACTGGATCTCTCTCTATATATACACACTATATATTTATACAGCACTACTGTTACTGGTTCTGGAAGCTCAGACACCAGCACTCCTTGCCATTTACCATCACAAATCTGAATCACTGAAATCAGGGAGCCGTGTCACATCAAAAGGGGTACCAGTTTGTTTCTGAACATCTTAAATAATGATCATAAAGTTTAGGGCATGCAGCTGGCATGCAGCATCAGGGAAAATATTTTGGGAATTAGAAATAAAGCTCATTCTTCGATATCCAAACCTGCCAATGAATTCATCTTATCAGAAAAATTACAGCATCCAATTAATCCTGACAGAAAAAAAAATATGTTGTGATTGACACGGTAAGACCAAATTCTTCCCTAATTCAGGACATGAGAATCATAATTTCAGTGTGAGTTGGGATCATCAGCTGAACATTATAACGCTTGTTACAGGATATTTCAGTTTGGAAAGGGATGTTTTAAGATACTTACAATTTGCAGATATGGTATGCTGACGTTAAAACTATCATTCATATTTGCATGCCACACTATTCTCACGTTAGTAATAAAAAATGTTCCCAAATTTCCCTATTAAAGAAAAAGTACATTATAAGTGCATTGTCGTATAAAACCCTCTTTCCAAATATAATGACTATTCATATCCATTTAAACACCAACATAATATAGTTTGATATTTAATCCAATAAAAGCCTGATTCTTTCTCACTGAAACTAGCAGAAACATTACTACCGATTTCAAGAAATCAAGATCAAAACTTTAAAAGATATGGCATCAAGTGGTAAAAACCACTTGGGAGTTCCTCATACTACCGTAAAGCGGGATCAAATCACAGCATAGCAAACCTAATGGGAATACATGAAGCTTCTGAGAGTGCTCTTAACTGTACAGATCTAGAATTGGTATATAGAGTAAGTAGAGTGGCATGTGGGTTAGGCTTGGTAACTGCAGAGATATGTGCCAAGGGAATGTAAAAGAAAGAACTTTTTAACTTGTCAAGATGGATCCTGTTTCCATTCTGGACTAAAATTGCCCTGACAGAAATAACAGTTCCTATTTTGTTTCATGGCTCTGGGAAATATAAATAACTAAAATAATACAGATGTTTTCTGTTTTCTTCTTGAACTCTTTTTCTACCTTTTCAAGTCAGAGATTCCTATTTCAGTTTCCAGTAATCAAGGACAACATACGTCTTACGATATGGTCAAAGCCATAAGTAAACATACCAATATTCAGCAGAGTATTTTGGAACAGCATGATTCATTTTCAGGATGATATAGATTTAGACTCATAAATCTATCTGCTTAACAGGAGGTGTGTATCTAATTCCTTGTACGTAAGCTGAGTCATGCAGAATTCAGATTGCCAAGAGAGAACTTTGTTGTACTGAGTAGTACCAGTACGGGATCAGCTTCTCCACATGTAACCAGCTTATGAACTGAATCAAGGATAACTTCTCTGAGGGGAAAGAACTGTAATAGTACAGTTGATAGGAAAGAAGGCTAAAATATTTTAGCTTTGCTAAAGTGGATTAGTTTCATTTTTCACTATACCTGGTCACTTGATAAATTCCATACTCCATTGATTTTATTATATATTTGTTCTTGTGGCAGTAGTCTCAGTTGCTTGTTCTGAATCAACGCACTTCTAAGCTTCAGGTCACGATACATTTTAGAAGTTTCATAAGCTCTAGAAAAATGAAAATTTAGGTTATCATATCAGTTTTCTATCTTTTTTTAGTGTTAATGCTTTGGCACCAATTGGAAATGTGTATTTCCAAATTTTTTTAATACCACGTTGTATAAAAACATCAGAATTATTATAATCACTATAAATAATCACATTTCAGTTTTCCTTACTGACACTACTTTTAAAGGTTTTTTTTGACATTTGTTTTAATCTTCTGGACTGCCCATATGTATGCTCTTTCTTTTCCTGAAAATTGTCATTGCCTAGCCTCTGTTGCAAAGCATAAATCTTCCAAGTTCCATCATCAAAATCATTTATTCTATACTGCAGGCTAAGTCAAAAACATGTAATCTATATCAGTGAGTATTCCACAGTTCTTAAACTGAAACAGAGAAATAACGTATTATGCACACATTCTATGCACAGGTAACACAGACTGAACACATATTTAGGTGTGAAACATCCAGTGTTTTGAATCCAGTGGGACATCTGACCAGGATTTAACCCTTTGACATGGTCCACGACTACAGAAAATGATTAGACAGATGGCCTCTGTAGTACTTTGATTTATTCACTCAGTTTACTCATTCGCGTGGTGAATGATTTGATTCATGTCCAACCAGTACTGATACATGAAATTTTTTATGGTATGCAGTTATGTAATAAAATTTGTGAGCATTTTCTTGGCTCTTCCTAGAGATTGTGTTCTCTGTTGAGATGCTGGTGTGGATGTTAAATATGGACAGTTATTTACTGGGTCCATCAACCGTAGCAATCCCACATTCTGCTTATAAATTTGATTCACTGAATTTTGTAAATGAATATACACTATTTTAAGTTTGGTACCTGTGCACAGCAATAACGGAAGTGAAGAGCCTAGGACTTCCAGGAACAACATTGGTAAATATGAACTCAAAACGTGTATTGTTACACTTTGTCAAGATATACAGAGCTTCGGTCTGTCCTCGTAATTTCTGTAAGGAAAAAAATTCAGATATAACATTCTGTATAAGATAGATATAATATATAATAAGATATTGCAGATATTAGACTGTATGAGGAATAGTAACCTTAACATATTATTTAAATTCTTGTTATCCATCTAGTAATGGATGCTGTGCTGCGCTAGCCCAGGAGGGTGAGAGCACTGAGCAGCCAGGCAATACCTGTGCCACCAGGTGGCTGCCCCAGAGATGTGCGTAACCTCGCTACCTCTTTGCTGCTATCTTGCCAAACAAATACCTTCACAACTGTGTGTACCTCTGGCTGTGTATTTGTCAGTTTTCTTCCACAAACTTAGCATTTCTCTATCTCATGTTAAATTTAGATGAAATGAGCCAAACACGCATGAGTTACCTACAAGGAGTGATTACCAGACAGTGGGATTACATGAGTCTCGCTGCCTTAGGAAACTGGCAGCAACCCCACTTCTTTAGTAATGTAAAGTTCTCCCATCTTTTAAAAATAATCTAAAATCATTCTATTATTGTTCTTGAAAATAAACTTTGAGATAATTAGTATAGTGCAGTGTGAATAATAAAATACAAATTCTTTTATATTTTAAAAAGGATTTTTTAAACTTACTGAGTTGGCAGTTCTTGTAGTTATATTTATAATGCAGTTGTAACCAACAGCTAAAAGTTTGGAGAGAAAAAAAAAAGAACAGTTTTAATAGCAAGAAGATACTCAGAATTTGAGAGTACAGTATGGCATTTTGGAGCACACCTTTGGAAGCTGTTTGTGAAAATTCCTTATTACAGTCAGCAGTCTGAACCCTTGTCATAAAATCAGACTAATGTAAGCTGAAGGCGCCCTTTGAGGCCCTCTGGACCAATGCCCTGCTCAAAGCAGGGGCAATTCAACCAGGCTGCTCAGGGTGGTATCTAGTTGAGTTCTGAGTATTTTCAAGCAAGCAGATGGGTAACAGCCCTGAAACAGGTTCCCCAGGGAGGCTCTTCAGTCCTCTTCCTTGGAGATGTTCAAAGGCCACCTGGACGCAATCCTTACAGAACATGGAACTGTTCTAAAAAGATAAGTATATGTAAAATAGTGTGTGTGTGCTTGTGCATGTACACATTAGATAGAGAGCAAATGCAAACGAGCGTGCTACCAGGTTGTGTAAGTTTACATAGATTGTGAACAGCATATAGATTGCCAGTCCTGACCGACTATTGGGAACTGAGCACTGAAAATAATTTTGGTCCTGATGCACCCTGGGCCTGTTTCAGCAAATTAAATTAAATATGAGTAGACAGGCTTGGTACTCATATCATTTAAAATTAGAAGCTTATTCAGAGCTCATAATAGTAAATTTGGGAGGATGGGTATTCATGAGGAAAAAAATGCTGACCTGTACAGAACATGAGCAAAACATACAAGTGTGGCCAGAAGTGGGAAAAAAACCCACAAAACAACAACAAAAAACACTCCAACTTTTCTTTCTTTCTTGAAAAAGGAAGTTCCACATATACTAAATAAAAAGTCTGATACTCTTCAATTTCTCTTATGAGAAATAAACATTAAATGAGAAATCAACATTAAATACTAATAGTTTTCTAAGAATTATTAAAACAGTTCCTATATTAATAATACATTAGTAACAGTTTATTTCAGACTTCACAGAAGCAGCAGCTCTATGCTTCAGTATTCTGTACTATAATCCATTCACTACTGTGAAAGCAGAGCACAGCATCACAAAGGACACAAAATTTATAGTCCACTTAGGAGAAGACAACACTTACAGAGATTGACTCTAGGCAATGATAAGGAGTGCCAAATAATGCGTAGATTTGTCACAAGGAGTCTACCTGGAAAGAAAGAGTGATATTTCTATTATTTCTAATTTGATGTCAGTTACTCAAATCATCCACTTAATAAGATGTAAGTATGTAAACAATGTTTCATATATATACAGTTGTATACATATGTGCACACTCGTGCCTGTATTATATATACACACACACATATATATACACACATATATATACGTATATATAAATATAAATATATTTAACTCCATTTTTGAAACACCAGAATATTTCTCCCCCTTGCTAGGGAGAAGAATGCAGAAAAATCACTATATACTTTTTCTTCCTTAATACTGTAAAAGAATAAGTCCAGTCAGAAGAAAAAAAAAAAGTAAAAAAAAAAGCCTCTGGTGTGTATCAGCATTCCTCCAAAACAAATCAGAAATCAGAAACTGTTATTGATTTCACATCCACCCACTTATCATAAAAATTAAGAGACAGAATTAGTGCAGAAGAACTCTGTGGGAGAAGGAGAAGGCAGTGAGTTATCACAGCTGTTCTCATAGATAACCTCAACCCCATGTCAAGTGCAAAGCTTCTCTCTCCTCTACAGAGCACAGCAGTAGAGCCAACATGAGGAAATGTCACCTCAGGAAGTTGGCAAATTCATATACTTACAGAGTGTTTCAAAATGGAAATAATTCCCTGCAAGTCAATATGCAAAGTTCTATGTGGTGATGGGTTTAAGCATTCGACAGCCTTACAACAAAAGATCACCATGTTTTTAACTGGATTTCTCTTAGAAGTCCAAACAAATTCTGAGCCAAAATTATCTCTTCATTAAAAAATACTAACAAGTTACACTATTTGAAAAGATCCCCAGAGAAGAAAGATCTGTGAAACAGGCAGAAGTCAGTGTTCTGCAGTAGACCACTGATGCTGTGTTCAATGAGTTCAAAACAGGTTAGGACTTCATAAATATTAGGAAGGTTACAAGTTCCCTGAGTACATGGTTACCTCTGTCTCCATTGTTTCCTTTGGTATCTTCAACGTAATCTAAGCAGTCTATAAGGACCTCTCCAGATCTCATTTTCATTTGCCTAGAAAAAGAAGAAAAAAGTGGCATAATAAGAGACAGATCACTTTTATTTTCCAGAAAGAAAGCCATTTCCACACTTTCTTTCCTTTCTCCATTCTTCGCTCAGTGCATCATGATACAGAAAATGTGAACACAAGCCCATATAAAATTGTAACATTATATAATTGATACTCCTTTCTACATGAAAAATGTTAATATTCCTATTTTAAAAATACAATACTATATAAATAATTATGTAGCAAGTACGAACAAGCAAACTATACTCCAAAATAGGAAGAATCTGTGAAAGAGAAAAAAAAAAATGTATTAACTTAGCCTATGATTCCTTCCCTCTTAACATGCTCTTCTACCAAGAGGAACGGATCCTGGCTTAAGGAAGAATAGATGTGAATAAAGAAAACATATGTACGTTCTCAGATGAAACACCTTGCTATGTTTTCCGCATTTTTTTTTCATATTTTTCCTCAGTTTAACTGGTTTCACCTCTTAATTACCTAGTAAGACATATAGCAACGAGTTTTATTTTAATTGTATCATGTAAAACAGACTCAGCACCCTAGAGCATGCAGGCATGACCAACCAGATGTGAAAGGGGATGATACTGCAAGAAGGCAGCGTCACCCAACAATACATCAAAAATGCATCACTATAACAGGACAGGAAAAAGAAATTTATTGGGAGGCAGCAGGAACAAAAAATTTCCAATTAAGTTGAAAGGAACAGAGGCCTGCGTTGTTACAGTTCTACCAAAAAACAAACAAACAAAAAAACCAGAATTGCTTAAATAGGTAGGATAGGATTTGACGTTTCCAACTCCAGCGCAGATAACATGGCTGAAGAGGGGGCGGGGCGAGTGTAAATTCAAACGGCCACTGGGCCCCACGTGACAAAACCGCCCCCTAACGGCCCCCTAACGGCTCCCTAACAGCCGCCCCGCCCCGCCCCGCGCGCTGTCACGTGGCAGTGCCCGCCACCACAGCGGGAGGCGCCACACCGTGTCGCGCCACACGGCCCGGCCCGGCCCGGCCCGGCCCGGCCCGGCACGGCACTCACTGCGGGGAGATGTCGAAGCGGACATCTCTGTCCTCCCAGAGCGCGTCCAGCGCCGAGCTCATGGCTGGCGGCGGCGCGAGCAGCGCCTGCGTGTGTCGGGGCCGCGCGCGCCGTGGCAACCCGGGCGGTGCCGCGCGCTCCCGCGGCGCTCGCGATTGGCTGCGGCGCGGGGCCGCCCTCTCTTTGCCCGCCCCGCCCTGTGGGGCGCGGGTTGTGTGAGGCGCTGTGGTGCGGCCGCTGCTCCTCGGTGCGTCGGGGGTCTGTGTTTCGCATTTTTCCCTTCTTTTCCCAAGGTAACATCCATGTGGTTGTGGATGAAAGTTAAGGGAGAGAAATATCCTCTCTAAAAGGAGTATAACGGGCCTTTTCTTTCGCTTTAAGGTGCTTTAAAAATATGTATATACAAGGTGCCTCAAAAGTTATTTGGAGTAATTTGGGTGTTGTCTCTAGCAGTACTTTTAGTTGTAACACTTCCCTATTTTTTAGAGGAGCTATGACTACAAGTGCAGTCTGAAATATGTAAAGAAACTTGACCCTTGCCAGTGTTTTTTGGGGTTTGTGAGGAGCCTGTTTCCCACCAACATGATAATAATCATCATCTTGACTGGGATTGAAAGCCTCTTGGGGAAAAAAAAAAAAAAAAAAGACTGGCCTCCTTTTTACTCAGTGCCTCACTGTGGGAGAGGGAGCACCTGGCCAGCTCACAGAGAGGAGCAGGTTTCCCCCAGGCATGGAGGTCCCTTCAAGCAGAAAGGGTAATGAATTAGGCAGTGGGCAGAGAGGGAAGGGAAAGGGCAGAGGATTAAGGGAGAGGCTTAATTTTAAAATAGCTCTGTCAATTTTTACATGTGTCTGAGCATGTTTAATGAAACTCATTGCTAAAAAATTATTTAAAAGGGTATCTGAGAAGGCCTGAGGCAAAATATATTTTTAATATACTAAATTTACCATCTGTTTAGGAAAAAAATACATATAATCTTTTTCATATGCAGGAGCATCTAATCTGTGACGTTTAGTCTTGTTAAAGACTTTGGCAGAAATCCAGTTACATCAGCAACACATTTAACCGTAAGTCTTAATTTAGCTGAAAGAAGGTTATAGTCATGTAAAGGAGCCACTGTCCACTTTCTCTAGGCAGTAAAACCAGAAATGTTTTATTAGAACAAAAGCTTTTAAGTATTTTATTTCAGTAACAAGAAATAAATTGTATGCAGACAAACTTAAGCATAGAAAACTATGGCAGTGACAGACAATACAGAATAAATTGTTATTAGCACTATGCTGCAGTTGAGGTTTTGAATGTAAATTAAAAGCACTTTTGAGAAACAGATTAAAATATTAAAATGCATTTACAAATGAGACAGCTTAAAACAGAGAAATGCGTGATGGAGAGCCATTTTAGACATGACCTAACATAAATGAGAAATGACAGCTGTAGGTATGTCTTTCGTGTAAGTTTATTACTGTATTTTAACTACTTTTATCTTTTTAATTAATGGAAACTGAGGCAAGTTTACATCAAAAACATCAGGGATGTGGTTGGGAAAGGTCAATATACCAAATGCTTCCCTTTTGTGTGACCTGGTGTATTTATCTGATAGCCCTTGAGTAAAGCTTTGCGTGTAACTTGAAAACTTTCATTTGAGTTACTAAAATAGGGTTTATGAGAATACTTCTGTTTAAAGTGAAGTCTTCATTGCAAAATCCATGCCAAATATCAGATTTCTGTAACAAAAAGAAAATTTTAACAGTAAGGGATTCCTTTTCAAAGCCATGTTGACAACTGAAAATTTAGTATCATTACTAATCTTATGATGGTAGCTTTTCAAAATCCAAGGGAAGGAAGCACAGCTACCGTGGCAAATTCTATATTCATCAAATCTGTGTACTCTTAACAACCACTGAAATTTTGATACTTTGTTATGGGAGCACATCATACAGTACGTGCAGAAAGAATTTAAGCAAGCTTGCATAGGTAGACATTTTTCTCATTTGAGAGTATATGATTTAACAGTGTTAGCATTATTTTAATTAATGAGCTTGATTTTGCTTGCCTTGCTGGATATTTGATAACTAATCCAAACAGTCAATAGCTTCAATTTGCTGGTCATTATGATATTTAGAGAGATGAATTCTTACCACTAGAAAAAAAATACACAAGCCTCTCTACACTCCTCTTCACTCTCAAAGCGATTTGCGTTTCCGTCACAGCCACCATACCAAAACTGAGCACAAGCGTTGGCCTGTTTATCATAGTACCATTTTATGATATAAACACGGCATGGCCCTTGATCCAGAGTCAGCTTGCAGCGGGGGTCTGGGATATTTAAAATAAATAAATAAAAAATCCAAATGTAAAACCAGTTGTACAGCGTAGGAATTTACCTGTAAATTCCATGTTTTTTTTTTCTTAATAGTGTTATATGATAGTTTGAGATATATTTTATGTTTCTAAAGATGTTAGAGCTGAAGACGATTTAAAAATGCATCTTACCGTCTCATGTTCCTTTATCGGCATTGTTTTATTAACTTAAGAAATAATGGTATTTTGGCTCCATATGAAAGTGTAGTAGTCTGGTAACTTTGAAAGTAGTTATAAGCAATCAGTCTTGTGAACAACCAAAAATACCGTAAACTAAAGAACTGTAAGTTGGCTGCATCTGCTGTTTACATATAGCTTAAGCTTAATATGGCCACATCATCCTCCTGCAGTACATTACCTCAACTCCGATACTATTTTTGTGTGTGTGTGTGTATTTTTTTTTTTAATGTGCTTTCCCTGTGGCAGCAGAGGTATTAGAATGGTGATTAGAATATGTATCTTCTCTCTTGTTATAAGATGTGCTACATACGTAACAAAATGGTAGTAATTATGTAGTTAAATGTGAACATGAAGCTTGATGGTCTACTGATTGTTCCTTCCTGCAGCTATGCACTAAAGGACTAAGGTGTGTTCATTTATTTTAATAATACAATGGAGCTAAAAGGCATTTTTTCATTTCAAATTTGGTATTTTTACACTGATATTCTGCAATGGTATTGACAACTGTTATCTTAACTTGTAAAAGTGAAAAAAAAATTATTGCAGGAGGCATGACATAGTAATCTCCATATACCCAGGAAAGATGCTCTCTGCTCTTGCTCCTGTCATTATTTGGTTCATTATTTGAACTCAGATGTGTGAATTTCATAAATGACAGAAATAATACATTTGGACATTTTACATGGGGGAAAAAAACTTAGGTTTTTTTATTTCTGTTTGAAGGAGAAACCTTTTTTTTTTTGCTCTGATTCTGAAAGTTCCGAAATCATTCTTTATCTTTTTTTCTGTTAATAAATCCTCTCATCTGCATGGGCTGATCCTTCCTGTCTTTCCAGTGAGTGCTGGAGGATTATCCCCAACTTGCTGGTCAGTCTCAGTTGGCACTGTGTTGCTTTTTTGATGCCATTTATGAGCTGTGTTTTGGGTTATATTTAACCTTACTTCTGCTGTAAGAGGGACAGTAGGATTTGGAATTTGGAGAGACAAGAACTGCAACAAGATCTGCTGTAAAATCCTAAAATGGCTTCTCTTCCACAACATGGACTCTCATAATCTTCAGAGAGTATGCTAGGCCTAACAGAGTGGCTCTGATGTAAAATCTTATTAAATGATAGCATTAAGATAAGAGGTGAAAAAATGAAAAGTTGTTTAGATATATAACCTGGTCTTGGTGTGAGCACTGTAGTTGAAAGTAATGATGTCAGCACTGTATCTGCTGCTGCTGATGGTTTAGATGGCGATGATGATACTGTAGCTGCATGTGAAAAGAAACAGAAGACATTTTTGATCCACCAAAAATAATGAGGAGGTAAAGAAATTAATTGTGATAAAAGTACCTTTGGTGTCCACTGATTGCAAGAATGACTGTTGTTCCTCCTCTAGTTCTTCTTGATATGCTTCATAAACTGCTGTAGGAGGTAGCTTGGTCTGAAATGAGCATTTAATTTTCTTTGCTTTTCAAATACTGTAGCGTCTTAAAGTGAACTAGCTCTTCACCAATTAGAAGTGCTCTAATATTTTTCCACCCTGTTTGCTCTGACCTCCATGTCAAGGATCAGGACTTTAAACAGGTTGGTTTACCAGGAGGATTGGCAATCCTAAATTTGGGGTATTTTTTTGAGTTGGCTCTTATAAAATTTTCTTCTATAAACTGAAAAATGTGGACTATATTTGAGTTTAAAACTTTTTAAATTCAAGTATTACAGAATAATTGCACTTCAACAAATGCTTGTGTTCACATTGTGGCAAAAACATTATTCCATTAAATACAATAGTAATAATCCTTGTTACAGTATCAAGAATGAATTGTAATCATTAGGTAACTGCCTGCACACAACATCAAACTCCTATTTAGAACTTCCAGCTGCAGCAAACTAAGTCAAAGAAGCTATTTTAGTACCAGGCCATAGAAAAGTAGAGGAGAAGTTGCACATTACATCAATAAACAGAGAAGGAAATACAGGTAAAGCTCATTAAAGATTACTGAATTTTCATACCGGAGCTAATGGTTGAGGAAGACTGCCAATATTCAGAGGGATTTCTACAGTAGATACTTCAGATCTCTTTGCTGAAAGGGATTTTTCATTAACATTATTGTTCTGAAGTAAGTAATGTGAAAATCTTGAAGACGTTGAATGGCCAGGCAGTCCACTTAGGCTTACACCATTTCCATTACGATTGTATATTAAGGCACCGTGTTCATCTTCACAAAACTGGTTGACTAATTTATACTCCAGAGCTGTAAAAGAGAGAGAGAGAAAAAAAAAAAAAGGAAAAAACAACATGCTGGAAGTTCAATGGATTTTTCTGAATTTGGATTATTTATGCACGTAAATAATTCACATGCAATCCAAAGCACATCTAGGGTATTTTCAGGCTCTCTGGATTATTATTAAGAGAAACTTGCCAGCCCGTAAGACCTCTGTGTGATACAAAATATGTGGTACTCTCCTGAGGGTATTGTTTGAGTTTTCGTATCTCTCCGAAGCATATCATTCAGTAGATGGTAGTAGAAAAGCAATTGTTTACCTTACTCAGGTGAATAATTATATGAAAAAATGTTTATTTCCCAGTGGAAGTGAGTAGACTTTACCTCAGTAGGTTTGATTCTGGCTTTCCGGACCAATTGTTTTACAATGCTTGAGCACTTACCCAACTAGAAAATTATTTTAAATGACTGTGTGCAAATTCCTATTTTACACCAGCAGCCCCCACTGGTGTGGTGCCTCTCTGGTGTATGCCACAGTTCCTTAAAAGAGGAGAATCTGCACATTTCAGGTCTTACTGCATCACACCTCTTAATTAATCTTGCTCATCATCAAAATCCAATTTCTAGAGAAGTGATGCATTTTTTTCCCCTTTTTTTTTGGAGGAATTTTTTTTTTGGAGGAATATTAAAAGATATTCTTCAATGGATGAGTTCAGCTATGTGTGTGGAGTTTAGGAAATATTTCTATATTTACACAGAGTAAAGCTGTGATGAACCCACCTGGAAGGGTATTGAAGTCATCGATGAGATACATATGTTCTCTGTCTGGATTTGAAGCAATCAGGTTTAGCTCGCGCACGAAATCGGCCTGTGTTGGATCTGAAGTGTTAACAATTCCTATCGCATACATTTCGATGTTTGCTGCGTGAGCCTCCCGAACCGCAATGTCTAGTTTTACAGCTTCTCTCTTGTCTGCCTGGCCATCTGTTAGTACAATAGCTACTTTTCGCACACCTGTTCGAGCACCAAAGAATCCTTCCTGGGTTGCTTTGCGGATAGCAGTTGCTGTGTAAGTGCCCTCTCCCATATATTGCATTTTTCTGATTGCTTGTTTCACATCCTGTTGAGTGGTATACTTGTTCAGACCAAATTCTAGCCTAACTTCTAAACTATATAGTACAAGGCCAATTCTGGTAGCGTTTCTGCCCACAGTGACTCTGTCTACTAAAGTAGTAACAAAGTCTTTGATAATCTCAAAATTTTCTGGTCCCACGCTCTCAGAACTGTCAATCACAAATACCAGCTCCATAGGAATTTCCTTACATTTAATTCCACAACCTGCAAAGAAAAAATAAAACAGGGACCGTGATGACTTAGTATCCTTTTGGAAAGGAGAAGGATGTAAATGGAGGAAAACAGAATCTGAAAGAAGTTTCATGAATACTTGCCACATATCTCTTTGATCAATTTAATTATATCTTCTCTCTAGATAAGAAAAAAATCAAAGTATTTCACAATTTGTCTCTTTCAAATGAGGTGTAAAATTGATGCTATCAGAGATTTCAGTTATAATGAATATCACTTATAAAGAACTTTAGTCTTCAACTTTCAAGCCTGGAGTCACACCTACGTTTTACAATGAATTATTTGTTATGGTGTAAGTCAGTAACTTAAGCAAGAGGTAATACTTCTTTCTAAAGCAGTTAACTACTCATAGTGAAAAGAATGTTTTCGTTGATTTGATTTTATTAAACTTTAGCTTAAAGTCAAAGCCTATTCATATGTCAGTATTTAAATAATATTGATTTCCCTTTTCACTTAGGCAAATGCATAGGGAAAAGCAAAACAGACCCAACTTCAGGAAGTGCTATTAGTGAGCTGACATATGAATAGGAGAGCCAAGACAAAATGGAACATAGTACAATGTTCCAGCTTTTGGCAGTAAAAAACCAGAGTTGCTTCTTCACAGCTTTCTGCTGAATATCTCGTGCTCCATATTACTAGAGCAAGCCTTTGTTACAGAAGTGCGATAGGATTCATTTGGTGCTGAATTAGTCTTTCATGTACAACCTTTCGGCACTGCTGTTCAGCTTCCACCATAAACTTCAGCAGTACTTACATAGTCACAGACATGCTTTACTAAATTAGGATCTGGTTTAGTTCAGATTTAGAAGTAACTCCTTTACTGTGGACCATGGCAGGTCTGCAGGTTGCTGTGTTGTCTTTAAACTCTTAGATACCTTAAAACATATTTTCCTTTGATAGGTGTACACATAGGTCCTTTAACCACAAGAGAACGTGTAGAAGAAAAATACAAAAAAGAATCAGGAATTTCAAATTCCACTTCAGCATAAAGTAGATGAGAAAAAAGTCAGAAGCCTTTGAGTGGTTTCTTTCTCTACTGCTGCTGAGACCACTTCTAATCAGAAGACTCCATAATGATTGACATAGGGTGCATTTAAACTGATATATAAGCACAATGCAAGATATTATTGCTTTAATAGGATTTGTAATAGGATTTGCTTACTGTTAGGCCTTGCTCTCCTTTTGGTCCAGTTTTGCCCTGCAACAGAGATCATTAATTAACCATTGCAATTAGTAATACCGTAATTCAGAGTGTGTCTTCAGCAATGCCATAATTATAATAATACTTAGTAATTAAGAACTTTTTCTATACAATACAGTGTCTATGTGCATATAGTTTCTACACCCTCCTAAGGGGATGAGATATTTATAGGATGAATTGGATGATTTCAAGTCTTCCACTAATTCCGTGTTAGAATTTGTGCGTTTTTTTCTATCTGTTATTCTATGCAATGGTGTTCATGTATCCCTACTTAATTATATGCAAATGCCAGAGCAGAAGGGCACCCCGAGTTCCTATCCAGCTTTTTCAAACATGTCTGTTACCAGAAGTTCCCATTTTGCGTTGTTTATCAGCTTTGAGAAGTCTGGGCTAAGGTTATTTGGTAACTATAGTTAACATTTGCATAGTGTTGTCTTTAAAATGGTGACTGATTTTCACTAAGAAATTGCGGTACTCATGGAAATATCTCTTTACACTTACAGTTTCTTAAGCATTTCCTAGGCATTTTAGTTATATAGCAAAAGCGCAGAAGTTAAGCGGTTTTTAAAAAACGGACAGGATAAACTCACAGGTTCTCCAGATACACCAGGGTCACCTGAGTTGCCTTTTTCTCCTTTTTTACCCTTTTCGCCTGTAGCTCCTCGATCTCCCTTTGAAAATGTGTTGGTAATCGGAGAGAAAGTGTAGTCAGTTACTTTTTGTATTTCCTTCTAGCTGCCTCTGTTAAATTTACCTTCAGCTTCTGTCAAAACTTAGAAATCTTTGTTCATGGACTCTTTAAGTCAATTATTTGTGAATTTCATGAATATCCAGTAATACTGATTATGCATTTTTATAGAAAAAGTGAAACCATTTGCACAATGAACCATCTGAAGTAGGTCATGCAGAGAGAGGGGTTTCATGAGATATTGCATGATGGAAATGAATATCTGTTTGAGAAAAATAATGTAAGAATAGGGAAATTGAGAAGAAAGGCAAAGAAATAGTCAGAACGAGTAGCGGGAATAGTCACTCGTAAGAGACTTCTGTCGAGAAAAGGTGCTTGGAATAACAAAGAAAGGAATTAGTTGCTTCTGGTTTGAGTTCTACAAGGCTAAGGACCTTGTGCAGTTTTTGTGTGTTAATGTGCTCATATCCAAAAACTGATTTAAACAGTTATTTCTTTTGTCATTCATGTGTTCCTCAAATTTTCTGAAACTATGGATAAAAGAAAGGCCACACTTTTAGATACCTAAATTTCTTTTTTATTGCATTTGTCAAGCCTTGTATGATATTGAAGTATGCAACACTGAAAATGACGCTACTCTAAAACTCTAAACTGATCATAAAAAAGGTTTAGCTTTTCTTAAATCCTATGAACCTTAATAGAACTGTTTTTTTTTCTTTTTTCCCCATTAGCAGAATTCTTGTGTCTTCAAATGATCATCTTTAGTGTGTTGGCTGATCTATCTCAGATTTAGATATCATACCTTCTGTCCCAAAAGTCCTTCTCCAGGAGGCCCTCGGGGTCCTGGCATTCCTTGAATTCCTTGTTCCCCCTAAAGATAATTCAGGTAGTGATATTAACCCTTTGTAGTCATTGATTATGGGTTAATTTTAAATATTTAATGAGAAGGTGCTTCAAACTGCATTTTATCAAGTGTATGAATCACCTGATACAATGCAGCAGCTAACTTTACTGTTTTTCTCAAATAATTCAATAATATGTCTGCTAAAAAGATAGAGAACATTTGGAGAAACAACCCACTTGGCCGTTATTTCAGTTCTTGTGCTCTATTTCTTTCCCCATTGCACTTTATCTTTCCTGTTTCTCCATTGTTGTTGCTAACTTAGTTTTTTCTGACACGTGCTTTTATAAAAGTGCAAAATGCAAACAAAAAGGAACATTGCACAAGGGGAATCTTTCTCAGAGCCAGCAATTCAGATAATTAGTTCAAAATGTCGCCATTGACATGACAGATTGGGAAGAGGGGAAAGAATTTTTTTTATTTTGATTCTTTTCGTGAGTTTATCTCCTTCACAAGAGATGCTCCAGCTTCCTCCTGCTTTAGTACGATCTTTGGGCTTGCTTAGAGCAGTAGAAACAGAACATAATTTGTAGATGTTCATGTTATCCTTTTCATTTTTAAACTGCAGGTTCTGTCATATAAAAAACTAATAACATGAAACCTTTCTTAATTCTGTGAGGGCAGATTGACTGCTGAGCGCAGATTAAGGATTGAAGATACTGAGTCTTTTTTACCTTAATTCCTTGAATACCTTCACCAGGCGGTCCCAAAGATCCAGGTGTCCCTGGGCGTCCCATAGATCCCTGGGGAGAAGCCCCATATAAATAAATATGATCAAACACATTAGAATAAATATATATATATATATGCGCACACACACACACACATTTATAATAAAAATACCTAACAAATTGTTTTACCGCCATCCAATTTTCTGTCACTTCTCTGCTGCATGGTTGTCCTTCTAGAAATAGTGACAGTAAGATTGTTCTTTCAGACAAAAGAGATTTTTAAGCCTTTGTTAGGCTACTTAAATATAGTTTATACTTCCTAGGAATCACTATAGATTTAATTTTCATTGAATGTGAATTACCTTGTTGATAGGGATGAACACTGCATTGAAGGATGCATTATATTGATGGGACATATGGAATCAATTATGATTTGAGTGGGTTATTTTTTTGTGAATGATGTGACATCTTTCACTACCACCAAGCTTCGCAGCAAGACCAACGCACTAATGTGATGTTGTAAATTAACAGCATGTGTTACCTAGTTATGAACCTATTTTTAAAAGAACACTGAAGAACCTACTCCAGTTTTATGCTCTTCATAGAGAAATAACCCACACTTATACAGTTCAATATTTATTTAACAGTTATATTGCTATTCAAGTATCCCTGCATGAAATTCTTGGTTTCCTCATTTGCAAGGATAGTATGTAAATGCTATATCTTGAGCCAAGCACAGCCTGGGACGTTGGTTACCCATTGACCTAGCTTTCTTGTCAACGTGAGCTGAATTTCTGGGACCTGCAAGCCACACTATGCAGGATAATACATTATTATGTTACAAAATGTTTGCATTTGGCCTTGTCTAGTTGTTTTACATTTACATTCTAAATCAATTCTTCTGTTTTAATGGGCTTCTAGAACTGAGCTGTGGAAGGGTAAGAACCTCTATTTTTGGAGCTTTTTACAATGAAACATTGCTTTCTATTTTTTTTCAGGCATTGCTGCTATAACGTATATTTTGATTATATAAATATTTAAAAGTTACTGTATTTCTTAGCTATCTTATTTGTGGTATTAGCTGTTTCTGGTGAGTGGAAAAGATAAAGATGTGTTTGTAACCGTGTGTGTGTATACATAAAAAATATTGTTTTCCTTTTTTATATATATAAAAAAAGCTTACTTTTGGTCCTGGCAGGCCTTCACCTGGGGGACCTGGGAGACCAACTGGTCCTCTACTACCTGGATCGCCCTGAAAGTTAATACTTAAAAAATGAGTAGTCAATAACAAAGTTTAATTTGTCTCTAGATTTTCTAATGTCTTTTGTACCCAAATAGGATAAAGAGACAGGAGAATCATTGAAAAGCACAGTGTAAGTGCAAACAATGCTAAACGTTGATAGCTGAATGCCAGACATTAGGGAGAAACAGTGGCTAGAAATCTGAACATACCCAAGACATGATTTCTAAGGTCATACAAACAGTATTTACACACTCTACGTTTACATCTACTTTTCTAAAATTTGAGGTTTGTACCTTAGGTCCTGGTAGTCCAATTCCATCCGGGCCTTGTTCACCTGGAATCCCAGGAAGGCCTGGCAAGCCCTGAAATTTAATGCACAGATAGGCTATTCATTTAATTTAAGGCTAAGCTGACCAGCTGTTGACTGCATGCATTTTTTGAACAATATGGCTAGTAACTGGAATACATTTTCTGTTAGTGGGATCACAGTGCACTGTAATTAGTTAAATTTTACTTTCTGGTTAGCCAGAACTGGGTCGTTGACACTGGCATGTTTTGTGTGCCATGCAAGAGACTTCCATGTGTTTCTTAAGTCAGAGTACCCTGATGTAGAGGCAGGTGCATTATCAGCCCTGGTTGAACATATGTAACAAGAAGCCTTATAAATACCTCAAATTCCAGTTTCTGTTTTGACATTCATTAGTTTTTATTCCTCAATGTGGTAATTGCATGTACAAGTACAGTTGTCTTTAGCATAGATAAAGGCTAAATTCACCCAGTGTGCCTGACTCAGCAGTGTTCTTGGGACTCTGTCACCTCACAGGTATGACATATAAAAATTATCTATAAACTTACAGTTGGACCTGGATAACCATCCCCTTTTGGCCCAAAGGGTCCAGGAGGTCCTGGAAGGCCGCGTTCACCCTGATGAAGGCAGAAGAAAGCTGGGTAGAATTCCAGTGCAGTTACTGGCAAAGAGTTTTACATGAAAGTGAAATTTCTTGGGAAGCACATTCAGTAAGTTGATTTTATCTCTCTCTTTAGATATTTTACTTTGTGAATGACTATTTTAGATTATTAATCGTAGACTAAAACTGAGATACTAGATAATCAAAATCTTTCACTTCTAAGACACTAATTTGAATCTTTTTCAGGAGTTCTGTCTGTTGCTATCTCTGGCCTGTATATAAGAACAAATGACTTCAACCCTCTACCCCATATTTTTAATCACCCTTATTATCATTCTATATGAGAGATGAACCCATCTTGTCAGATGGCCAGAAGACTAGCACAGACTGAGTGGCTTCGTAGCTGTTTTAGATAATGCTTATAACTGAAGATGGATAAACTGCAGCAAAGCAGTGGCATTGCTTCTGTGTGTGCCTGAGAACTTTTTTCCAATTTATTTTGAGAAACTGTTTTATATGTCACGGGTTTCTTGATGCTTAGCTAAACATCAGCCCAGGAACGAAATGCTAAAGTTGAACAGAGTCAATGATGAGGCAGTCTTAAAGTACTACTTAAGGGAAGTCCTTACAAATCAGCTACTCTTTCATCATCATCTTTTTCTACTAAAGGGATCTGTTCTCATACTGCTAGTTTACGCATGTCTTGATTCTTCTTTGAGTCTGTCTATTACAGAAGCCTCTTCACTCTTTTTGCTCTACCAACATTATATGGTATATATATTAAGAATAACTGAATACTTTGCCATCATAAATGATTTCCTGTTTTTTCATTGAAATCCTGCCTTATGTTATACTTCTGTCTAAAATGACTTTATCAATTTATGAGTTACCTTTGCCCCAGGAAGCCCAAACCCTGGTTCTCCAACTGGCCCAGCAAGACCAGGTAATCCAATATCACCCTGTAGGAAAGAAAATGTAATCCTTGTGCATGGTGTTAAAAACCAAACAGAGTGATTTTTAGATTTAAAAAAATAAAATAAATGTGCAAAGTAGAAGACAGGAAAGCATTTTGATACCCAAGGATATCAAAAAATTTGATGTATCCGTTAAACCATGTCTCAAGACAGCAATTATTTAGTACTGGAGCATTATAGTAACTAGCCTGGGTATATTCTGTATTTCTGTTCATAGGAAAAAAGTTCTAGGTAAGCTCATATGGCTGAAACAATTGACACTTTCTATTAATAGCATGGCTAGCTTCATAGATTTCATGCTGTGTTTATCAACACTAGGAAATGGAGTGTGGATGTTACCTTTGGTCCAGGCACAGCTCTTCCGGGAGGGCCTGGCATTCCAAGACGTCCTGGCACACCAGGCTCTCCCTGCAGTGAAGGAACAAGATCAAAACTAATGTATCTTTTTCTCTGAGTGGGCAAACACATCCTTAGAAGAAAACATTTGTGGAACCATTTATAATATTTCATGGAAAGTCTATTATAATTTTTATTATTCTAATAATACTCTGCCTTGAATAAAATCTAACTATTGCAGCTGAAGTGCTAACTACCATAATTCTAATCTATGAATACAAATGACATTCTTGTCAGTCACTGAATAAATATATGTTATTGAAAATCTGCTTCTTATGTATTCTAGACTTGGTCTACCATGTCCAGCACTGAAGTGTTTCAGCTCACCTTTCTAAGTATATTGAAAACATGTATTCTTCCATTAGAATAGATTTTTTAGGTGTACTTCTGCTATTTTTTTATTTTTCCCCATTCTTTCATGTATAAATAGCAAAAGATTATGTAAGAAATCAGAGGATGGACCTGGACTAGTTGTTCTCTTATTTTTAGTAGCTGTTTGAATAGAAACTTTAAGCCCATAAGAGAGTACAAGCCATAAACTAGTTAGAGTAAAGGAAAATTAGGTCTTATAACATATGTATATGCCAGGCAGCATAATTGCTGTCTTACCAAATATTTTAGCGTAAAAGTACGCTAGTGTCCCTGGATTTCAAAAATATATGTTCATCTTGTATCATAGATGCAAGATGGTGCATCAAGGTACACCACAGTCCCACTAGAAACATTTTTTAAAACTTCAAAAAACTTCAAAAAATTTCAAAAAACTGCTTCCCCTTCAGCTTTTAAAATAAATATTTTTCAAGAAGTATGTTCATACCAGGCTAGTTGTTTTTGGGATCTAGAACAAAGAATTTTGACTTCACGGGCCTATTTTACACACATAATCTGTTGATAAACATACCTTAGCTCCTGCAGGGCCAGGCACTCCTGTTGGTCCTGTTAATCCACGTATTCCTCTCTGACCTGGATCTCCCTACCAAAATGGAAAAGACATGCCATACACTTCAGAATGAAATTAATCACAAGTTAACAGGTTCTAAACAATGAAAGATAGGGGAATTCTATTTTTTAGCTGACACAAATCAGCAGTTACTATTGCCTTCTTGGGGTAAATAAATCAGTTCTGGTCAGTACTTGTCCAGTTTTGAATTTGCACACTTAAAACTAGATAAATAGCTCAAATTTAAGTAAGTGACTTAACAATGGCTATTATTTAAAAAAAAAACAATATCCAGAAAGAGTTGATTGCCTCTTTGCAGCTGCAGCATCAAGTTGTTACAAGAAATAGATATTATTTAAAAACAATTTTAAAAAAAAGTTCATTTAAAGGTAATCTTCTGTATTCAAAGCCAGATATGTTAGAAACAGGGTCACTCAGCTGATGACAATATTCTCTTTGATTGAACAGTTTAGATTTCTAAGTAAAACAGACTAAGAATATGTACTATAAAGTTTATAAAAAGATAACTACTAATGAAGTACATCATTAGGATGTAATTATTACAACAGAAATGAAATATGTGAGTCCAGAATCACTCTGCAAGAGTTCCAGTACAGTATTTTTTTTTTTATTTCCTGCAACATTATCTGCATGTATTCTCTACAAGATATTTTGAAAAGAAATGGATGCTTTGGTTTTTCTTCCTTCAGTCAGATCAAGTGACCCAGCAAAAATCAGTAACTCTTTGTGGATTGTTGGGACAAGGTGCTGTTTTAGCCTGAGATTGATAGAAATTGCAATAAATCACTTTTAGAAATCCTTTTTAACCTGTTCCTCAAAGTCTATTTTTTTTTCTTTATTTATATTTGATTAAAAAAAAAAAAGTGAAAATCTTGACAAAGTTATTCCTGGAGCATTACAACTTCCAATCTTTCATTTAGTAATAAAAATTCTCACCTTCTCCCCCTGTATTCCAGTCCCTGGAGCACCTTCAGGACCTCTGAGACCCGGAAGTCCTGGTTCACCCTGTAACGGAAAAGTTAAAACAGCACTATAGAGGATTTCACAGACATTGTGTAAGGTAAATTCTGCATTCAATTGAATGTAGTCGTTAAAATCACAGACCTTTTTAAATTAATGGCAAAACTCCCATTGACATTAGAGGGCCCGCGATTTTCTTTCAGTATTCAGAAGTAATCACTGTAAATTTGGGGTGGAAAGCATGGAGTAGCACGTTCCGCAAGTGCTCGCTGAGCACTTTGAGTATCTAATCTTTAAATATAGTAGTATGTTCCCTAGGGGCTCACTGAACCCTTCAAGTATCTTTAAATATATGGGCTTTTTGGTTCTAGAAGATTACCAAGGTGTGAGGCTATAAAAAATTGCCTGTAGCCATTTTATTGATCGTGCTATTGAGTTACAGGAATTTTGGAGGATTAACAAACAATAACAACTATGAACTGGATATTAGACAACCACCCTCCTTAAAAAAATGACCAAAAGAGAATTTTTATGATAAATATCCATGCTACTTTTCCCCATGTCCATGAAAACTCTCTCTTCTTGGTTTAGATGTCAGCAGAGGGTGACATGAGGAATGCTAAGAGAGAAGGAGGCAGGCTGCAGACAGAGATGAACAAACCTTTTGTCCAGGGGCTCCATCTTCTCCAGGAAGGCCAGGCAGACCTGCGAGTCCTGAAGGGCCTGGCTCACCCTGACATCAATAAAAAGTAAGTCCTTCTATTAAATGCAGATTTGGCACTGTTCTTCCTTTGAATGAAGAAAATCTATTTTTAAAGAGTTACTAAATTGCATATATATAGTTATGGCAAAAATAGGAGCTCAAATCTTGCAGCTTTTTTTATAAAGACAGTAATTCCTATGTATCACACAGAAATGGAAAGAAAGATGACCTGGAATTTCCCATGCTATTATTGCTGGAACTGTGTATTTATCTATGCAGTTAATATTACTTGCTATCATTTCATTGTGGCAAGTGTTTATAGTATAGTATATAATATACTATATATACTATATATAGTATATACAAAATATACCTGACTGTGACTAACATCACAGAATGACATTTTGCTAGTGAAAAATCAGAGTAAATTCATTAAGAAGTGGAATTACCCTTAGTGTATTTACGTAAGACTCAAGACCTTGGTTTAGTGTTAGATGAAATGGGATCACTAAATTAATAATGTCTGTCTTCTTTCAATTCCCATATTTTATTACCATTACCAAAATATTACCATATTTTATGTTAATCTGGTTGTTAATGATACAGAAACTGTTTAGCATCTTGGTCCCTTTAGCACAAAGATAACATGGTTACGGCTTCCTGCTTACTTCTGATGACTGTTTAATATTCTGCATGATCGTGTGAACAGACTTGTAGATGAGCTGTTTGCAACACTGACCTCACCATGGGGCAGCTGTACCAAAAGATTCTGTCATGATAATCTTGCTTTCAATGGAGTTGGTTGTTTTCAATGATTCTATTTCTGGAGATTTCTGAAATTCCATGTTTAAAATTTTAAAGAGCAAGAGTCTAAAGTCTATTTGTAAACCTATTTAACTGTCTACAGAAAGGTTATTCAAAACAATCTGAAGTCTAAATAAATAATAGTAATTCCTTTTTAAGCAATGTACCTTAGAACCAGGTTCTCCAATACCTCTTTCTCCTGGCATTCCAGTCTCTCCTGGCAAGCCTTGTTCGCCCTTAAGTAGAAACATTTTTTTTTAAAGATCTTTCTCACATATAGATATAAGATATAAAGATAAAGATATAAAAGATTGCTTACAATTAAAGAAAGATTATTTGGTGTGATTTGTCTTTAATATGATGTGTTGAGCACCTTGTAATGATGATTGAAATTCTCCAGGTCCCTCCCTAAGCATATTTTGAGCTATCACCAGAACATTTTTGGTAGAAGCGACTAATGCTGTAAATCTTCGTCAATCTCCCCATCAATGTTTCCCACTGCATATTTTCAATTCAATTTCAACAGCATATTTAACATCCACAGACAGTTTTTCCTCCTCTTTCTTTGTACTAAGATCCTTAGTCCACTTATATCTCTAGCTTCCTTCACTATTCTTCAGTAACTTTCAGGCATTCAAAGCTTTATCTGACACTTTTTTTTCAGAAAATCATTTTAAATCTCCATTCCAAACACTTGAAGGGTGACCTCTTTCATTAACAGTTCTGTCTTGTGCAAACTTGTCAAGGATAAATTATTCTGACAGTTCTCCTTCAGCAAAAGTAATCTTAGTTAATACCTTAGACTGTTGTTAACTCTGAGATTCACTAAATATGCAAAATCAGGTAAGGCAGTAGGCAGCAGGAGAAGAAATACAGCCAGTCTGTAAGCCACATATATATTTTTTTTCTGAAATAAAAACATTACAGTGGTCATAAAAGTTGTCCTTGAAATTTTGTTGCTTTGCCAAATACAAATACTTCTTGTGCATGAAATGAAATTCATTCACTGGGCCTGCACCTGATGTGAGGAGCTGCAAGTGCAAAGCAGACAACCCTTCCAATGGCAGCATATCAAAGTGACTGGGCTCATATCCAGCCCCTGAAGGTTCTGTGGTGAGTCAAGCCAAAATCTAAAGAGCTGGCTGTGGCATAGGTTTATCAAGGCTTTTTACTGGAGTGGAATCTCAATAATAGGAGGTTAATAATACCAATAAAGGAAATAAAGCAGCTAAGACATTATTTAGATTGGTCTTCATGACTTTAACAAGCATAATCATGAGATAATACATTTCTTAACCAGGAAACATAACAGTAAATGCAGAATGGTAGCTTTTACTTCAGAAAATTCCCCCACCTTTGGTCCAGGAAGTCCCTGTCCTGCTAGTCCCCTGGAACCAGGTGGTCCTTTTGGGCCTTCCACTCCCTGAAATGACATTTTGACTGATGATTAAAAATAAAATACTCTCCATTATTACACATTTTGCTGGAGAAGGTGAGAAATTAAAACTTTACCTTCTCTCCTTGAATTCCAATGCCAGGTAGTCCAGTTGGCCCAGGTAAACCAGGAGGGCCGAATTCACCCTGGTAAACAAAATACAATTGCCTAGTTGTATAAAGAAAGAGAAACAATCTGGGACAGCTCCTGTGTTAGCATATGTTGACTTAAGCTCTCTTGAAGTCAGTAGATGATCTGGCCTCTGATATTTTTTCTTTATACATTTATTCACTGCTAGTTCAGTTGTTGCAGACAATTGCCAGTGCCTTTTTTTCCCATCTAAACCTTATCTTTCCCACTGAATCAGTTGCTTTTTGCAACATTTTCTATTTTAATATGAAGAGAACAGGTTGAACAGTTAGGAGCTATAAATCCTTCCACAAAATACAATATTGTCCTGGATCTGTTGTGGGTGCTTTGTTTCATTACAACTTTTGTAGTCAATATCAACACTTGTATGTATGTAGTTTTATTGGCACATTGTTCGTTCTCTGTTATATTTATTACTCACCTTTTCACCCTTTATACTGATGCCTGGAAGTCCAGGAGGGCCTTTTGGCCCATCAAAACCACGCTCTCCCTACACAAAAAAATAATATGGCATTAGTTATATAAAACCATAACTGATTGCTCTGAAGCACCTAGAGAGACTTGTTGCCTTGTCATGAAGAGAACCAAAATGATAAAAACAAGAAATCACCACCTGGATCTATTTTCCAATATACCAAAGTGTGTCAGCAGAGCTGACTTCTGCTCAGTAGTCCCATGGTTTAATCTCATTAAAGTGTGGGCGTTGGGATCTGGCTCTTACTAGGAGCTTTGCCAGAATAAAGCCCAGGCCAAACTAATCTGTTGTAAAGTATATTTGTAAATGTTGCTCTCTTTCTAAATACTGGTTGGAAAAAACAGTGGTCTTGGGGAAAGCACAGATTATTGATAAGGAAAAAAAATATTGGCCTGCCTTGTATTGCTGTTGGCAAAACATGTAGAGACAGTTCACTGTGTAAATTGTCAAAGACATCCAACTCAATAAAGCTGTGATCCAGATGGATTTTATCTCCCTGGTATCCAATTTCCTCATTTTACATTTGGCTGGAATATGTTATATGGCTTTCTGTTCAAAATAACTTTTCTTACTTCTGATGCTGTAGAGCATCTGCTTTATTTTCCATTTTTACTAACCTCTGAGCTTATAGCAAAAAAACCCCCACAATGTACTAAAAGAAAGCAACTGTACAATTTGTTTTAAATTAAAAAGTCACCTCTTTAAATATGTGAGAGAGCTGACATACTTGGTAGCTATCTATAGGATTAAATATATATATATTTATAGACTCTGTTGATACATGTTTGACTTCAGGTCAGATTTGGCAGTAAAAAGCAGTACATTTTTTTTTTGTAGAATCAAATGTTAGAATACTGCTGGCAGAATTCCACTTTGATTAATTTGTTACCTATCTCAACTGCTCAATATTTTAAGTACAATGATATATTCTTCCATATGTGATCCTACTGTGCAGTGTTACAAGCTGTCATGTTTTCTTTCATATGTATTGGGATTTCAGTGCTGGAGGAGTTATTTCTAAATTTATCTTGTTTAAATCCCTTGTTCTATTTTTATGGATAAAATATCTTACGCAAATACAAACCATCAACAATTATGTTAGATAACTTACACAACCAATATATATTTTAGGATTAATTATGTAAAGTGCTCATGTTGCTTGCAGCATTTGAATTTAAACCCATCTAACTGCAGTATTTTGAAAGTCAAAAGTGCTGATAATTTTAGTAAATGGATTGCTGATGAAGTCATTTGTGAATATTTTATATTGCTTTTCCAACCGAAATTGCATTGGTATATATAAAATGCTTTGCATGTATAAAAATGAATGCATTAATTGCACAGATTGGTGGGAGTGAGGAACTCTTTAGTAACTCCAGCTCCCCATAAGCTGTCTCTCTCTGGGATTGTATGCCTGGTAACGTTTTTAAAGATTTATTAAAATGGAAGAATTCACCACATACAGCCAGGATGTGGATGTTAAGAAGCCAGATAGGAGGATTTTGTGCAATGTAGTGATATTTACTACTATAAGATTTATTTTTTAAATAGTAGCCATTTACCCAGGGAAGTTCCCAGTGAGACAGTTAATTCTTAAGTTCCATTTGAAACCATGATAATCAAGAAAAAGCTACATAGAAGGCTGTGGAGAGAATCGATTCCAGGGCAAACACTAGAAGTTAGGAAACCCTTCCAAATCCTTGTTTAGATTGTGTCAGTATTTAGCTCGTGTACGTGCTGTGTCATTTTGTTACTGTAACCAAAGGTCAAAGTCACAGTTTAGCCTAGGAGTTGATTTTCAGCAGGCAGCAAAAAGAACAGGTGGATTCTTCCAATTAGTTGTGAGTGCTGCTTTCATTTCTTTCCACTGTTTCTGGAAGTTAGAAACAGCAACTTCCTTTCCCCACAAGCTGAATTCAGACTTGTGCTAAACTGCATAAACTAGTGGCCAACATATTTATGAATTTTGGAAGCCTGTCTTGAATAAGATCAAAGATACCTGCATAAAAGTACTTAGAAAACAACAACGAAAAAGACTTTTTTTTTCACCAGAAGAATAACTTTTACAATTGGTTATGTAAACTCAGATGATGTTGTAAAATTAAATCTGGAATTATTTCCTGGCTTATGTCCTGTAAATCAAGTGTCAGAGGAGTGAAATATTGGCTTTACGGGTACCAAAGGGTAGCTGTGCCTAGAGGTTGAACCAATTGATTTTCATGATACTATACTGGATTAGTTGACGATAAATTTTAGTCTTAATTTATAAAGTAATTTCTCTAATTTCTCAGTTTCACTTGGGTGTCTGGACTTGTTTTGGCATGCACTCATTTAGTGGTGACCCTCTGGTCCTTGGTCCCTTCTATTGCTGTACCTTTGCTCCTGGAAGCCCTTCTCCCGGTGAACCTCTTTCTCCTTGAATACCTTGTGGTCCTTGAGGCCCCTGTTGACATAAGTTTAAAATGGCCTAGAATATATATTAATCATACAAATCAACAGCAACATGTTCTGTGTCATTGTTGGTTTAAAGCAGGTCTCTGAGGTGCGTAGTTATAACCTGTTAAAAATAACAGAGTAATATGATATTCACAGTGAATCAGGAAGAGCATTCCGGCCTGCAGCTATAACAAGGCATACAAGATTACTTTTTGCGTTACTTATGCTTCACAGATTAGGTAGTTTGACATACTCTATATGTTTTAAATCTACATTCCCTAGACTCTGGTTTACAAATTGTTACTAACTCTTAGCAATATAACAGTGTAACCCTGAGAAACAAGGAGAGGCAGATTAAGGGTTACACAGAGTAGACTGAAGAAAATCTAGCTGTAGAGAGATTTGACTGTAAACGGTTAAGAGAGTAATGGGAGGACATTCTTTTCTTGAAAGCACAACTGACAGGAGCACAAGGGACCTCAGACAACCCAGACCTCTGTATTAAAGGCAAATCCAAAACCTATGTATGCTGAGCTTGCTTCACAATAGTTTCCTGCATCTGTTTGTTTCGTAACTCTTTTCCTTGAGGTTCCACATCACAGAATGGCAGCAGGTTTCATTCTGTGTAGCCTGAGTATGCTTGACAATGGTCCTGTGCACAGCTTCAGAATTATACCGTGTTCTTAGGTAAAGGTATCTGCACTTAATTCTTGTCTATGCTATTACTCAAGAGACTGAGGAAGCACTACTGCCCCATTCTGAATGGCTGTCATCACTGATCTAATTAGCAGTGTTCTTCTCTTTACAAGTCCTTCAGTAGGAAGAGCTCCTTCCCTTCTAGTAACGTATTTTTAAACAGGATTAAGATGAGTCACTTCTCATGAAATCTTTATTTTATGGAAGAACCTTTTGATTATTATATATCATATATATATATATATAAACATGTGATATATATTTTTTTTTCTTGCCAATATTGAAAAGCTATATGTAAAAATAAAAGAAGAAAGGTGGAAATAATTTCCCTCATAGTTGCTCTAGGGCTGTTTGGATCAGCTGAAGAGAACTGTCTGCTGTGTTGTATCTCGCAAAAAGGTGCTGACTGGCACTTTGAAAAAAAAAGGGACAATAATATGGGCGTATTGTTTTTCCAAATTCTCGCTAATATCTTGAGTAAGTGTCAGGAGGAGGAAGGTAATACTGTTCAAGCTGTATCATCTGGTGCCACTTACACAATCTGACTGTCTCCAGGGGGGTTCTTTAACTATAGCTGTTCATAATGTTACAATGGTTGCAATGCAATCTGCTCCTCAAATGCATGCCCATGCAGATGCTCTAAGGGTACTGAAAAGCAGACAGCTAAGAAATTAGAAGTTGTGTTTTCTAATATATTAAGGTACGATTTGTTTATATATTTACTGGATTTTGCAATAGGTGCCAATTTTCATAGCAAGCTTGAAGACTAAGGTACTTAGAAGCGTTTGGAAGCATTCCCTATTTGCTAAGGAAAATGACAGACAGATTACTTTGAGTATGTGAGAGGCAGAATTAGTGGAAGGATTGTAAAGAGAGTATCATTTAAGTCACATATATCCCATTTTAGCAGGGGAAATTTGGAGTTTTCTCTTTATGACCACCTTTTCCTTAACTGATTAACAAAATGACATACCAGAAGTCCTGGCTCACCAACTCCTGGTGGGCCAATGGGGCCTGGTCTTCCTGTCAAGCCGGTGTCACCCTTCAAACAAAAATGTGTTTTGAAAAATCCTGATTTAGGTTTCTGTATGTGTGTAGCATGTAACAATGTATCAATCATCCTTTATTTTAAATATCTCATGTGAGAATACAGAAAAGGCAGAGAAAATCCTAGTATTCTCAGATTCATGCAGCTCTCAAAACCCAGCAGAGGAGTGCTGTTTCACAGCATTGAAAAATCACTTCTGTTTTTGAGATAACATAATGCTGAATTTAAACTATTAATTATTCTCAAGTACCCAACATTCTTGTTATTGCCCTCTTCCAAGAAATCAGCATTTCCCTCATAGTATTTGTTTTCTTATACCAGTAATCCAAGCCAACAAACACATTTTACATGGGACTTTTTTGTTGAAGACTATATATGTATTTACACTCAGCCACATTGCTTGGATTGAGTTATATCAACTGTACAAACTATGGTAATAAAAAATTGCTTTGAAGTGCATATTTTAGAATGTAAAGTTTGACCATAATTCAAAGGACCTATCAATTCTCATAAAAAAAAGCATTTTGAGTCTTGAAGTTTGTCATGTACCATCAAGTATATTATCTCAGCTGCTTCAGTTTTTGCTCTTATCCTAAAAATACATATAGTATAGAAGATGACAGCCACTTATACCTTTGGACCTGGCAGTCCTATTCCAGTCTCTCCAGGTAAGCCAGGTGGCCCAGGGAGACCTCTTTCACCCTTTCCAAAAAATAAGAAAACAAACAAACCTGCTTATAAATAGGTGTTTAGGAAAAAAACAATTTAAGTAATTTTCTTGAACAATAATAAATTCTGAAATTCATTTTCTGTATAGGCTGAATTTTTTAGGCCTTACAAAGCACTTAATCTGTGGCCCTTTTCAGTGATTCAGAATTCCCTTTAAGAATGTATTTCCCATGCAAAGTGATACGAGATACAAAAGAAAAAAATATTGTTTCATGTCAGAAATAACAGGCTTTTACAATTGCTGTAGCCTGTTTCTCAAAAAATACTCCGTTTGGTAGCTGAAGAACTCATTAAGAACCTTATATAGATTCTTCTTCTTTTTTTTTTTTTTTTTTTTTTTTTTTTTCTCCTGAGAAGCAAAATGTAATTGTGCTCTCTTAACGAAGTTAGCAGTTCCCGGAGTTGTCCAAAATACCCAGTATAGCCAATGATGTTTGCATTTCCTGTTAAGCTAGTGCTGCAGGGAGAAGGCAGCAGAGAAGCTTGCACACACAGAATAAAGTCATCTCCATTGGTTTCCTGGAATTTATATTGGTGTAAATGAGAAGCAAATCCAAAAAGCATAAAGATTTAATAAATGTGAATCATATGTTTTACTAACCTCTTCCTCATCTTCCCTCACCTTCCCCTCCAGAATATTTCTAAAGGGGATATGATCTTGTAGTAAAGCATGGGTGATTTCCACAGACATTGCAGAGGGCCCATTGCAAGACTATATTCTAAATTTCATTCCCTTTGGTGGCTTTTAGATATCTTTGGCAGGAGTAAGTAGTGGAACTACTGATATGCAACCCTAAGATTTTTCGAGAGAGTGTGTGATTTCAAGAGAAAAGCTTGAGATGCCAGGCAGAATTTTTCTTGGCACTTTGGGAAAAAATAGTTTTTCATTGGACACTGAACAAATTAATAAAAAATCTGACAATCACTTAAAATATGATGCTCCCATATTTTCAGTATTTTTGAAAGAAGAATGGCGTAAGATCTGGGTCTGAATCCAAATACTAAGAGCAAATGAATAACTTTCTTTAAAATCTCTTGGAATATGAAGAGCTATGTTTTGCTAGAAATGTAACATTTAGCTATGTCCTCTTAGAGAAGAGTATGGAGTATTAAAAAAAAAAAAAAAAAGGGGGGGGAAAAAAAACCCCAAAGATTGATAAGTTATATTTATGCTTTTTAACATTAAAAGGGAAGAAAAAATATGCAGTTCTTGCCTTTGATCCTTGTAGGCCTTCTGGACCTGTTTCTCCAGTTTGCCCTTGTGGACCCTGTTTAAACAGAAAAAATCTCATTAAAACCACTTTAAGCTTCAGAACAATGGCACTTGAAAGTGTATCTCTAATTTTCATGGAAATTAGAATTACAAATACTTCTAAACATTATTCAAGCTCTGCTTTCTGCAGAGATCCAGCTATTCATCTTCATCTGGAGCTAGGTTTGATCATAATGGAAGATCATTTGGTTCTCCCTTTATTTGTATAGAGGAAATGTACAGTCGAAGACTTCCCAAAACATCTCTGAGTGCCTAGGCTTCTTGGTCTCCAATCAGAACATGGGGATGGAAAGATAGTAAAGAACTTCCATGTACTACTTCTTGAGATAAGAAGACAGTTGAACACTGTGAAGAGGAAATGAGTGGTTTTTAAATTAACTGTATTTACTGTAATGATTGTGATTGAATTAATTATAAGAAGGATTTAATTGTCCAGACTCCAAATTCTTGTTAAAGTTGTGGCTTAGGAAGGTATGTATTGGATGTCTTCAACTCACTGGCATAGGAACTATATGGAAGTTGTGATCTAATACAATTTCTGAGCTTTAAACCCCAGGAAACTGGATAGGTTGTAGGGTCTGTTTGTTTTCTTTTTACCTGTAGCCCTCTTGTTCCTTGGGGTCCAACTGGACCTTCAGGACCCTGAAAGGGAAATGGAGAATGGGAAATGGGGAAAAAAGTACATGTATATATGTTACATATGGTGAAACTGCTTTTAATATCTCTATTTTACCATGTGATGTAATTTACTCATTTTATACTAAAAATAAAAAAATACATAAGAGAAACACAACAATCAAGTAAATATTTCTAATCATCTGTAAGTAAATACCACTCATCAAGTAAATAATTCTATTTGACTGTGGCAATCAAAATGTAGAGTAAGAATGAACGGAGGTCACTATTTAGAGACTTCCCTGACTTCTTAAAGTCAGCTGGAGTTTTGCCATAGTTGTAAACAGACTTAAGCCCAAGAGAAATCTCATTAAAATATAGAAGGAGCTGAGGTATGATACCCTTGCTCACTTCATTGTTTACAACTGTCAGCTGTTATCTCCTCCAACCTTAAATTGATCACTATGGTTATTATTCAGGCAAGTGTATTTTCTCTGTATTTTAAGCATTTTACTGAAGTTTTTACTTACTGAAAGTTTCACTTACTCTATCTCCTTTTATGCCTGGGATTCCACATTCACCTCTTTCACCCTTAAAAGAAAAAGTAATAAATATTTATGAAATATATTGACTGTTTCTTTAGGTGCTTTCCTTCAAAGGTGTGACTTGAATGATGTGCTGCAGCAATGGTGTTGTAAGTTTATTGGGAATGGGACCTATCTTCAGTTAGAACACCTGGTAAGATGGTGTCCTGGTTCATCACTAGCGTTCATCACTAGTTCATCATATCACTAGATGTATAGCAATATACATAATAAAAACATAAATTATCAATATGTAAGTAGAAATTTTGACTGAAAGTGGTACCTTCTCTCCTTTATATCCAGATTTCCCCTGGAAAAAAAGCAAAAGGGGTTGTAAGGATATATCATAGTGATTAAAGTATGTGAAAATGGACCCTATTAAACAATATGTGACTCCATCCTCAATTTAGAAAAAAAACAGCATTTCAGATTCTAACGAACAGTTAGGTAGAAAAATGGAATCTGATCAACGAGGCACTATGACCATAGGTCATGATAAATGCTGTTATATGTGCAAACAAATCTTATAAGTATCATTTTAGACTGGGGTTTTGATTATGTAAAACAAATCAACTGTATTTAATATCTGTGTCTTAGTGGGAAGCATACTAAAAAGGATGGCTGACTAATTAAAAAGGACTGAGAAGGATACCTTGAATGAATAAGAAAGAAAGGGAGTAAAATGGTTAATATTCAAAATAATCCAGAAGCAGGCACTTAGAGGCTGATCTCCTACATGTGTTCCATTCAACAGTATCTTTACTATCATGCATTGGACTCTGAAGTTCAGGATGGGATTATAAACTTTGCTTCTGATGAGGAAACACAGTGCTACATACTGCTTAGAGATAAAGTCTTTATAGCCAAATAAAAAAATCAAAATTGACCCCTAGAAAGGCAGGCGGACTTAGCCACTGTATTGTTCTTAAATTATCCTATCTTCCATACTTTTTAGATTGACTGTGACCAGGAAGGTACTTTTTAGATCAAACAACTAATAATTATTCCCCCTCTTTAAGGAATGATAATTTTTTCTGTGCTTCCTAGTTTTAATCATTACCTGGTAAACCAGAATTGAAACAAAAATCTCTTGCTATTATAAATTTGTTTATTTGTTTTAAAAAACATGATGCTTTTCTTTAAAAGTAAAAGAACACAGCTGGCTGAAGAAACGGAGGAAACTTTTTTTTTACCTCTTTTCCATCTCTTCCTGGGATTCCATTAAGGCCTGCCTCACCCTGTGAATAATCCAATATTAAAATCAGTAACATCAGGAAGAGGTATGTTGTCCTTTTTATCTGGGAAAGGTAGTAATTCCATCTTTTTATACTCTAATGAACTATATGGCAGGTATATAGGTTCTTTGCAAAGTGATTTTTTATCTTTAATACAGCAAAAACATATACATTTCAGAAATTCATAGATGCCCATAAAAGGGCACTATTAGGGTAGTCTTTCTGTAGTAACAAAATACAGAATTTCTTTCCCAAATCTTAAAAATTTGATCACCTTTGCTCCTTTTAGGCCCGGAGCTCCATCATCTCCAGTGCGACCTTTTTTGCCCTAGAAATATCAAAATGAACAAGCAAAAAAAAAAAAAAAAAAAAAAAAAAAAAAACAAAACAACAACAAAAAACCTTTTGTAAGTCAAAAAACATTACTTGACAATATGGAGAATATACTTTTTACATTTAGTTTTTTGTTTTCTGTGATTTTTTAAAATCTTTTTAATTACCATACATGTAATTACCCTGGTAATTACCATCTTGAAATAGAATTTCCAGGAACAACAGGACCAGCTCAGATAGACAATCATTTTTATCTTTATTACTGAAATAAAAATGTTAATGGCTTTTCTGATGAAAAGATGGTCATATGTTTGTATGTCTTGATTTACATTGTATATCAGTCATCAATAAAACGAAAGAAAAAGTGACAGCTACTTACGGCAGGCCCAGGAAGACCTCTTTCCCCCTTCTCACAGTTACATATGGCAGCCTGCATGCACTTTGGATGAAAATAGTTCAAATCAGCACATTTTAATGGAACAGAGAGAAAACATCAGCATTTTCTGTTTTTTTATTTTCTGGAGGCTTACTCCAAGTACATCAGCCACCATCATGAAGCAGGATATGTTTACGCGTTTCAAGAAATCTTTTTAGTGTCAGTTTAGTACTTAGCAGAAATGCAGCCTCCTACTCTCCAAAAGCCACATCATACCCACTCCTGAAATGTCAGGCATCCCTTTAATGGTTTTACCTCCAAATTTCTCACAAGGTCAGTTTATTGTGTGCTGTGTGGTTGTAGAACACTGATCTGCTACTAGTCATTGTAAATGTAACTGGAACAATGGTGTAAGAAAGACCTTTTGGGTCCTCATGCTTGGGTCCGCACTTATTCCAGTGCGTATGGGATCAAACATAACCTAGCCATACCAGTATCTATAGTTAACAAATTAAAGCTTTGTCCTGCAAATACACCAGCATGCAGTTTTACTTGTGGACAATCCTATTGAACTGATGTATTATTGACTATATTAGTAACTTGCTGAGCTGTTGGTTTTCTGGAATTATGTTTCCACTTAATTTATGTCTGGACCCCCTACTCCCAAAATACTTACTTCTTCCTCAGCCAGATCTTCCTGTGAAGACAAATATTTTAAAAAAACATAAGAAACATAAGGTCATGATCCAGCTCTACAGAAAGAATAGTGAAAGATGTTAAAATCATTTGATTCAGCAGTTAATTAAATCTATGGATTAAAATATTGGCTAACATGAATTAAGCTTTAATTTATGAAAAAAATTGTACCAATGTTTCCAATCTAAAAATATTTTAAATCTTTTCAAATACTACTATAGATTGTTGATGATGTAAATCACTGACTCTCCCTGCCCAACCACAATTTGATACATTTACAATGGCCAACAAACCCAGGACAACATAGTTAGCTCACAGACAGGAATAATACAGCCAGGAACAATATTTTTTTCTAAAGTTCTTGAAAACAAAGTAATAGTTTTATGCATACAGCTTGACTAAACAAAATGAAAACAATTAATTCTCTCTGTTCAATGGGCATCCACTTGTGCCGCTAGGTTTATAGTAGGCTGGGGCAGGGGATGGCTCTATTTCCCTTTGTTAATGTTTTCTTAAAATGTTTTTTTTTTTAATTTTTTAAGTCTTTTTTTTTTTTTTTTTAAATCAAGTTCACATGCTTAAAAGACACACACAAAACTTCCAGCTGAACTTAAACCTTTCTTCCTCGTTGTATGGCAGACTTTCTATGGCAATTTAAAGATGTCTGTGACCAAGTTCAGGTTTCATCTAAATAGATAAGTCCTTTAAGGTCTACAAAGCTAGTTTTACTTTTACAAGAACTGCATCTTTTTTGGTGCAAGGGCCAAAGTTTTATTCCTTACTTGCCACAGAAGAAAGCACTATGGTGTTAAAAATTGCTTGTTCTTTTAAGAAGCTTTAAAATGCTTTTCTTAGAGGGATAAACAGATAAAAATAATTCACAGAATAACAGGTCTGAGTTAAATTCTATTCTAGCTTCAATGTTTTGGCAGGGAAGATTTGCATGATGGAAAAGGGAGAGAAAAGAAACCTGTACTTTAGCGTAGTGATTTTATGATGAACTTCAGCACTGAAAAGCATTAACATTTAACAGTATTGGGATTAAAGCATTTTTTTACCTATCCTCCTCTAAAAAATTCCCGTACCATTTCCTTGAGAACCTTCTGCACAGTTCCTTTGTCCTGGAGGTTGAAAACAAACCTGGATGCTGGGACACTGGCCAGGAGCCGGAGCTTGGCAGCATTGCCAGCCTCCTCAGCCACTCTGGTCATTCCCATTGTGAAGAACACAATGCCTTGATGTTTAGCATCTGCTGTAGCTGCAAAGATATCTGGGTTTCTTGGATGATCTACTCCATCAGTGAAGAGCAAAGTAACTTTCACGCTGCCTGGAGACCCTTCAGTCATGTAGAGCTGCGTGAGGTTAGTTATAGCATATGTTGTGTAGGTTCCGTGACCTATGCAGGTGATGGGAGCAATGTGGGATTTGAATGCTTCAGGACTTTTCCAGTCCCGGAAAGTTTGTTCTATGGAAACAGTACTGCTGTACTGGAGTAAGGCCATTCTCCAGCTGAGACTACGACCAGAAGTAAGCTGCAGACTTTTCATTCTGTCTACTGTTTCCAATACAAATTTTTTTTGTTGTTCATGATTGTAGTCCTTAGCACTTTCGGAGCTGTCCAGTAAAAAAGCAATTTCCAGAATGCAGTCATCATCTAGAATAAACAGTTAGCTGAGTTGAGTGACTTCATACTAAAATGATACATTATATGTATTGTAGGATTCAGAGTGGAGGTGAATGACTGAAGTTTTAGAGAAACTCTGTGTGAGTCTCTCTTGAAAACAGAGCATGTAGAGGCTGAAGAACTTCCTCCAGAGCAGACGCCCCAGGGAATAATAGACTCCTGAAGGTGAGGTGATTTCAAGAAATAAGGAATGTTGCAGTGGCATTTTTATATATTCATTCTGCCTCTTACCTGGTATTACACTGAATATCCTACCAGGATGGGAACTGTGAAGGTGGGAGTGATCTACTAGAAAATGATTCTTATTGAATAAGACACTAGAGTAGGATTTGACGTAGCTAGATTTTGTCCCTGGCACTGACAATTACATCTAATGACATGTAATTTTCCAGGAGCGGGATTTGCCCTTGTGTTCATTTGATAACATTATTTCTGATCTACTGATGATACTACTTCTATACAAGGACAGATATATGGGCTGTTATTCTTGCAGTGACAGTAACAGTTGACCAATCAACAACAAAACCCCACAAGTTATAGAAGTCTCTTCTGAAGTGCACCAAGGGAGGAAAGGAGAAAGAGGAAGGGAGGAAAAAGATAGATGTGTGAAATAAGGCAAGTGAAAATGCAGACCGAAACAAGACAAACTTGAATGGTATCTATTAGAATCTTCAATTCAACCAGGCAGTCCAGAATCTTAATAAGTGAATCAAGAAAAAAGTAAAGCTATTTTAAAATAGAAATATTTACCTTGATCACTTGGGCTGGGATGTTTTTCTACTGTGTTTGACAGAATGTGTTTAGGTTTTGCTCTTCTCAATCCATATCTTTTTCCTTCCCTGAGATTTTGTGCTTCTAAAAACTCATGGTGTCCAAATATCCACAAAAGCCAACAGAATCTGAAGAACATTTTTTTTGTTCCCTAAACAATACAAAAGAGTGATACACAAAATACCTAACTTGGTAGTACCAGGGCAATAAAACATGAGTCAGCTTTACTTCTTTGACAGGTTGTGTAATATGCTATATTTTAAAATACACTCCCCAAGAAAAGAGCTGTTTTATTTTGGTGAGGGTTTCTCCAAAATAAGTAATGAACAGAGACATATTAAGAGTGATTTTCAAGTACAGTGCATGTAGGTCTAGCACATGACAAACTGGAGACAGACATTTTAAAAGCATTTTCAGTTCTGTCTTGCTGTCAGTGCACTTCTAGGGCAACATGAGCTGTGCCCATGGAAGAACCTGGATCCTGAGAGACATTCACAGAGGCCTTGCTCACAGCTGGCTGGGAAAGAAGAAGAAAGCATGGAGTCAGACCTGAATTTGTTTCCCTTGTTTTCCTTCCCTCAAGAATTGAAGCATGTACCTCCTTCTCCCCTCCATGACAGTTCCTTATTCTTGTTGTCCTACAGAGCAATGGTCGTGTCCTGGACGTGCTGTCGAGGCACAAATGCGTGTGCTGTGCGACCCAGGGGTTGTGCAGGCACAGAGAGCTCAGCCCACTTTCCGACACACTCTTTAGACAGAACTTCTCCTTCCTGCCAGGTCTGAGCTACTTGTCCTGCACTCCCAGGTACAGCTGGAGCTCATGGGCTGCTCAGGTACACGTTTGTCACATCACATTTCTGTTTCACTGTCCTTTCCCTGCAAACTATTCCCAGGTAGATACAGCACATAGCAAAAGGACAGCTCAGTGGCAAGAATAAACCTGCCAAAATCCTGCAGTCTCTCTGAATATCTCTCGGAGAAGTGCCTAGCACAGCTGTGTGTGCAGGGCTTCTTAGCTCCAGCTCGCTTAGGGTACAATATCTGGTGCCATGGACACGGAGGGACGCCTTACCTCACTGCTCCGTTGGAAGGAACTCTGCGGAGATGCAGGATGCTGCTCTGGGCTTCCTGGCAGTTGTCCTCCCTGTGCTGAGGCTCTGTGACGGAAGGAGGGAGAAGCAAGGCTGCAAACTCCTGCGGGGATTGGTGTCAGGTGTCAGGAGGCAAGAAAAAAGGGGAAGAATGGTGCTTCTCACTCCCCCTTGAGGCGACCCACCCCCTCATCTCCTCCCCTCCAGACTACACTCATGCACCCTGGCTTCTCTTTCCACACAGCCATCCCTATGCATAAATCTCTGTCCATATTGGCACATGGAAACCACTGTCCTGTTTTCACCACAGAACACTTTCCTACACCCTGCCCACACATGTTCACTGTGGTCTCCTGTCACCACCATGCACCTTGCACCCCATCCTTCTCCACATCTCACAATTTTGCAGCTTTTGGTACTTACTATTATGTTTCAACATTATCACAGTGGTGCATGTGTGTAGGATGTCTTTCAGAACTAAATGAATCTCCCTATAACAAGGCATTTATGTAGTTAGGTCTGGGAGATTAAAGTATATGATGATTAAATTAATTCCATGCACTACCATACACCGTACAAACAGCCTGATTTTCGCATGTGCTCAGTCCCAGAAGTTTTATCACAGATGAGTGACCGTCTAAACTTCTTAAATCAAACATGTCATTGAAACCTAAGTTAGAGGGTAATGGATCTTGAGGGCCATCTCTAAAAGGTCCATCTCGATGATTGCATATCGTCACTTAGTTTGTCAAATATCCTCAGCAAGCTTTCGCATTAGGAACAAACATATTAGATTTCCACAGAAGTACCTAGTCATCATTCTGTGGACCCATCCTTTTCTACCTGCATGCACTCAAAAAAGCTCATGCTAACCACTGTCCTCTCCTTCTACCTGCTCAGGCTTCTTCACACATGACGCCACAGCCAAGGAGACTGAGAGAGTTCTGAGAAAGCAACTACAGCTTCAAATTAAATAGGTGAGAGAGCTTTTCATGAGATAGAAATTGGTGAACTAGGATGGCTGAAGTGCACCTCTTCACACTGTGTGTGTCTGCTGCTCTTCACCAGCTCAGCTGTAGCTGTCTGTGCCACACAGTTACACTGCAGAAAGAACATTGTTTCAAGGTTGTAGGGGTGGCTGATTATTTCTATTAAGCCACTTTTGATTTCCCATGCTTGTAACTGACATAGGTAGATTTTAGTTAAGACAAGGAATGAAAACAGATTTTTTTTTTCCCTTTAGGGATTACAAATAATATGGTGTTTAACTGAAATGGATATAATAAATCTCACATAGCCCCTAAATCTACTGCGGAAAAAAAAAAAAAAAAAAAAAAAAAAAAAAAAGTAATGCTAGCAAGAAAAAGCTTGTTAACTGTGATTGGGATTATGTGCCTTTTAGAAGCAAAACAATGTCATCCTTTCATTTTCACTACTAATTCTTACCTTAAAACCTACCTGGCAAATAATTTCTTAAATGCATAATTGTGTTGCTCGTATGTTTAGTAGCAAGTTCTTGGCTTCAAGGTATTTCCTTCTATTAATGAATGATGTTTACCCTTAGGATATGTTTTTTCAGCCAGATGCAACTTTGAAAGTTTAGTGGGGCCTCCACCTTTTTATAGCTGACTGCATAGGATGCCTGGTATTATTCTGTGCAGAATTCCAGGTATGTGACACACCACACAGAACACTTCTAGACTTGCCGTCTTTTAAAGTTGTAGTGTTCTCAGTACTTGCACTTTGCTTATAATGACAGTTCATCAAAACATAAGAATGCCAAGGTAATGCCAGTAATGCAGTTGCATGTGTGCCATTGACACGTCTGAGAAAACTCTTAAAATTAAGAAGTAAACTGTCTTGCCTCATTTACTACAAACTTTAACACAAATTTGCCCTAACTGGGTATTTAACATCTTCATGGTATTTTACATTGTATATATTACACTATATATATTTTTTAAATAAAAGAAGTGTCTTAGAAACTATTATTACAATTATTCATGTGTGTTTAAGTCCTGATAAGAAGGGAAACCAAAGTGATAGTGCACTTTGGTGCTGCCATGACTATTGCATAGTTGGTGGAAGCTCCAGAGCTACATGGAAGGCCAATTAGAAGGAATACTGAAGGAAGAAGTTGGCCTGGGAGATGCCAGTTGCTGTCAAATATTGTGACTTGCTGTGGCAGCAGCAGCCCTTACTACCACTTCTAAATGGGCAGAAACAGCAGCAAACTTGACTCTTCAACACTTAATTTCTTGGCTGTCTGTCCTTCATCTGTCCCACCCATCTGTCTGTGTGTACATTTCTTACAGATTGCTCTGGTTCTGTGACTGCTTAATCCACAGGTTAGCAAAATTTTGTAAATTTTTGAGAAACTCTGGGTCATTTTTTTGTTTAAACTGGATTAACTGTGTTTTCTAGTTGGGTGTCAAATCTTTAGACTCTGGCAGTGCTCTGTCTGCTCCTTCTTCAGCTGTCCAGCAAGTATTCTTGAGCCAGTAGAGTTGGCAAAATTCCAGAATATGGCATATTTCCATGTGCTGAAGGAATAATATGCAATCAAGGAGGCTGGTTTTGGGAGCAGTGTGAAGCAGACAGAACATGCCTCTGATTTTCCTCTGTGCTGATAGCAGTATTTAGTCTCAAAAAGCTTGATGTAATGCCTCTGAATGCCTTTCTTTTTTTTTTTTTTTTTTCTTTTTTCCTCTTCCACCTCTGTATGTGGATAGTGCACATTTCCTCTACTGTGATCTGCTAAAAATACCTACATTTCACAAAATCATCTTCTAGTGTTTCATTGCCTCAGGATAAGATTGACCATTTAACCTGTATGTGTCATGCTGTAATGGCATTTCTATGGCAATTGTATCATACAGTACATTTAAGTACATGACCACAGTGCCCAGAGGAACAAAAAGAAAATCTCATGACTTGGACTTTTTAATATTTCATTTACATATATTGAATTTTTGAATCCTCATATTAAAGAGCAGTGATATAATGAATGTGACTCACAGTCCCATAGGTTGTATAAAATCTGTGAATTTTAGGAAAAAGAGTTGATGAAATACTCAAAGTAATTTTAGGAAAAAGGGTTGATGAAATACTCAAAGTAATTGAATGATAAAATTAAAATGAAAACCAACTCCAACATTAAAATGAAAACCAACTCAACTCCAAATGAAAACCAACTTTATCCCAAGAGGGATAAAATGGAAAACTTGCCTTTTGACTGAAAAGTATACCTTAGGCGGTGCATGATGAGTCTTGAGAAATTGTCTTTTATTTACCTATCTGCTGTGACTGGAGCTTTTAAATATTTAATTGTGTACGTAGATAGGTTCTGTGACAAAATCTACTTGTTCTGTATAAAAAATGTTGTAATGATGCATACCTATAAAAAACTATCTTGAGCTTTTGACCTAAGTGAAGTTAGTGGCAGACTTCCAGTGATTCCAGTACGGGCAGGATTTCTTCTTTGCTTTTTGGTACAGATCTTGAGCATGAGGTCTGAACGAGCTGATCAAAGCAGACCAAGTTTATTTTTCATCTAAACATAATGTCACAAAAAAATTGCAAGCAAGAATGCAACCAGAATGGTAAACCAGGCCTGCTCATCTGCAGCTATCATGAACCTTGCTCTCCATTTCCTCCTTTCTTGCTACTGTCCTTCTAAAACATTTTACAGAATGCATAGCCAGGCAGTTTAAAGCTCCGAGGAAGGATACAGAAGGTAAGGACATCTTCAGTGCTTTCCCGTTGTATTTATTCAGCACACGCAAAAGGTCACACTGAGCATTTGGGTTGTAAGTAAACTTTAATATTAGGCTGGGATATATTATCAATGTAACTAGCTTTTGTTTTGCTATGAAAATATTTATTTTTTAAAAAAGTACTTTTCCTTTGATTTTTAATTTCCTTCAGTAAGAGGGATTTTATTTAAAGAAAGATCTTAAGATCTCAGTATGGAAATGCCTGTGTGCATGAGTAACAGACATTTTCAAAAGTATTTGTGGCATTCAATCCAACAAGAGTATAAAAAGATTATAAATTAAAAGGTACAAATATATTTGTAAGGTACTGAGTATTTGACTGAACATTTGATAAAAAAATTACTGACTATTTAACTAGATCAAAATGGAAGGTAAATGAAATCTTAAAGATTTGCTGTATTGGCACCAATGAAAAAAATACTTGAACAGGTAAGTATTTTGAACTTTGTAGTTGCATCCTATTGCTTCTTATTGTAAAGCATGTTTTGCTGCCATCCCTCGCTGCACCTTGGTGCCATGACACCATTAGCAGATCTGCATACATCTTGTTCAGAATGCTTCAGAAAGGAAGAAAAATCTTACGTGAGCCTTATTTAGCTGAATTTATATAGCTGTAAGTGAGGCCTAGTTATACAGTATTTGCTTATGCCTAAACATTTTGTGTTTACAGAGTTGAGGGTGGGTCTTCATCCTGATTATAAACTGGCAAAACTCTACCTCAGTTCTCAGCTCTTTTCTCAGTTTTTAGAAAAGGTGAAGACATTTAAACACATATTTGTAACTGCATCTTGGAGAATGAAAATAATGCAGAACTGTTTCTGTGGTATTGTGTTAAGACAGTTGTTCCCATCCCTTTTGAGTTTTTATTATTTTTCCCTTGAGGAGTGCCTGGACTGTGGTCCATTGCTGTGCTTTTACGTGTATTTCTGTTTAGCCGCACGGGACTAAAGTGAGGGTTGCTAATTGTGCGAGACGTGGCATGAGGAGCTCGCGGGACGGAGTGATTAACGCCGGTGTTGCCGTTAGCAACGCGGGTGTTGCCGTTAGCAACGTCGGTCCGCAGGGAGGCCTCGGGGGCGGCTGCCGCGGCGCATCTTGGGCCTTGTAGTTCCATGGTGTTGCCGCAGCGGTGCATGGCGGGAGGCGCGATTCCCGCGCAGCGCGGCGGCCGTGGCGGTTGGGCGGCGCCTCGCCCCGCCCGCGTGGCGGGGCTGCTGAGCTGCTGGGCCCGCGGCGCCGGCCTCGCTGCCTCGCTCAAAAGGAGGAAGAAACAAAGACATGTTTTGAACGAGGAGCCTGGTTGCCTGTTTTCTGCAAAGCTGAGCTATAGAGCTGAAACTGCAGCAGCACTCCTGCATACAGTGAGCAGAGGCAACTTGGCTCCTTAGCAGTCACTGGAAGGTTAGCTCCTAACTTCAGGAAGCAGTAGTTGCTTTAATGGGAGAAGAATTTGTTCTGAGCAGTGGGGAAAACAAATCCTCTAGTGTGCAGGACAAAATAACTAGTAGCTTTCCATAGTAGGGACTGCATCCCTTATATAGAGTTGACTTCAAAAATACAAAAGTACTTTGGTATGTGATACTGCCATAAAATGCTCTGCAATAGTGTACACCATAGGAAGTATGCTGTGCCATGTCTGGTAAGTAAGTGGATACCTGTTCCCCTAACAGGTAGAGTGATAGTGGTGGTAGTGGGTGTCTGCTCCACACACTGTGCCCCAGAATGGAGACCAGGCATGGGGCCTGTGGTGGTTGTGGAGGATTTGGTTGCCAGTTTGCATAAGACAATTCGCCCTCCTTCCCACCTTGCTGCCAAGGTTGGAAAAGATTCTTCACATGTGCAAAGGAAACCACAAGGCACCACTGCTAGTCCTGGGACAGCTGTGGACTTGGTTCCTTGTTAATGGCTACGATGGGGAGGTGGCACAACTGTTGCAGAGCCAGGTGTAACTAAGGGAGTTATAGTTCCTTCTGCCAAGTGGAGGTGTCTCCAGAACAAAACCCTGTTTTATTTATCTCTGGGTTAGATTGAATATTACCCCAATCAGGCGAGACTTGTCTATTGATGGTTTTGAAGTAAATGAAGCAAGAGAGAGAGAAATTCATCTTTTGCAAGTAGAGTTTAACTTGGGTTCTATGTTCTCTTTATTTCCCTCCAAAATAATCTTATTGGAGTTAATTTGATGCTGAGTGGCTATAACCTGTTAATCCTGCACCAAGGAAAACCAATCACTAATCAGTCATTAATATTTGAATTTAATGCAGTTAATGTTTACAGTTTATAATCCTTGTAAAAAGGATAACTAGGAAGCTGCAGGGAGTAGGTATCCATTTTTGATGCTTGTAGTTAATATACTACAGTACTTTAATACCAAAATGTTGTTTTCATCTATAGTTCAACTAGTATTAAATATGAAGCATCCCACAGAGCATTTAAGAAGAGCACAGAAGATTGTTGCTTGGGGTTTTAAGAGCCTGTAGCTATTAAAACTTGTTTTGCAACACTGTAAATGTGGCCTTAATATCTGACCTGTTTGTTTACCTGAACACCTCTAAGAAATTCATATTCATCTATTGTGTGAATTTTCATCTGATTTAAATTATTTATGATATAGAATCTTTGAAATACCAGTTCTTAAAAAATCAGGTTGGTGTGCATAAAAATCAGTTAAAAGATTTGGCCACTGGGGGTCAATCTTGAGACGTTAGCTACGAACACTATTTGCATTGCTGAGACTGCAGAGACTTTACTCTGAAATGATTGATAGTGCAAGTCTGTTAGTACCAGTACTAAGATATGTGGGCTTTATTTTTTTTCTTTCTTTCTTTCTTTTTTTTTTTTTTTTTTTGAATCAAGAAATTGATCTAGCTTGCAGGAGCAAAAGCTTTATGGCTATGATGCCACTGAATCACTCCAGAAAGCCACCCAGACATGTTCTGTGCTAGTTTCATTGCTTTGTTGTTGAATGTTCTGTGTAGACATTGCTTTTCGCCTATGGATCAGTAAGATGCGGGTGGAAGTAGGTGATCTTTCCTCTGTCCTGACTTGTGGAATACAACTGTAAATTGCCGCTAAGCAGACATTCATCTTTATCAAGTGTGGGCTACCCAAGGTGCCCTTGCTCTAGAGAAGGAGAAATGAGACCTGTATGAACACTGCTGCCTCCTAGAATGGCAGAGATACAGGCTTTGTTACTTAACCTGTTTAATATGTTTACTGCCCTCTGCAAATTATCTATCCTTCCTTTATGTAAAAACTTAGTTTTTTTCTGAGTTACCCTTTTGTGGCAGACCTTCAGCCTTCTCTGAAAAGCTTTAGTTGAAAAACTTTAGCTGCACTGTTGCACTGCAGAAAATATATCATTTTTTTTAAACACAGCATCTTATTCTTAATTGAGCTTTGTATATTACATAAATAATAAATATCTAAAGCTATATTACATTTCCTTCTGTTGTCTGTATCCCCAACTGGACTATAGGTAATGTAGATGAGGTTTATCTAAGATAAACATAGGTCACCAAGGAGATGAAAAAAGAGTTTTTCTTGGGGCGGGGGGGAGAATATCAAAAAATAGTGAATGAGTTTTGCCAAGCTCTGTTAATGAATAGGGCTAAGTCTGTGAGTGGTTCAGATGAAATTAAAATGTTGATCCAAAATATAATGTTTTCATAGCTAAAATTAATTTATGTACATTTTTCAAAGGAACTTAAACCATGAATTAATAAGACTTCCAAAAGTCTATTACTATCTATAGTATTAGTTAATTCATTCAATCAATGCTAGTTAAGTTAATTTTGGAAGCTTTCCAATAGGAACAAATTTCAAGCTCACCTTTCCAGTCTTTCTGGACATCCAGGGATTCAGTGTGTATTATTTTTGGTCGTTATTGTTGTTGATATTGTTTATATTACCTGCAGTCCTTACTTTCATTTTCAGGATGGCTTTTTCTCATGAAACTTTGCTTTTTTTAGTAGGTGAGGTTGTATTTCTTGACAAACTTGACACATAAGTGGAAAGAGATGTTCTTCACAGTTAAAATAAAGAAATTCTCCTGATAGGGCTTTCCCTATGTTCCTAATACTACCCTTTCAACTGGGATAACTTTGGATACATGTTATCTGCATATTAGTACATCCAAACGCCTTCTGTGCAGACGATTCCAGAGCATCATCTTTACATCTCTTAGGTTCAGACAAAGCAGCGCATTATGTAGACAGGTGAGCAGCTGCAGATATGTATCTTATAGACTGGTGTTTTCTATGAAGGTTATTTAATTGCTTCTCATTGGTTTATGGCAATGCTAATTGGGGACATTGGTGTGTGTGTGTGTATGTTTTTAAAAGAGGGAGTATGTACATGTATGTGTGAGTGAGAGTGAAATGCTGTGGGACAGAATGTGGCTCAAAACTCACTTTCCTGGAGCATTTAATGACAAGTATCAAATGCATGTAAAGGTTCTTGAGTTCAGCAGTGATGCTTCTAGCTGTAGCTGGAGAAGATTGGGAAAAGGTGCATGATATACTGAGGCTGCATCCAAAGAAATGGTTATACAGTTATTTCTGTGTGCTTGTGAGGCCTGACCTAGACAAAGAAGCAGGAACCACTTGTGCCTAAACAAGCTAAATTAGGAAGCTCAAGTAGCAAAACTGTGAACCTTAAATTTTCCTGTCTATTTCACTTGAAAGCCTCAGGGGGAAGCTCTTCCATTTGGAAGGGAATTTGCCTGGAAAAGAGGAATTGCTGGCATAAATTTTGGGTAGACAACAGCAGTATGAAACCTCTAGCTAGAGAAACCGACAGGCAGTAGACGGTGTATGTAGTTAGAACTATCAAGCCAAGTGGCTGTTGCTGTTGATGGCTCCTGCCATATGTTCCCTCTCTTCCTTTTCCAATGCTCCTGGTCTCTTTTACTGTTTGGAACCTTCTCACTGCTGCTCTATCCAGCTTTAGTAGAAGGACTTTTAAAAATGCACAGCTTCCTTGTTCTGATTGTTGTAATATTATAAAGCATGTTGTATTATGGTCTACCTCAGCCCTGATGGTAATGGCTGCTGTCAAGAGGAAGATAAAGTAAAGGGGCAAAAAGTGCTTTGTCAGAGGAGGAGGTGGTAAACGCACTTAATTTTATTCACTTTCAGAAGTCATTCAAGCTGTAGGCCCTTCTGAGTAGACTTAGAGCAGTCCATGCCTGTTTCCAGGGCCTGTTAAATGTCACCTCAGAGATGAGGAAAAAATCCTTCTCCTCCCCCTAAACGCTTCTAGCCAAGGGCAGCTGCAGAAAAGATTGCTTCAAAGGCCAAACATACAGGGTTTTTTGGTTTGTTTGTTTGTTTTTTGTTTGTTTGTTTTTTTTGGAATTGCAGTTGAAAGGAGGTGCTAGCCCTGATTTGAGTGACATAGTTAAATGTTAAGACTATGTCTCAGTCTGTTCATGTTTGTGCACATCAGGAACAACTCTTCTAAAGATACTGGATTTGCAGTAGCTTAAAATTGACGTTGTAGAAATGGGATCATTCCCCTTCTCTGATAAGAACTCTAGGGCAGAAAAGATATGTGACTCAACATTTCTTATCTTCAACTCCAACTCCTTTTAGGAGGGCTGAGATAAGATTAAAAGAACCAGGCTTCCTTCCTATCGTCTCCCACTTTTTCACCTGAAGAAATTTGCTGAGAAAAGGAGCAGATTGTAGTGTCAGAATTTGAGTTGGCTTCTAGTATTTCACAAGGCAGATTTCAAATTCAGGAAAATATCATAGGCACATGCAAAACTGGGCTCTCTTTTGACACTGAATAGTTAACATGAATGAGTTAACATGAGTTAACACTAAATGAGTTAACAGAAAAGGTTCATTAGACTCCTTTGTTTTGTCACTCATTCCTCATGGAAAATTGTTTAAAGTAATTATTAAAGAATTCCAAACTGAAATCTGGAGGGATTCTGGCAGATTACTTAAAGAAACTAAAACCAAATTCAGTGAACTGATAGCAGTGCAAATGTAGGCAGTCTGAAAACATAAATGATAACGTTGTCCACAGAGCTTTACCTCTGATCCTCCTGCCAAGTATGTTTTTTGTCTTCTTGTCAGCTGTTTTCTGAAGATCTCTGCTTTGCTTTTCAGATGGGGAAATGCAAAATTAAGGATGAAAATGGCATTAAAGAGGGAATATTTAGTAATATATGGTAGAACCACCAAATAAAGGGTATAGTTTAATCAAATTGTTTATAATTATTTGTTTTGACCTTTTATTTTGTGAATAGATTCTAAACTGAGCAATGAGTTACTGAGGTGCTACAACACCTTCTTGCCTTGCCACCTTGCTTCAACAAGCAAAAGTGTATAAGCAATGTAGCAAAAATGGAGCAAAAAATATTCCTCTAGGTATTGAAATGAATGGCAAGCGTCTATTCAGCAATTTGATATGAGATTTTTCATGCTGTAGCATTTTTAGGCTGAACATAGTTGAGAATATCGACTATGGATGGTAGGCTGAAATATTGACCTATATTTTTTCTCTGACTCTGCTCCCCAAATTATTTAGAAGAACACTGAATTAGTTTTATGATCTTTTCTGTATGATTTACTGGTATAACTTAACTTACACAAGGAGTCAACCTCACGTTTGCCAACTCTTGTTCTTGATGAATACCAAATGGAACAAACACGAGGAAAAAACTTTGAATAACTACATGAAATATATCTGCCTTTCCAGATTGTTTGTAGAAATGATGTGTATAATAATCACGACTTGTGATTCTGCCTTGCCTAGCAGCTGGTGACGTGGATGCCACGAAAGAGAAGTAGCAAGAGCTAGGAAAGGAAAAAGGGCATGTGAGTCCTGCAGCTCACATGAATGTTCTACAATTAGAATAGTGACATAAAAGCAGAATTAAGTCTTAGTGTGTGGAGTGGATTTTCTTATTTAAAAAGTGTTTATTTGTTCTTTAGACATTGCTAATAGTTCTTTAAAATGTAGCATTGTAAATTTTGAACATAAATGTGTAGAACTTCTAGCTAGTAGTAACTGTGATAGCAAAATTGTTTTATCATTTATCATTATTGTATAAGTGTATTGCAGTCACCAGTTAATACTTTAGAACGTTTTCCAGAGTATGAGAACTTTTATACTTAAGATCTGTTTGTGCCTGTATATAACAATGTACATATTCATGTCTAGACTATTTCAAGTGCTAGCCAGTGCAACTATAATTCAGGCATTTGTTTGCTTTAGAATTAAACAGTGATGAAGATTATTTTACATGCTTATTTGATAGTGGAACCCAAAGATCTAATTAGGATGAAGAGTTAATTGGATGGAACACAGTACAAATATGATTAGACTTAAAGATACTTAGTTTAATGAAAAGCATTGCTTGAAATAGCCATTATGCCCTCTATATTTAGAAAAAAGTGTAACATAAGCAGTAATGAAATCAGATTCTTTAGCTTGAATTGGAAAAAATGACCCATAGTGAGGCACCTTTTGCTGTGACAAGTTACCTGCTTTCCTGTAGCATATGAATGAGGATACTGGCAGCAATTGCTTCCTGTCAGAAATTGGTCAGATGCTACATGTTTTTAAAACTCCAAAATAATACTTCTCTTTGTAGAGTTTAGATATTCTGTGATGTGGGAAATCACTTACTCTTATGTTTTTAAGCATTAACCAAATCCCAGAGAAAATGATATATTGAAAAACGTTTTTACAGTTTGACCTGATTATGATACTGTAAAAACCTAAAAGTCAAACTAAAACTGAAAGCAGTCCCCAAATCCCTAGTCCTTCCCTTTTCACCTCAGGGCAAATGTGGGATGATGACAAGTGTCTTTAAAGTACCTTTGCCCTTCTGTAATCCTGCTTTATGGGGATTTAAACATCTCTGACATAGTAAGTCATCAGCAAACTGTGCTCTCTTGTGTCTAATTGTACAGAGATCATTGTCAGCTAGGAAAATACAGAGATTGTAATGTTGTACCTTTATCTCTGGTGAAACTCTAGTTGTGTTCTAGTTGTGGTCTGAAATAGCATTTCCTCTGCTGACCCTAACCTGCCTTCAATTTGTGTGAAGATTTTAAAGTTGGCTCTAACCAGATACTTCATAGTTGTGTATCTGACCTTGTACATTGTACTGTGTCTTGATCAGTATCTGAGCCATAAGAAATGGCTAACTACATTTAGGATTACAGTATCTTTTTCTTTGCAATCCTGTTTGCTGTCTCTTGTAACTTAATCCTTAGAGAAAGAAGTTAATGTGTGCAGGGAGATGTTAGGAAAACAAAAAAAAAAAGATTGAAAGCAAGGGAGGAAAAGGAATGACAGTTTAAATTAATCCTAATTCTGTGATAAGTGAGAAAATAGCAACATAAATAAAGGCAAGAGCATCATTTACTTTAAGAAAACTGTAAATAACTTTTGGTGCTCTTACTAAGAACAAAACTTAGCTTTAATGTTCTCTCTCATCAAAAATAACTCTGTACTAGTGATAACAGATTCTATAATTTCTTTTGAATTCGTACTGATTGTAATCAATACTTCAGTTTTTTAAAGAGTTGTAATCTGATGATGTTTGGAAGAGCTGGATAATAAGTAAAACTGGAGAAGAGTTTAATGTATTTTGGAGGTGTTGTAAAGAGTTTTATTGGAAAGAGTTTACCTGAGTTGATTTAAAAGAAGAAAAAAAATTCCCTAATGTATTAGTGTGTTTTTGAGAACTGTCAAAGCCCAAAGAAGATGAAAGCAACAGTGATTATTGGCAGTAAGGTGCATCAAAATACTGGTATGATTAAATCATACAAGGATGCCCATGTTAATTATTCAGAATGTACATGCCTGCTTTGAATTTTGGTAGGTCTTTTTTGTTGCTGTGTAGAAGAGAGTTCTCTAAATCTTTGGAAAAAATAAATATAGTTCAGCAGATTTTTTTCTCAGTTTTTACTTCTACAGTTCTTAGTATCATCAGTGAAACAGTGCTTTTTTTTTTTTTGCTTTTTTTTTYTTTTTCCCTCCTGTTTGCTTGTAGGATGATGACAGTTTTCTAAATAAGAACTTCACTAGTGCTGTATTTACCTGCGCTCTTCAGGTTGACAAACTTGAAGATCCTTCAGAAAGGGCAGCTAATAAAAATTCAGGAGAGTGATCACCTGATAAGTTAACTTGAAAAGCCGATGTTGACAATGAACAATGAATTCTTGTTTGCTACTGGGACAACTAAATACAGATTTTTCTAAAGTCGTCCATGCTTTTTATTACCTTTTCTTGAAAAACATCTTATTTTCTTCCTGCAATAGATCAAGGCATCTGATGCTTCATTTGAGTAAAAACTACGGGGAACTGGTGACTGAGTGCTGATAAATGTTAGCTGAAACTGTTGGACTTTGGAGTTTTCAGTCATTAGTGTAAAAGAGCCAGGGTTTAACCTTCTGTCCCCACACGTAGAGTTTTTTTAATCCACAAGAAGACTTTTTAACTAGGACTTGTGGAATTAATCTGTATATTTTAGGAGTTGAAAGCATATTTATTGGCATGTATTTGAACTCCCATCAACTTTTCACAGGCAGATGTCAATACTAACAGTATCAGATTTGGATTCTCATTTCATTTTTTGTAATACAGTCGTTAACTGGGAATTGAGTTTAGTAATTCAGTGGTCTAAGATTTTAGATTTGTTCTCTTTTTTATTTCTGGTGGATATTTTGACTAAAACACTACAATATGAATAAAGTCAAAAATTCTGCTCAATATGAGGGTTCAAGCTTGTGCCTTCAAACAAATAAAACAACTCTTTCATACCTAATCAGCCACGAAATTTGTGGACCTAAGGCATTTTCTTAAGGTATCTCATAGACTGTCTGACACAGGGAGGCACAACTCTTTTGTATAAAAGATGAACATTAAACTGTCATTCCTAAAGAACAAAATTTTTTTTAATATCTAGGAGAATATGGCATGGAATTTCCTATTGTAATGGCCTCAGTGATATAACTTTACAATGACACTTAAACACAATTGTTTATCTTAAAGAAAACAATGAACAACCTCTTCTAAGAGCGCAGCAATTACAGTGGGTATGTTCTGTTGCCATGTTCTTACATTTTTTTTCAAATTTCTAAACAACTATTCCAGCAGAAAGTTAGCTGAAATGGGTAAAAAGGTGTTCCAGGTTCTTGACTCTTCACTTCAGCTTACGGTGCAATGCAGCTGCACTTGAAGATGGAGTGTTATAGTATAGAAGCTTCTTAAGTCAAGCACCGTAAAAGTAACTTTTCAGTTGTTTGTAATTTAAGATCTGATCCTGAGCAATGTTGATGAAACGAGTAAAAGAGCAGGAGGTATCCTTTACCATGCTAGGGCCTTTAAAAGTAGCCCAGTTGCTCAAAAACTGAAATTCTGGAGCAGTGGGCTATGTAGTAATAGTAACTTCTGTGAGCAAGAAAGAGTGATGAGAAGGAAGAGGGATTCAATTAGATATCTTACAGAATGCAAAACAAGCCGTTAAATTGTGTTCTGATCGTGTTTACCTCCTAACGCCCTATTTTGGAAAGTAGCTGTAAAAATAACATTGTATTCTCCTGATGATAGCCAAGTAAGGCTGCATTCTGAGGAGGCACTGGCATGAGCAGTAAAGTCAGTATTAAGAATGCTGTGCCCCCTCCTGCTGTTTGCAGTGCCCTTAGATGCTTGCGGGGTAGTGCTCTGAGTTAGGTACAGCAGTCAGCTCCTCCTTGGGGACATGAAAAATCGAGGAGACAAAAAGGAGGTGAGTTGCAATGTTGTAACTTAGAGGTAAGATGGATAAAAGGGGAAGGGGAGACTTTGCAAGTCAGTTACCTGCTTGCCAAAGTCTCTGCTCCCTGAATTGTCCTATATCTCAGTCCTGTGAACAAGTCCCCCAAGGAGGAAAGAGAGAGATGATGATTATTATTGTAATCCTTTTGACCTCATGCATTCATAAGTTGGATCTCTTCCTGTCAAAGTAGTTTTGCAGGTTGGCTGAGTCAGGTACTATTTTCAAAGCAAACACTCTCAGGATTGTTCTGAAGTGATCTCATAAGAATTGCTAAAATGTGGTTTATTTCAAATTATTCTGATTTCTTTTTTTTTCTCCATCTAATTGCCAATTAAACTAAATAAACATCGTTCTTAATATACAGCAAAGTGGTTGACATTCACCTGCTTCTAGGTTTATGTGTCTACAATACACATCAAAACTGTTTAATTCCGTCATCTGCAAAGCTAAACTGTCTTTTCATTTGCTTCAGGTCATTACCCCTTTTTTGGCGCAGGATTCAAATTGATACGTTACTGATCTGAAGGATTGTTATTTATCTTTCTCAGATGCTTTTGAAGTACTGTTGTTGGGATCTCTGGAGCATTCCATTCTCGGTGTTAGAGGAACAGGAGCTAATAGTTCTTAGCATGTGAGAGTCCCACTTTGAAAGACATTTCATCTGAACACAGCTGAAATGGCTTACTAACGGACTTGTTTGCCCCTATACGCCTTCCAAAAAAGAAAGGAAAAAAAAATAATATATGAATATATGATGCATAGTAGATGCTGTTGGTAGTTAACTTTTTGAACTCTGTGTTAAATAAGAGTGAAAGTAACTGAGACAAACATTAAGGAATAATAATATTGTCCCTTACTAGGTTTGCTCAATATTATCCTTTATAACATCATGTTTAGATTTGCTTAGAACAATTGCTTTTTATACTTCATATCTTTCTATTAGAATAAGTTTGGTAATTTTCTCCTGGATGATTTTTTTTTTTAACTCTTATCTATGAAGTGCCTCATTTTCAGGTATTTTTTGCTGAGGAAGTAATGTACAGAAGGATTATGGTTGAAATATTTGAAGGGCTGCTCTGATGTGGATGCCAGTGGGAAGGAAAGTTGTTGGAAAAGCATCAGGAAGTTGACGACTTCAGCCTCTCTTCTTCAGCAGTTTTCTTCTCTTGTGAAGGATGCTGAGAAATATTCCCATCCTCCTAATTTCTGTTGTATCCTATGAAGTTTTTTGAAAACAAGTCACGTGGAAATACTTTTTTACTTCTCGTTTCTTTTCAGCTACAAATTTCATCTGTTGTCTTTTTGCAGGGAAGAGTGGGCATCGAAGGACCAGGGCACTGGAGCAAATATGAGAGGCTCCATTCTTCAGATAGAGACAGTGCCAAAGAAATCTGCTTGGAGAAAGGAAAGTACTAAGAACTTTGGTATCCAAAGAGATAGTCTGGATACCAAATAGGGGTATTTGGTAGGGACAAGACTTTCCTGTTTTGGTTTGTGACTTTTTGCAGCGTGGGGCACAGGGACATGCAAGCTGGGCCAGGCAATGTCAACTAAAGGGATGGTGGAAAGGATGGATTTGTAGTTGTTTAATCTGTGTCCTCTTTTACTCTTCAGGCAGGGCAACCCTCTCACATATGATTTGTGAGTAGTTCTCATGCACTGCTTTTGAGTTCCAGGGCACTGTGATACAGTGCCAAGTTAAGACAGAAACTGTCATGTGCTGCTCACCAGGAGACCTTGAGGAAGCTTCTTGCCCTAATGCTAGGTGTGTTGTGCAGTCCTTACTTTGCACTTTCTCTTCTGGTGTGATTCACTTCTTTTGACTTTAATGTTTCTCATAATCACATGGGCTGGGGATCTACATTTGATCCAGTGTGTTTGTTTTCTGGAAATGCCTCTGATGATAAAGGTGCGTAAAGTGCTTGGGAGGCATACCAACCATGGCCCACATTTTCTCAGCTTGAGGCTAGGTGGATTTTTTTAAATCCTTGAAGAAGTAACTTCCTGACAAATAACTGCCATTGTTTTAAGTACTGTGAAGTGTGATTGAGCTTGTATCAGAAGCTTGGTGAACTCTATACTGTTTTCTGCTTTTTTCCTCCTTCTGTTACAGAGTCAAAATCAATACAAACTCTCTACATAAATTCCATCTCTGTGCCCTAAAATATGACTTTCCTGTTTATGGGAGCTTGTGCTCACACTACATATATTTGGTTAGATTAGGTTATGAAGTCCAGATGCACATCAGTACTGTGTCCTCTATGCAAACTAGTTGAGAGAGCTGCCTGCTACCCCTGAAATGTGATGGCTTTGGTGTGAACTCAGTTTTGGCTCACGTAAACATAAAAGCAAAATGCCTCAGGAGCCCCTCTTTTAGGAAAGGAAGTCTCTAACGTACACGTACATATTTTTTAGGTTCTTGTAAAGTAGGGGTGTGTTTATTAAATGGGACTTTTTATATGGTGGGGGAGACTGTTACCCAGGTAGAGATTGAGCCATTTTTGCATTAGATTGGAGTGTCTTGTCATACTAGTAGTCTCTTAAAACATGAGCACATCTATAGATAGCCTCACTTTAGTATGACTCAACAATAAAAAAAACTTGCCAAGCGTAGGAATTTAATGCTGAGCCTTCATGTGAAGTTGGAAACACAGGTTGTAACACAAAATGTTTTCTGTTTGTAAAAACATGAGTATATTCAAGGACAAACTGACCACAAGATTACTGACAATTGCCAGTGACAATTACAGCTTTACTGGTTAATACACTGGGCAGATTCTTCACCTCTGTAAACTGTTCTAGCCCCAAGAAAGGTCAAAAAAAAGACAAATATACTTTCAGCTGCAGATCTGACCCACTGTTTATTCAAGTGAATGCACCTCGTTCTTTTATTAGGCATCAACTTTTGTCTTTGTCTAGTAATACCTCAACCTTAATGTTTCTATCTGGCTGTTGAGAATTGGCTGAGTTTTGATGCTCTAGATTAGAACTGAATCCTGGTCAAAAATCAAGTCTTTAATTTTTAACTTTGGTTAGCATGCTTCTTTAATGTATAAGCAATGTGGCTGTTCATTCTAAGTTGCACTGTTAGTGGCTTTTCTGATTGCTTGCTTTCAGCAAAAACAAGACACTAGCACATACTTCCCAAACTGGCTTTTGAATTAACACGAGAGTTCAGTAAACAAGTGCATAGCCCATGCTTTTTTTATTTTTTATTTTTTATTTTTTATTTTTTATTTTTTATTTTTTATTTTTTATTTTTTATCTTTTATCTTTTATCTTTTATCTTTTATCTTTTATCTTTTATCTTTTATCTTTTATCTTTTATCTTTTATCTTTTATCTTTTATCTTTTNTTTTATCTTTTATCTTTTATCTTTTATCTTTTATTTTTTATTTTTTATTTTTTATTTTTCATTTTTCATTTTTCATTTTTCATTTTTTATTTTTTATTTTAACCTACAGAGATATAGTTTGTATCCTCTTAAACTCGAAATAATATCCAGATCCATTAAAAATCCATGGATCTAGTTCAGTCAGAGAGCAACCCGTTGACTTTTTAGATGAGAGGAAGCCAAGAGGGAGAGATCATTACAATGATATAGGTAGTTTTGGATGTAGTTGTGGGATATCCTTGGGGTGTTTGCTCTTGCAGCTTAGTCTCTCTGAAGTACCGTTTGTTGGTGTCCTATAGGCCTTGCAGAACACAGCCTTTTGGTTGTGGTGTGATGCCATAGGAAAGAAAGAAGGGGAAATTTTAAATGAAGTCAACTGAGGAAGACAGCACTGTCCTGTGCTGGTCCTTACTGACTGTCATTCTTTGATAATGAGGCATCTGGGCTGATTATTTCATTTGCCTTCTACCGTCTCAGCATAGTGCTTCCCAACGTCACTGATATTCACATCTCATTCCTGTTAGAGAATTCCTCTGCTCACCACTCTCGGGAAGATACATGCTTATAGAAAGTTTAATGCTGAATGAGGTGTAAGTGTGCTTGCCTGGTTCCAGCTATGTGAGAGTGAGGCAGAACAGCCGCCCCAAGCTTGTTTTCAGGTGACCATCATCACCCAACAGGAGAGTGTGCGCTGCTCCCAGATGGGTTGCAGCTCCCACGCTCTGTCTGCCTGTACCATTCCCCTTCTAATTAAGTATGGTTTATCTGTGTGTTGGCTTTTCAGGCACCCATCTGTACTGGGTGGATCTGCTTGCTCCCCTCTGAGGATCCCGTCCTTTCCTCCCCACTGGCGTTCCCCACTGGCGTTGTTGGGGGATTAAAGCAGCAGTGGCCCCATACACAAACGCAGCTGGTTCCGTTTGGTCAGCCTGAGCCTTGCTGTGAAACCACGACAAGAATTCCAGTAAGTTGGCAACACTGAAACACAAAGAAAACAACAATAGGGAAAGTCCTTCCGTGCAGAAAGGAATGTTTCAAGCACTGTTCTCCTACAGTGAAAGGAGAGAGGGTAGGAGGGAGGAGAGAGATTTGAAGAGGGCAGGTTTCCCCCTTCCTCCCTCTGCAGCTCTGGATCTTGTGATGGAGAGATCTTATCCTCTCTTTGTGATTCAGAGGTGCCAGGAAGCTAATTGAATATTCTGATCTGCCCCCAGTGTTTCTTGTGGCTTGACCCCGGTGCTGTGTCGTACCACTACACCAAACAGCCCTGAACCTGCATAAATCACAACCTTGCAAAAGCCTACACTCTACATTCCCCCCCCTCTCCCTCCCTCCCCTCGCCCCCTTCTTTCCTAGCTTGATAGATAGAAAACCTTTGCGGAAAGGTTTAGGGGGGATTAGTGTCCTATAAGACCTAGGAAAAAATCTCTACCTGGTAATAAACAACAATACATTCCTTCAGAAGTTTTTCAAGATTAATGCAAGCATCTCCACCCACTACTAGAAACTGCAGTCCGTTGCAAAAGAAGGAAATGTTAATGCTAGGAAGTATCTGTTAAATTCTATCACCCATGTCAGCAAACAACCATGGCAAAGTAATGAACACAGTATGAAAATAACAGAAATAATAGGTGGCATTTTTAAAGATGGTGATGTTAATCTGTCAAAGCTTCTTGCAAGATGAATAGACCCATTTTTCTCCCAGAATGTGTGTACACTATATATATATATATTTATATGTTGTTTGCATAAACATGTATGTGTGAATATATGCATAGAAAGGAACAACTTGACATAATTTTCTACATGGTAAATAATTTCTGGGCAATACCCAAAAAAAAAAAAAAATCTAGCTTTGCTCAGTTTATGCATGATACTTCTGATCCTGCAGGCAAAGCCTCCAAAATGCTTGTTCTTTTCCCAGCACTGCGGTATCAGGGTGTCTTTGCCTGTGACGGTAAGCACTGTTCTACCCGTGTTAACAGGTGTGTGGTTCCTGAAATGGCAACAATACCTGAAACACAGACAGACATTTCCCATGTACTATATGTACTGCTAGAAGGTTAGAATTAGAGTAAGGTGTCCTCCTTTGCTATCATGGCCAAAGCACTTTTATGAAACTGATTGTGTCTCCTGAGAAAATGTAGAAGTAAATTTCATCTCAACAATTTTCCTGTGGCAGTATTTCTGGAAGGAATACCCCCCCCCCCCAAAAAAAAAAAGTTGAAACCTTTATCCTACTGCTCAAAAAAAAAAGGGATTTTTTGTTTTGTTTTGTTTTATGTGAAGTATTTGTAAGGCTTAGTTGTCAAAAGCACTTTCTTGCTTGGAGCTTGCCTTTGGGAGGTGTTTCGTTTGCAGTTTGAAATGCCCCTGATCCGCTTGAAGTACAGAGCGTGGTGCAGAGAGGCTCGTGTAAAATCGTTGACGTGCAGGGGCTTGGAGGCTCCTCGCCTGTCCTGCGGAGGGTAGGAGGGGCAGAGCAGCCGCTGGCTGCAGGGCCTGGAGCGCTGCCTGATTCCCTCATGCTAGTTCCGGGGCCGCTGGGTATAAAGAGCTTTATGCAATGTCTGGAGGGTGGGAGTTTATAGAAAACGCGATGTCTCAACAGGCGAACGCGCCTTTCTTCTGCAACTAGCGGGATAAGGAAAAGACACCAGGCTCCTTGTGGTGCTGCTAGGCAGATCAGCATCCCGGAGTTGAGCAGCAGGTTTCCGAAGGAGCTGGAACCTCCCAGCCCAGATGGGACCTCGCCATCGGATGGATGGAAGAGCTGCAACTGCTTGCAAAGTGCTTATATTACTCACTGCATGCATAATGCAGGCTAGTTGCCAAGGTAAGCACTATGCTCCAACCTTTCCTGAATGGGACCTGCTCACACCATGAGAAGCACGTTTCTGTCCTGGGGACCTATATGAGAAAAAAACTAAAGTAGCTGAAGCAGAGGGTTAATAGGGGAGTTGATTTAAGGAAAGAAATGTTGGTTCCTTCCAGGAGTCATTTGATGAGGTTGATTTCTGTTGAGGACAAGGAAGCAGTGCCTTTTAAAAAGACTGCAAAACCTCCCCAAAGTCTTTAGATTCACTTTATCTTGGTTTTAAATTATCCCAGGATGTATATAATATTTTTTTTCTAATGTACAGGACAGCAGGACATAAATGTTAAGTTTGGAAGGGCAACTTAGATTTTGCAACTCCATGGTCTAAAATCACGGATAGTTTTTACAGAGAGATAAGTGGGCAGCTTTCCCCATGGTAAGTACTGCTTTCCTCTCAGGGTAAGGTGCCCTGCAAAATAATCACTGCAGAGTGTTTCACTTTTGCTATTGCTTTCTGGGGTCCTTGTACCCTTCTTTCTACTGAAGTGCATGTGTATTTTTGCAGCTTGGGATTCACCTGTGTTCCAAAAGCAAGTTTGATAACTGCTAAAATTCTGTCTGTTTTATGTTTTTAACTAGGTGTGTGCAGAGGCTACAGTGTTTGCCTGTAGGCAGTCGTCTGTAGGGGGACGCTGCGGACAGGTTTGTGTACGTGTTGGATGCGCAGTCCTTTGCAGAGGCCCTAAGAAAGAAGCAGATGCTTAGCCTGGAGCACAATAAGCTTCCCTCCCTCGTCTCAGACACAGATTTGAAGTTGAGAGAGGGAGAACTTTTTCTTTGGGCTTTGCTGTTGCTAGGCGACGTGTGGAGCATGTGACTGTGGAGCGGGCTCTGCTGCCTCCTCGGGCTAATCTGGCTCCTGGGGATGGAGCAGCTCTGTCTCCAGTCCCTCTCCCTGGCCTATCAGTGCAGCCCGTCCTCACGTCTTTGCACAAATTAATTGGCCCGAGGTGATCGAGCAACCTTCCTTTTGGAATAAGAGTGACTGAAGCACATTTCCTGGGCCCTGTGAACTGACCCAGCAGCCCTGCTGATGGTGTGTGTGTGTGTCTATTACGTGTGTGTTCAAATTGTTAATCTGCTTTCTTTGCTCAACTCTTAGTTTAAGCTCCTTAGACAGAATCAAGTAAGTAATTATACAGCAACTGCTGCTAGCAGCTCCCACTTCTGAGCAGGGAAACAGGAGATAGCTAATGTGCAGCAGGAGCCCTGCAAAAGCTCTAGCCAGGGAGGTCACACTGGGCAGAGAGTTAATCCTATGCACTGTTATTTTATATTGGATTGAATGGAAGCTACAGTACTGTTTTAAAAGTGCTAACTATTTTGGACACATTCAAAACACATGACAGGATAAGGGGAAGAAAATCTAAACTAGAATCTGCAGGCAGTGGAAGCACAAAACTTCACGTCTGTTGGCTTTCTCCCCACCTCTTTCCCCTGTCTCCCATCCCCTTCGTAGTAGAATAACTGTGGTAGTGAAACAGTATAGTTTTAGTAACGGAGAAACTGATATTAGTAAAATCTCTGAATAGGAGACTTGGCCACACTCTGATTGTTATATTGAAATATTTGGCGTCTTTAAGTTCTGACATCTTGAATCTTGAGATCATGTTTGACTAGTTTCCTTGTCTTTCTCCACCAAAAGCAATGAAAAAACTCTTGAAAATAAATCTGTGTCAAAAGAAAAATGAGGAAAAATGTATTTTATTTTCTAAGTCATTATTTTTAAAACTGTTCCCATTGTGTGTTTGAGCATCTGAGGTCAACGGTACCTGAGTATTGCAGTATAAGCTGGATATTTCTGGAAGTACTCTGCCTCACCTGAGCACTTGCTCAAATGCTAGTATGATTCCTGTGTTACTTATCTAACCCCAAATTTACTGGATATAAACTTACTATTTAAAAACTGGGTAAAAATACTGGCTCTTGTAACCAACAGTAATGCAGGGCCTGGTTCTGCAATTTTTGTTCTTTATGTCTTGTTGCCTGTATGGTAACTGTTATCAGAAAAGATTGCAAGGGGAATCCAGAAAGCTACCTAATCAAGTGTTGTGTCAAGAAGGCATTGCGGGCCTAACATTAATGTTTGTTAGAGGAATTTCAAGGCTTTCACACTAAAACGTGGCTATAAAGCGTGAGCGCTGGATGGATGTTGTACCCTCAGCAGTTCTGCACAGGGTAAATGAGATCAATAGGACAACTTTGCAGTTCAACAATGAGTTCTTTGGTGTTCTGCAAAGCTTACCAGGTCTGCATACTCTTGCACTGCTCCACACAGCATCTGTTATCGGGCCCACTTTATCTAACATGGAAGGCCTGCTTTGCTGTTTGTGATGAGGCCATAGTACCTGGGTGTGTTTGAAGTTTCTCTGTTCTTAATGGATCCATGCCAGAGGAGCTGGTATTCATAGAAACCTGTGGGGGTTTTTGCCTTTTTTTTTTTTCTGAGAAAGAATCCTTCTATTTAGACGCAATATACTTTATGCATTCTTTATAAATATACTTTGTTTAATATTTCTATAATTATTTATTTCAGATCACTTGAAAGAGAGATTGCTCCAGTTTTGCATTTTGGTGCCCCTTAGGTTTCTAGTGATCTACTTTCAATAGAGATGATATAAATTTTGCAGGAAACAAATGATTAGTATTAAAATAATACTAATTATTTCATAAATCATTACTTCGATAATTTTTGTTACCAATTAAGTTAAACTAATACAAGCTACAAAATACTGCCAGTCTCACTTTTTTAAAGCTTTCACATACTTAAACTGACTTTTGGTTTTGCTACAATTAATTCTTATTTCTTAGTTCTTATTTTGATAAGGCCAGGGATTTCTTCTACTGAGTACTTTGCAACAACATTTAAATTGACTTTTTTTTCCCTCCTGTTTCTAGTGGATGCTTTTGAGAGTCTTTTTATTTCTGTAGTGCTCTTCATGTACAATATCAAACCAGATAAATGCTTTGGTGTAAATAATGTGCCATCAATTGTAGTTGTATATTTTCCATGTTGATATATTATAATTTTGCTCTAAACCTCCAACCTTTGGGAAAAGCAGCTGGAAATGTAAGCATTTCTGTTGATGCTTTTTCTTATTATTTAAATGGTTATTTATTATATATATTTAATATATATAATATATATTTTATATATATATATAATAGAATCATAGAATGCCGAAGGTTGGAAGGGACCTCAGAGGTCATCGAGTCCAACCCCCCTGCTCATGCAGGGTCACCTAGAGCACGTGGCACAGGGCTGCATCCAAGTGGGTTTTAAAGATCTCCAAAGAAGGAGACTCCACAACCTCTCTGGGCARCCTGTTCCAGTGCTTTGTCACCCGCACAATGAAGAAATGCTTCCTTAAGTTCCTGTGGAACTTCCGATGCTTCAGTTTGAAGCCATTTCCATATATATATTTAATACATATAATATATTTATTAATATATTATTTTATATATATATGAACAGAAAACTCGCTGTAACACCGAAATAGTTATTTCAAATTTGAATTGTATTTTAAATTTCTCCAATGATAAGTCATCAGTTTAAACCCAACCGAAGGTTATAGGGCTAAAATTTGTTACCTTTAAAACATCTCTGTTACTCTCTGAAAATGAATGGTATTCTAAGACTGAATCAATCTAGTGTGAGGAGGTCCTGTCTGTCTCAGAGGTCACAACAAATGTTTGGATGATCTGAGGTCAGTGAATAGAAAGATGGTCAGTCCAAATAGCGAAGAGCAGCAGCAAGTATTATTCTTTCCAAAGGATTATCTTTCCAAATTGGCATGAAGAAATAGACATTTCCACTAAATACTGCAATAGTGAGATCTTCAAATTAACAATCAGTGCTTTTTTTTTTTCACTTTTCACTTTTTTTGTCGTCACTGATGTATAGTGATGTTGAAGGCCAGAGACAGTACAGAGCCTGTACTCCCTCGTACAAAGCTGTACATGTTGAAATGACTGTGAGCCTTGTCGAAAGGATTGTGCCCCTGCCAGGTCCCACTATTTGAGGACCTTGAGACTATCCAATGGACAGAGGATTTGGGATTAATGAAAGGGGAGAAGAGAAAGTAAGAGAGTAAGAGTATAACCGGTGCAGTCCTTGCTGACAGCCTAGCATACACTGCCCACAGCCTGTGGGCTGGGGGGCTGTCGTGATCCTGCGCTTTTCCTGGCTTCCTTTGGTAATTTGCTCAGACAACATCAGGAGCAGAACTGCCATTCAGTTTCTCTCTGCCTGGTTCTAAACTTGCTTCTTTCCTGAGGGCTTGAGAATTAAGAATAGGTATCAGTGAAACATATCTGATGTTTTAATGAAGAAAAATGATATTTCTATGCAGTGTTACCCCTTCAGAATAAGATTGTTTTTGATGCCCAGCCATCTTTTAGTACATCTCTTGCATTTTCTTAATAATTTACTCTTTTTGTGTTGTTAAGCAAAGCATATAAGGAATTCGCTAAGTAATCAGCTAAAGTGAAGAGTGGGACATGCCCCAATATTTTAGTTAAAAATTGAAAGTAGTAATTACATGAGATATGCTTAGATTTAGGTCCTTTGCCACCTGCTAGAATTACAGTAAATAATTAAGCTACAGGAGTGAAGACAAACAGAGACACAGTATCTAAGATTTCAGCTAAGATAGATGTGTAATATATACAATGCTTCTGTTTCCTTGTAAGATAACCCAAAAACGTTCTTTCATATATTGAGCTGATTGGAAATCTGAGCAATGAAATCCAGCTGTAATCCAGATTTACTTTCCATGTGTTTTGCAGGAAATGAGCAAAGATTCATTTGGGGGAAAGGTAGAATGCGGTTTCATTAAAGCCTTTTAATTCTCTTCCTTTTAGGCTTTCTGGATTGACATGAAATCAGTCACAGTATTCTGAGCCTCTCCCACACTGTGTGCTTTCTTGCACTGTTGGTTATTGCCAGATCAAAGCCCACTGGTGTTTGTTTTTACTTTCTGATTCTTTTAGGAGCAAACCTGCCAGTTTTCTCTCAAGGTTTTCCTTTTAAGTGAATATTTTTTGTTTAATTGAGCAATAAGCAGGCACATTTTGGGAAGCTTCTTTTATCTTTTATTGGATAAAATGCCATTCAATTTTCTTACTAAATCTATTTTAGATCTGACTCTTCAGATTAAAAAAAAAAAAAACCCAAACTATGTAAGTTGGGATCACATTACAGGACCTCTTTTGAAGCAGGCATTAGTAATTGTTTCTTGTTTTTTAGAGTTCTGCTCAAGAAATTCTGGAACAATGTAACGCTTTGGTAGTTTTAAAAGGCAATTACTCTAGTTTCTAGAGGGTATTGTTGAAAAACATGGAAGGTCTAATTAATGACATCTATGTAAGAAAAGTCAGATGCTGGGGTTAATTAGCTGTAATAATCAGATACCTTAAGTGTGTTAGCTTCACTTAGCTTCTTTTTAATAGTTTATATTAAAACCGGCAAATAATAGTGCTCTTTTTCAGATTGCTTAAAACTGAAATATAAGTTTTTCACAAAATAATTATACTTCATTCTTAAAGATACTGTGAACCATTTCCACTTGAAGACAGAGCCTCAGTCTAGCCAGTGCAACTGCACTAATTTCAGAGAAATTACTTCTGAGTATGTTGACCTTAGCAAAAGAAAGATAGGATTCAGTCAGTGAAGTGAGGAGTAAACATGGCTTTTTGTAGCTTATCATTGTTGGAAATGTGGTTAGAAGTCCACCTTCTTTATTTTATTAACTGCTTTTTGCTCCCTTAACTCAGCACATTTTTAGAAGAGTTTAAGAAAACAAAGTTTAATGAGTAAGCTTGGAAATGTTTAATGGAATGGATGGCCCTTAGTGAATCCTCTAAGCTTTTACTGACAGTTTCTAGCCTTTTAATGTTTTCTTTGTTTTGCAATGCTTAAAGTGGATTAGAGATCTAAAGGTCATTGTTACAAGTTTTGGTTTCCATTACTGAAATGTCATATAAGAGGTAACTGAAATTTTACTATATGAATTGTTATCTTTTATGATTTTGACAGGAATAAATTATCTTTGTTTTACACTGAAGGAGCCAGAGCCTCAGCAGAAGGGCACTGTTTATAGCAGTGAGTGCCATGTCTGACCAGTTCTGTTATTGTACAAGCAGATCCTGACACTGTACCAATCTGCACAGAGTTGAAGAATGGGGGTCCTTTCCCATACGGAATCCCATATGGTGCACGCATGTGTGGATCAGGGAGTACTGGAGGATTAATTGCCCTTTTTTTTTTTTTTTTAATAAGAAGATTGACATGGTAAACAAGATATTTCAGGAGTTGGTATGTTTATATATAATGCTCAGGTAGTAGTTTTCATCTTCTGAAGCCATTATGCACTTCTAGTCAAATAAACATGCCATGGAAGGCATAGTTCAGTTTGGTGAAGCTTAGGGCGTCCTACACAGACAAATAACCCTCCCCGAGTTTGCCCAGGAGAAGGATGTTTTCTGTGTAAAGTTCATGTCAGTCAACAGCAGTGGGAACTTGCGTTTAGGTCTGCCCAAGCCCTTGCTGCTGTCAGTGCTGTGTTCCTCCTGCTACTTGCTTTGTGTTAGTGACACTGCTCGCCAGAACTCCCAGTAAGCTGAGAGACCTGGTGGAAAACGAAGCCAGGCCTAGAGATTTGGGTAGGCTCCTGGTGGCTTAGCAGCACCTGGAAGGGTCCAACAATCAGAGTTTGTATGGGCAGACGGCCTCAGCACCAAGTAGGAGAAAGAGAATTTGGAAAGAGGGAGAGAAAGAGAAACCTTTTTTTTTTTTTCTTCCCCCTGTGATGGTAACTGGATTGGCTCAGGTGCCATTGCCATCACTGTTTAAAGCTGCCTTTAAGCACATATTGAAGATGTTTGGCTAGTATGCTCCTTAAGAGTTGCCTGCTCGGAGCTATCATGAGCCCCTGTTAGAGCTGCTGGCAAACCTTTGCTAAGGTTGTTTTGTGTAACCAGCTGGCTTGACTCGAATGGTACTGCTCATGTGTTCAGTTTGAGCGAGCTGGTAGGGCTGTGCTCAACCTGCAATACAATAAGTGAGCTGGACCATAACCAGGAACTTGGAGTACTGCGGCATGTTTTGTGGTCTTTTTATTGGCTTTACTAATAAAAACAAACAATTTTTACTGCTGAGAGGCATAATAGCTTTTTTAAGCTATTACCACTTAAAGCTAATGAGCTACTAATGCATCTGAAAGGAGTGACAGAGCTTCTGGTGTTTTCTGTATGATGCCATCAGTATGACACTGTTTTTATGAGTTTTGCAGTTTTTGAATGTTCTCTTGCCGGGTCAGCCAAAAAATGCACTTTAAAGTCTGACCCGACACACGGAAAATGAGTTGTAGTTCATAATATTATGTAAATGTACTAAAAACTAAAAAAAATCTTTTTATTGCCAGTGCAGTATGTGAAAGATATTTACTAGAGTGATTTACTAGGAACTGGGTCTGCTTCAGTTAATCTGGGCCTTGACCAATTTCAATTGGCCGAATCACTAGGGAGCCTTAGTTGCAGACTCAGTTCTGCTCAGGCAGGGGGACCATCTGTTTTAGTGGGACTTTGGCCTGGTAAAGAGGGCAGCGGTTACAATCCGCTTTCGGTGGTATTTGCCAAAGAAGCGATAGCCGGTTGTGGAATTTGTATTATAACTGTGACTGTCAGTGTCAAAAAAACTAACAGAGCATTTTTGTGATAGTTTTGTGGGTTTTAACTTTTCTCTATCAAAGCAAAACTGAAAAACTCAAGAGTCTTTTAGAAATGTTCAAGGAGAAAAGAGACTGAAGGACAAATAATTACATTCAGTGAAGTAAAAATCAGCATAATTTGAAGTAAGCAGTAAAAACTCCAGCCTAAATAAGATACTTGATTCATTCTAATGTATTACTGCTACCTAATGTATTATTAGGTAACATAAACTTCCTCCCTGTTGTTATTTTACTTTACAGAAGAAAAGAGGCTTTGGCAATTGATTGTTATTTTTTATATATCCAGTAATTTTTGACTTGTCCATATAAACTTTTATGATAGCAAAAAATCTATCTCATAGAAATTGCATAAATTTCGTTAGGTAGTAGAGAGACATATGCAAGTTATTCCCCCGTTAAGGGAAATAAGGGCAAAGTCTGATTGTTGCACATTCCACGTGGGTACTGACACTCTGGCTAATAAGGGAGTGGATTTGGGTGCAGGACTCTTCCTGCTAGGCATTTTGTTGGAAGACACCCCTGGAGAATGGGAATTGGAGTTTCAAAGGCTGCAAATCTGCAGACAAGCCGGTGCCTGCAGCTCTTAGCAGAGGAACACAGTTGGATATCCTGTGTGTAACTGGCCAGCATGCAATGGGGGAGCCTTTGAGCCTCTGCTTTGTCCATGTGCTCTGGACTACTCTGGTGCTCCCAAAAACATGCAACGTGAGGCAGAACAGAGACCCGTCCTGCCTGCTCTGCTCCTCTGTGCCTGGAGAGGAGCTTGGTGCAGCCAGCATCATCCAAGGAATTACTTTTAATATTAAGGCTGTTTTCCTCCGCTTCTGATGATTTCACCATCAATTTATATGCTGCATAGCACTTGTTAGGCAGTAATACTCAAAAGAGAGAGAAAAAGTTTGTTTGCTTCCACGGTAACAGACTGGATCAGTAGGCTCTCACTGAGAGTAATTTCTGTCTCTGCAATGACTCACCTGCTTTCTGCAGAGCATGACTGACTTGAATGCAGCTCCCATGTCAGCAGCTTACTGAAAAGATGATTCTATTTGCTAGTGCATCTAGCAGACTTGGTTATGTACCATGTGGGTCATCACTAAGTTGTTCAAGCACTCTTTTTTTTTCCTTTCTTTCTTTCGTTTTCCACACTTTATATAATTGTAAATACTTTTGACTCTTGAAAACTTACATGAAGGGAGGAGTATGGCATGTTCAATATAAGGTTTATTTACTTTATCATTAGAAAGGAATATCACCTCTCTATTATAATTAGCCCTAGCTTAAAAGGGTTATTTCTTATTTTGCCCTAATTTAGGACTAAGAATATAATAAAAGCCAGCTTGCTGCATTTTAAAAAGTGTATAAACTGAAGCAAGATTAGAAAGAGACTGTTTTTGTTAATTTGCCTATCATCCTGACTGACATTAAAGATACGTAGTATGGATACATGCTATTGGTGGGCATGTACAATAGAAATGGCCTTGCTCTTAATTTATGTTTCTAGCTTGAATAATTTCATTATATTACATATCTTTATAAATATTTCAGTTTTTATTTTTTCTAGGGTGACTGCTTTTAAAGTGATAATGAAGAGACCGTAGTTGTTTCGTTCTGAATATGAGAGCTGAAAAAATATACTTTTAAAGTGGAGTTTTCTTTTTGTTAAGAGACTCATATATGACTTACTGAGAAATTAGGAGCTTGTTTTAATTGTTAGTTCATATTTACACTTTAAAGCAGAAAATTAAATCAATTTATTAAAATTGTATTTATAAAATGTTTCTATTTTTATCTGTGTGTTTGTATTTGTTGCTTTTTCAATTAAAAAGCTAAAGTAGAGAGGATGAGGATTATGAATATCTTTAATGTTGCTAGGAAGCATTTACAGTGTCATTCCTTTGAACTTGATGTCTGCAGGAGACCTGGACCCTTTTTTCTTTGCAGCAAAGCTTTCCTGCTTAGTTTCAGTAGATTAAAATACAAATTTCTTAATTCTTTGATTTAGGTAAAGGCATTAGCAGAAATAAATCTATAGGCCTTTTATGAGTGTATTAAAACAGCTGAAAAGCTTCCCTCTCTCAAATATTTTAACATAGAGTACTGTAATTTTAAGGTTTTCTTTAAAAGACTTTGCATGTGAACATTATTAAAATGAGCTCCAGTGTAGTAGTCTTAACAGTGATTTCAGTTGATAAATGTCTTTACGTGCAAGAACTTGCAGACAGAGAGTGCAGAATGGGCTTCTGGAATCCAAGGTTGTATTTATGTAGATTCTGTGCCATTTCTTGTGATTTACGTTGAAAGAGAATCCTTTATTCAGAATACAACTTCTCTTTTTTACACTGAGAAAACATTACTTCTTTGCAAGTAGTTTTGGAAAAGAAACTGTGAAAACCTAAAGTTGCAGTGAAGCAGGGATTTCTGCTCTTTATGGTCAGAACAGACAATCACAATGCCTTTAAAATCTGTGGATGTTGTAATATTATTTCCAAAGATGTGGATAAAAAATGGAAGTATGGAGGAAAAAAAAATAGAACTGTTTAGCAAAGAACTAAATAAGAGGAGCCTCAAGTAGTATACTGAATAAATAATACAGTATCCATTTTTATTGAGATGAATGTAAAATACTGTTTTTAATGTAAGCTGATTGAATTTAAGCTTTAGTTCTCGAATCTTAATATTTATACACAAACAGCGGCAAATGAAGCACAGAGAAGGTTGGGATGGCATAATGGACTGCTTTTCTGTTGAAGACTGAAACCCTGTGAATTAAATCCTTGTGCTGTGAAATGTCTTAAGCTGTTAACCTCTCTTCTGACAGTGTTCCATATGACTTAGTGTGACATTCATTAGTGGCGTGAAAGGTGACTGCCAACCTCTGGTGGCTGTGCAGTTTGGCAGTAGTTGAACTTTGGATACTTTATTCCTATGGACATCATTCTCTCCATTTGCTACACCAATGTAATTTTTCTGTAACTATTAAACACAAGTGAATCTGTGCAAGTTTATACAGATTTAAATAGAATTGGATATAGTAGCACTTATAGAACAGAAGGTAATTATACTGAATAGTAAATTTTTTGCACAGAAGTTGCATTATACACTTTGGTAAGGTTACATTTGATTTTAAGTAACTAATTAAAAACTAAAATGGTATTTTGTTAATTTTTTCCTCCTCTCCCCTTCTATATTTGCTCTGATAGAATCACATTTATGTTGCTTTATTCCAGTAGAAAATGACTGCCTGTCACAGTATCTCTGGCTGGCTTCATCTGAGCTGGTAATATTGACCTTCTTGTTTTTACCTAAGTAAACTGTGAATACTAACCATGAGAATCCCAGGTACAGTGTTTTCCATGAGAATCCCAGATGCAGCCACAAAAGGTGCGGTGACAGAACTAGCATAAAGCTGAAAAATAGCAAATGAAGCAAATGAAGCAAAAAATTCAGGGATAGTGGTAAAGTAAAGCAGAGATAGTGAAAAATAAAGCAAAACCAAAATATCAACTTTTTTTTAAAGACTTGCAAAAGTCACCTAGATACTTTTCTATTAGCAATTTTTGAGCATGTGAAGATTAAGCTTTAATTGTTTCACCGTTTGTTTCTAAACTCAGTGGTTATTTCCTGCAGGAATCCTGCTAACAGGATTCTGTTTGCCTGAAAGAGGCGTCTGGTTTTATCAGCATCTGTCAGAGTAAATCAGAATTTCTAAGGAAATTAGCTCATTAGTATTAATTTTTGGCAATGTCTGACTGATTCATGAACTACCTTGCCATTTAAAATTACTTACTGAAAGCAAATTCTTCCATAAGATTTCTAATTACTAATCCTTCAATGAATCTAGGCTTCAAATAATGGCAATAAACGCAAGTAATAGCAACAAACAAGCAAACAAGAAGATACTCCTTTTGACAGTTCCTTCTTTTACTGAAATTCAGGTGCTGCAGGCTCCTATATCCTAGCGTTTAGCAATGGGAAGATTCCTTTTGGACTCGTTTTTCCTTTGTGGATACTAGTCAGTGTAATGTCTGCAACATACTTCTTAAATTAATGCTTTTTAAAATGGATAATTAAATTCATAGCAAGTAAATCACTGACCATTGTATATCATAAGTTTGTAGTACTTGTTTTTAGCAGAAGGAATGTTTCTATTTCGACTAAATGGTGTCTACATGGTTATTGCTGTTGTTGCTGACTTACTTTTTTCTTTCATTCTGCATATTTCTGCTGGGTGTTTGTATCAACAGATTTTGCAATTGTACATTTTACATATGTGGCTAGTTACTTTCTCTTTGGCAGAAGAGAGGTTTTTGGTTTTGTTTTTTTAATCAGAGTTGCAAAACAAATTTGTTAGAACTTGGGTGAGAAGTGCCTTTGCAACTGGAGATCACTTTTAATTCTTCCATATTACTTACTTTCAAAAACTGTTATTTTAATGAATTAGTGTCATTATTTGATATCCCATTTCTTTGTTCTGAAGATAATATAGAACAGAATCCTTTTCCTTTTTTTTTTTTTTGTAAAGGATTTTCAGCTTCTTGCCTTTGGTTATAAGTAAGTATAAAAGATTATATTTGAAAGACTAGTATCATAATTAAATGGATTATATAGCAGGTCTGCTGATGAATTGTATAAATGGACATTGGTCACTTAACTGTGTGTAGATCTGACCAACATAATTATGGAAGTATTACAGAGTGCAGGAGAACTGCATGGTTAGGAGATATTTTGTTAAAATTGAGTTACCATTTCTCATACTACACAAAGGCTACGGTGTTTATAATGCCTTCTAAAAAGTTTATCAGCATTGTCACCTCATTTTTTATCACTATAAGAGTATGTTTAAATGTAATAGCTTCATACAAGATAGGCAAAATAAATTACCAGTATTGTACATAGTAGTTAAAATGTTTTTGACTTATTTGCAAATAGCGATTCAAGTTATAGTATTATTATTTCACATGTTACTTGTTTAGACATCTTTTTCATTAGAAATTCTAAATCATATGAATGTTAATTATTTACTACAATTTCTTTTTAAATAAACTGCTATGAATATTTCTGTGGCTTTGAGAAGCAATGATCTAATAACTGTGCAAAAAGATTTGTTTTTTACATTACATAGTAATTCAAATGGATAAGTGGTGTTACATGTGTTGTGTTTATTAGAGCTTTAGCTGGTAATCTCATATGGAAATGTTGCTTTGTAGGACAGAATTCAGAGAGGGGGCCTGGGATTCCAGAGTGAACTTGTACATTCCTTCAGGGCATTTTTGCAAGGGAGGTTGTTGTGTTTTAAAGGTAGTTGATAAGAGACCTGCACCACCAACCCCAGACCTGCACCACCAACCACCATCATGCATTAGTCTATTGAAGGTATTTGGGTGAACATACTCCTGTACCACTCCGTACCACCATTTATTCAAGTGAAATTTTTGACCATTTGCAGGATACATTATAAATCAGGATGTCACTACCAGACAATCAGATTTGAACATTCCTTGCATAAAGTAGCTTGCCTATATCCTTTAGGAATACATCGCTTAACTATGTTTATGTGACAGTGTTGATATGCCTAGTCTTACATGAAAGTTAGGGTAGCATGTTATTTATGTCATCATGAATTCAAAAGTGGGTGTTGTGCTTTATATATGCTGAGGTTATCTATTCTGGATAAGTCTCTTACAATAAAATTGTATTTTTCAATTATTCTGTGGTTATTAATTAAAACAGATTTTTTTTTTTTTTAGATGTGGTCTTTGCTACAGCCACTGGTTTTTTTTTTTTTTTCCTTCCGAATTTCCTCATCTCTGGGGGTGCTGACAAGAGACTACATGAAACAGAAGTATGCTGAGCCTCATTATGCCATAGCTCATTGTTTTGGGGACCCATAAATCTGTTCTCTCCCTTTTTATGAGGCAGCAGTCACAATGAGAAACCAAAACCTGTGCATTTTCTCTCTTCTATGAGACTGTGAATTTCGTTAGAGATGCCTAATAAAGGCATGATCGAGCTGCATTTACCTCTGGGATAAAGGCTTCCGTATCAGATCTTAATCCTCTGTGCGTCAAGGAGGAGGGAATGACAGATGGCTAGTTTTTGAATTTTTTTAACATTATTTGCTATTCAAGCATTGACTAAAGACAAGCTTTCCTGTACTTCAGAGGAGAGGTTTTATATGCTCATCTGTTATTAAAAAAACAAACCCACAGATGATGTAAACAATTTATAATTTTTCTAGATATATAATCTTTTTTTATGTATACATTATCATATTTTTCTCATTTTCATGTGCCAAAATAATGCTAAATTACAGTTGTTTGACAGAAATACACTCCATTGTCTGTTTTGGTATGCTGGCACTCCTGACCTGTGTGTTCCTCTGTTTTATTGCAGGATGTGAGCGAGGGCAGTTCCGCTGTGGAAATGGTCGCTGTATACCAGCAGATTGGAGGTGCGATGGAGCCCGAGACTGCTCAGATGATACAGATGAAGTTGGTTGTCGTAAGTGAAACAGCTGTAGAACAACCTTTACATATGAGAAATACTTAGATCCCAATGTGCCCACGTGCATCTCTGGTATAGTAAGGAAGGGAAAGGGGAAGCAAATTCCTGGTTACCTGAGATGAATAGAGGATCTGTTTGAGTCATGTCTCTTAAGACCTTTGGCTTTGTAGTAGGGCACAACTTCTAACATGACTTAATTAGTTTTCTCTTCAAAGCCTGAGTGTCTAATAATGCTTTTTCTTCTGATGAGTCGTGGATTAGGTCCTAAGTAGGTTTAGAAATGTCTATCATTATTGCACTGATCCTGAATATTGGCAGTATGTACAATGACAAGCAGCCTCACTTAAGCTTCAAATTTTATATCTTTGAGACCACAGACAACATGCTCTACCTACTGGAGGTCAAGTAGAGTCCAGGGTAGTTGTTCAGAGTGGTGCTGTTATCCTTTGTGCCAGCGTTCAGACAGCTGTCACGTGCAGGTGGAGTATAATATCCGTTCACAAAGATTCTCACAATCTGAATGTTAGGACGTGTTGAAAATGAAGAAATTCCTCCCACTATTTTCAGAAATCTGCCTGCATTTTACTGTGAATATTGTAGAGTTCTTTGAGGTTTTGTGGGCTGTTGTACCTGTCAGTCCATTCATTGATTAGTCTGGATTTTGCCTCTCAGCTGGTGTGGAATGAAAAAGACTGATTTGTGTTGATTCTTTTCACACTGGATGGTTTCTTTCCTGTTTGACCCATAGAGAAATTGGAGGTCATTTCTCCAGCCTGGTTCCTTGATTTGTTGCTTAACACTTCGACCAGTCCAGTGAACCAGTGCGGTTCTGGGTGAAGAATGCCTTAAACTGTAGGAAAAAATAGTGGTTTCTTATAACTTGCCATTTCTACTCAGTTCTGAATTGAAACTGGAAAGCAGGAATAGGACTTTGACAAACAGTGGTAAACTTCCTATTGACTCTATGAAAACTCAAAAAAATGACACATAATACGTTTGACATAGTTAATAAATGAAGTTGAGTTGTTTTCATTTTCATATGTGGTATCAATTTGAAGGATGAAAATGAAACCTTCCAATTTTGATCAGTTAATTGTTCTTTTAAACGGTAGATTTAAGCCATTAAAAGCTGTCCTATCTTTAAAATTATATTACAGTATTGTTCTTTGATACTTGAAAAAGGAATACAAAAGTTGTACATGAAGTGTATCCATTTTAGATGTTTGATTTTTGTCCAGGGTCTCTACCTCTAGTATAATTTTCTGCTTTCCAATCTCAAGCCTATAAAGCCCTTTGAATTTCTCCTATGAAAGTTTGGTTTACGTTGAGGGCTGTTCTTTCATTTTGTTCTATGAGCACAGAGTGTTCATACTTAGAGCAGAGCAGATGCCAAAATCACCATCTCGACAAAAAAGATCATTAAGACCACAGTCCTGTGGCTATGTTGTGCTAGTACATCTTCTCAGGAGTATTAACAGCTCTAACAAGCTGTAATATAGCTAGTTTCAACCATTTATTTTGGCCTTTCTCCTTTAAAGGCTCCTCTGTCAGGCTCAAGCCCATACTGGAGTTGGAATAACAGCATTCAGGTTCTTCAGACCTTCCTTCACTTCTGCTTCATGAGTGCATGGAGGAGAATGACAAACTTGTTTTTATTCAAAAGCTGTAAATTTTGTGCAAGAGCAATAAACCTTGGTATAAAGTACCTGGGGAGGTGTAGGGCAATTGAGCAGACTACTGGGAGCCTAGGGAAGCTGGCATGACAAAAGGAGGAGATATTTCTGAAGGATTTTTTTTCTTTTACTGACCTTTCTTCTAGAGGACCCAGTCTTCTTCCAAGGGGAGATAGAAAATTGAAGATTCATACATAGGACTTCACTAAACTGACATTATGCTTTGGGCATTCTTCTGCCTCCCTGATCTGTCCATTTCCTTTTTTTCGGATGCTTCATGTGATTAGTGGAAGTTAGTCAGTTAACACTAAAACTTTTTTTTTGTCTGTTTTGTTGGTTTTGCTTGTTTGCTTTTAGCTTTTTTGAGAGCCCTTTCCCAAATGGCTGTGAAATAACAATCTTTTCCCTTGCTTATACTAGCACAACCAACATGTGAGGGAAATCAGTTTCAATGTCATACTGATGGTGAATGTATCCCACAGTCCTGGGTTTGTGATGATGAGGAAGACTGTGAAGATGGCTCAGATGAACATCAGCAATGCCGTAAGTGTAATTTTATACCAGTTTTTTAATGTAATAGGTCATTCATGCAGCAACATATTGCTAATGTACGGAAACAAGCCTGCAAGTACAGCTTTTACCAGAAGGGTCTCTTTGAGGTATAATTCCTAGATATGAAATACTCCTAAGTCCAAAATAAATGAAATCTCTGATTATCTCCATCTCCAGATCTTGGAATCGAATTGCTGATAAAGAAAAATGTGATTCTTTCTTATGCTCAGATCCTGCTGTGAGATGAAAATCCATTTGTTCATTATAATTTAGATAACAATCTTAGTATATCGTCCCTTTTAGTATTTCAGTTTAATATTTTTCACTATATATTCGTCATGTTTAAATTGCCTTTTCTAACTGAAGAGCATTAAGAGCAAAGAAGACATTCAATAGCTTAACTGCAATAACCATATTGATAGAAGGATATAATATATGTTGCTTGATTTTTGATTTTAGTGCATAAACAACTTAAGGGCAACATGCTGGTCAGGTGTGTGCCAAAGTGATGAACAGTAAACTGAGACAATTATGGCACCAAGTTACGTTCTCTGCTGCATTGTTGTATGAAAGAGGAATAGAAGAACAGTAGTGTTCCAAAGAACTGATTTTCTGCTGTTTCTAATACTAGTAGGGAAGGATAGGAGTTATCCTTTTTGGTTCTACATAATTTTTGGTTAATTTCTTCAAGCTGTCTGAATAGCTTGGAGCTACTAAGTAATCTTCGTTGATTTGTGGGAAGTTCACAGGTTTAAGGTTTGGAAGAACTTCACTCACAGACCAAATATGTGCTTTTAGATCTTGCTCTTTGTTCCCACTGAAGGTGAAAAAATGGAACTAAGGTGAATTGCTTTTTGTTCCCAGTGAGTCAGCACATGTCAGTGCATTCACTGGTTATGTGTTAACTAAGGAACTACTCTACACACACAAAATGCAAAATGAATAACAGCTCTGAGTTGACTTTTGAACTAGGTCACCATAACTTATCGTAGATCTCCATATACTCATTAATTATGGATGTTATGGAAAGATTCTTTCAGTAAACATGTGGTAGCATCATACCACTTATGCTCTTTTTGAGCCATCTACTGGTGTTTTTACTTTTCCACTAAAGGGACTTTTATATCTCTGTGCTTGGTGATTCTGATAGAGCTTTCTATTTTTGAAAAATTTAAAGTTTTTCTTGAGTGTCAGCTGGATGGCAGTACTGGAGTGACACATGCAAAAAGAATGAAATGTGTTTGATCTTATTCTGTTTATCTCCTAGTGAGAATAGTACCCCAATAGCTGACAGAAAAAGGAGTGGAGATTCTGTGCAGAGTGGCAGACCAGGAGCCAGCATCTAGATTGGGCTGATATTTATACATACATGAGCCTGAAAGAAACAGAACTGCAAATGACAGAAAGGAGGAAAAGTTAGCATAATTTCACCCTTCAGTTTCGGTCTTTATAGACACAACTAATTTGTCTGAGAATTGAAGACAATTTTAATTATGCACTCAATTTCCATGAAATAAGTGGAATCAAAGTGAAATTATGCAGTTTCCATTGACACTGTTGTCACAAGGAAAGACAAAGAAAAGAGAAACAAAATAATTCTTGGCCCTCTATTAGTTATGAATGTAGAATGTTGTACCTGACTGTTGAGGTCCTGACTTTATTGAAAAGCAGGGCCTCATCTCTAACCTAGCTGTGTTTATTTGGTGGCAGTGTGGATGATTTCTTGTTAATATGTAATATGCCTGGGTAGTTGACCATATAACTTAGAGTTAGTGACAGTTTTGTCCCAGCAAGCAAAATAATACAGAAAACATTAAACTATGAAAACTAGTAATGTGAATCTTTTCGGCATAATAACTACAAAGAGATGCTTTTTAACTTAGAGGTCATTTTTCTCTGAAATCTCTCAGGGAGTGCTAATGGAAACTTCATTTTGATTGCAAAATTGGTACTCCAATTTTGGGTTTGAATTTAGTGAATTATATGCGTATATAGTGTATATTATATGCGAATTATATAGTGTAAAGGAGAAGATGAATCTTTCCTCTTAGAAACTAAGCAATATTTGAGGAGATTACTTTTTGATGAGATTCAGTAGTGCTTTTGTTGATGATAAATAGCCTCTGTTCTCTCTGCCTGAAGAATGCAGGCCAATAAGCAGAATATACCGAAGGTAAAACCTTAAGAAAAGTTTTTAACAGAGAACCAGATTTGGGATTCTGTATCCTTTGAGCTGAAGCTCGATGAGAAGATGTACTCCCAGGAGCTTGCTTAATGTGCTCTAACCATTAATGGTGGTTCAGCCCATGGGTCCAAAGCACATATCCCACAATTATTTTTGGATGCTGGATCGTCATCATTAATTGTCTCATTCTAAAGATCCATTTCTGCTTTGTCAATGTCCTTGCTAAAGTGCTCATAGCCAGTGATTGCTGCAGGGAGCAGGGAAGCATTTGGAAGCAGTTTGCATTTGGATAGGTGTTTTAATTCATGTGGTTTGTGGGAAATTTGACTGGATCAGCTTAGGTCCTATAGTGTCTTGCTGCTTAAAATTCTAGCACCTGATTCTAAATCATTCAAGAAACATAAATGCAGTGATATGTTTATATGCTTTATTTTCACCATATGCTATATTAATTCACTGATATCTGCAGTTTGATATAACATTATTAATGATGAAAAGTGTAATGCATTATCTGTCTAAAATGGGTTTGGATCTCATTAAGCTTATGTAAAATTAGGTATTGCCAAAGGATGTGTAGTAGACAGGAATATGAGATGATCAGCACTGTTTGTGGAAGATTCTCTGTCTATTTCTCCCTCCCTCTTAAATCTTACCAAAGACATGGTTGAACAGTGAGTTAAAATTGTCTTTAGGCTTCCTAGTATTTGATCACAAGTGCCAGAACTACATGACATTATCTGCTGATCCTGTATATAGGGCCTGTGTCTGTATGGTTTTCTCAGTCTCTGCAGTGGAGTGAAATGGCGGCCTTGCAGGGCTACAGAGCTGCAGATAGAACTATATTGTCTGCCATCTACTTGTCAAGTATTTTTTAATCTTCCTGGATGCACCAAGGTACAGGAAGAGAGAGTTCTATGTTAATGCTTGGGAGAACTAAGTAATTAAAAAAAAAGAAGATGAAAAGTACTTTTTTAGGGTAAAAAATATTGGTTGATGAAGAGTTTCATTGAGTGCCTGTTTTTTTGCAGCGGGAAGAACGTGCTCAAGTCAGCAGTTCACGTGTTCAAACGGACAGTGCATCCCGAGTGCGTACAGGTGTGATCGGGTGAAGGACTGTGCTGATGGAACGGATGAAAGAGACTGCCGTGAGTCTTAGCTCTTAGCGCTAGATCTGTTTTCATTTCATCTCCCCTTGGCATTTTAATCAATTTGTAAGATTAAAGGGCTTGTTGACAGACAGAATAACCACAGTATGTTTTTTGTTATTGCAGTTTCTTTGCAGATTCCTTTGTATATTAGAGCTAGTGTTCGGATACAATTTCATTGTGGCAGGACTCGAATGCAAACTGCAGCCATGAGCTCAGGGTTTTTTTTGTTTGTATCTTATAAATAATGTATTTTTGGAATATGTTATTGGAAAAAAAAACCCTACTACTTTTAAATGACTTAAAGCCTTGGAAGACTCAAAGCTAACTTTGTATAGTATTTGCATGTTCTCTCTGCCTACACCTTCCTGTGATCACCGGTAACTATAACCTATACAAAAAAGCAGAATTTGACCCAAATCATTTCTGTGAGGGCATTTTAAATCTTTGAAACCTATTTGTGTTCTAGCCTGCAACTTCCCCTGAAGAGAAGGAGGGTTCTGCACTGTGTTCTTTTTTTTATTGTGTCTACAGAATACAAATGGACCAGTAGTGTTTTCAGTCTAACTCTCCCAAAACTAATGCAACCCAACTGTCTGGAGGCAGTCTATCTGGGTACAGCCTGCTTAAATCCTGGCCTACATTGAATACCATTGGAAAGTGCTCTTGGCCACAGAATAGGGACCATATTTTTGGTGAGGTGTTTATTTAATACAGAAGTAGCAACAGCAATGTGTGTAACATGTCAATTCATTGTTGGTATTAAGGAGAAACTTAGCCCATCTTGAATGATATGTAACATGCAAGCTGATGTTTCAGCTGTTGGAGCCTAGCATGCTTCTGGGAAAGAGACAAAATAGGAAACCTAGGAGGAAAGAAAGAAGAGTTGAGAGTACTCAAGAATGAATAAAGAAATAAAATGTTGTTAGTGGCTCTACTTATGGAGAAAAAGGCATATATACATGCTGTATAAAGGAAGACCAGTGTGTTACATGGTCAGCCAGCTGCCAGTGTTTTATCACTGACTTACAAGTGGCTAAAAATGAGTGTGCTCTGTAAAATGAAAAGTGATTTAGTATTAAGTGGCACTTTGGCATAAAAGGTTCCTGAGACAGCAAGCTTGGAACTTTCCCATGCCATATAAACACAGCCAAGTCTGAAGTCAACGGCATAAAAGCCTAAATGCCAAGATCCAAAGAAACACATGCCATTTTTGGAATAATATTTTCGGTGGCTTGACGTTTTCCTCCGCAAATTTAGAGGAAGAAAGGAAACTGGTAGCTTAATTTAGCACCTGTGTGACAGTTAAAAAAACAAACAAACCCCCACTGAAGATGCTAGTTGAAAACAGTGCATATCTGTGAATTGAAAGAAGGAGCTTCTCTGCACCTGTGAGAGATCAGTGAGAGTAGTCATTGAGAAAGGCATGGGATTAGGATAGACAAATGAAGTGATGTGACCATAGTCATGCAGCACATTTATGGCAGACTGGGAATAGGGTCCTAAAGTTAATAGTCAAAATTTTTCTCAACTAGACTAGAAGCCACAGTGATGTTTGAAAACTGAAGTGCACATTTAATTTCACTTTTAACATTCACAAATTTTAACAAATTAAAAAGAGGGTCAGGGAAAGGGAGTTGAGGAAAGGTCTGCAGATCTTTTGCCTAGAGTGCTCTTTGTCCGTGTTGAAGGTGCAGTTTGTTCAGGAGTCCAGTCCTTGCTGCTGGTGAGGCAGCTCAGCCTTGCTGCCGACCTGGGCAGCCTTGCTCAACCAGCAGGCCCAGTGGCTGCTGGAAGGCAGCAGATTTAGCCCCTGGGAGAGGTACTGCCTCATGTCGTTCAGCAGCTATTACTCTCCTTGTTTAGAAGATGTGTCGAATGACGCGAGAATGACTGTGACTTGGAATTTAAAAGTAGGAATTGGACTAATTTAAAGGAATGAGGTGGTGCTGGAAAGCAAGAGAATCATAAAGACAGTAATAGGAAGACCCCTCCAGAAAGACTTTTCTGCAAGGTCTGGAGCTTTAAACAGAGAAAATGAATCATTTGGTGATTTTTAGGTATGGTTTTATGATGGTGAGTTTTATGTATAAACTATACATTAAGAATTAGTTTAAGTGTTACATTTTATTGTTTTGAAGCAGATTGTAACATTTGAGCATTATTTTTTCCCACTATTTCCATCCATTTGTTTCTTTATCTGTAGTGTAATAAATACAGGAGAAATGCCATCTACAGACGATAACAACAACAAAGAAAAATATCTCTGGCCCTTCCCCATACCAGATTAATTTACTGTGCAGGATTTTGTAAGTGAAAGTAGAACAGTCAGGAACTGATGAAGAAAAAGTATTTTAGAAATAGTTTTTATTTCACACAATATAACAAGTATATTAATCTTAAAGAAAACTTCAGTAACATCACATCTGCTTGCTTGTCTATGACTTCTACTTACTGATCTTTCTGGAAGCAGGCTTAATTAGTAAAAAAGAAAAAGTTTTGTTTCTGAATAAGTTACATTATTTAAAAAAAAAGTCAAATGCAGACTGTCACTAATATGAAGTAACTTGGCAATTAAGCATGTAATAAAATAGAACAAGGAGACTGAAAGCCTTAGTCCGTTTTATTCCTAATGGGATTAACTGCAAGAGAAAACTAGCCATGCAGAGGCTAAGATAAACATCAGAACAATGTTTCAGCTATGGGTCATGTAATTAGTGTATTGAAGCAGTTTTTACTTTATAAAATTAATGTAGTTTCTGTTTTCATTAAGTATGTATGTCAGGTGGTTATATTTTTAACATTTCTGTTCAGAAACTTAGGAAATGCATTATGAAATGACAGACTACTGGAGTAAGCAGCCAATGTCATTTTTTCTCTATAACATGCTTACTGCTTTTAATTGAAGATAGAATTCCCTCCCTGCTTCAGCTTTTTAGTTGAAAAATGAAAACCCCAGCCATTTTGCTCTCCTGTGACAGGCAGAATAAATATCCTGGATACAACTTGGGCAGCTGAGACAGGTCACTGCACTATGAGGCAATGAGGGAGAAACACAGTCTTTTAAAGACATTTTTGTTGAGGCTGATAGGTTGAGTGCAAACCAGAAACCCTGGATTTTTAATTCTAATTTTGTTGCTGACTTGCTGCCATCAGTTGACTCTCTAGATATGAACTACCTAACTTGTTCTCTTAACTTGAACTGTTAATTCAGAATCTTCTCCTTCCTTTTCCTCTGTTTGGACTCTGCACATTGATGACCTAGAGAAAAGCCTGTGCATCTGAGTGCCAGAATGAGAACCCTTCCTTTGGCTGTTGTACTTTTTCATACATCCAGGTCAAACACGTAACTCTGGCACTCCCTTTATGTGCAACCTAGAAAATTCTTGTTGAGGCAGTGTGGCTGACTGCTCTGATCTCTAAATTCTCACATAACTTTATTTTTAGTTATATCCAAGTTATACTCTGCCCTGGGATCTGAGGCTCACAGGGGAATCCTAGTTCTGTCTAATAAAAAGATGGTCAAAGACAAGCTAGAAAAAATCTTAATTTTGCAAGTCCCAAATGTGTTGGATAAATATACGATCTTCATACTACTTAAATCTAAAACATCATGATAGTCATCTTCAAGATTTTATTTGGTGGAGACCTTTTCATCAAGCTAGACTGTGTTGATCTCCCAGTTTAGGAGACCTGCTATTCCTACCTGCTCCACTGCCAACGTCCAGGTTGTTCTTTCATTTTTCAGCAGTTCACGTTTGATGACAGCTGGGAGCTCTTGGCTTTCTGAAGAAAGCGCAGCATAATGGTTGCCCCCTGTAAAGAAATCAGTTTCTTGCTCAGTTCCTCTTTCTTTCCTCCTTTTTCTCCCATAAAAATCTTGATGACTTTCCTAATTCCTCCAGAACTGTCCTGATGACATACATTCTCCTGAATCAGGCAGAATACTGGCTACAGCCTTCAGTGGAATTCATAGCTTTACTGTTATTCATGAGGATTAGTTCTTAATGACCTAAATAACTAAAAAAAACTTACTAAAATAATCAGATGTATTGTGCAATCAGTACAATGCACAATGCAGTGAAATTTCTTTCAGATTACTCAGAATACTGTGACCAGATATATATCTTACTGAGCTTGATATTTAAACTGTCAAGAGGTGTGACATTACCTGTGCGGAGGCATTCATCCTCCCCATCTGGCCTTTCACAAAATATTTTGGCTTCTGCAACTAAAACAAAGCAAATTTGAAGAAATGGAAAGAGTTCTTATAGAAAACAGTGTTGAAAAGAAAATGAGGAAAAGGAAGTATCTGTTGTCATTGAAATAAACTACCAGTATAGGCAAAATACTTATTTAAAAGTATCTCCAAGGTATCTGCACTTATTTATTGGCCTGATTGGCAGAAGAGAGAACTTCTAAAAGTTCTTTGTTCTTCACATAGCTTTTAATATATGTTTGAGAAAAATTTGCACATTATTGTTGGCAAGGTGCTTAGTATGTCTGGGCATTCACGAAGAAGAGTGCAGGGTTAATGGGTCGAACTTTATCTTTGATATTCAGTCTATCAGAAGTAGCTCGGAACATCACTGAGGGTGTTTCTGTGAGATACAAAGAAAGATGCGAAAAGATACACTAGTAACTTACACAGCAGTAAATTGGGATAAAAATTCAAACTGAAAAACTGTAAAGTACAAAATGAAATTTGATTGCTCTGATTTTTAGATTGAAAAATCAAACCTAGCTACAAAATTTACCTATACAGAGGAAAAGCTTGAGTAAATTTTACTTCTAAAACGAGCAATTACTTGCTTTTGTACTGGCTATTTTCCATAACCTTCCTCCCCTCTCCCCCGCCCCCAGCTGGCAGCAAGTGAAGTTAAACTTAACTTCTCTTACTCATCTGCTCTAGCACTGTACATGCTTACTGTCTTGGATAGTTGCACTGAACTCACTCACATTATGTGTGCATAAATATTTGCAGAATTAGTTTCAAGTTGTCTGGAATAATCCTTGTGTTATTCTGGGGAAGGGTAAAGGAAATCATGAAATGTAAGGGTCCCAAGCGGCTCCTGAACTTTGGAGTTGAACTCGCTAAACTTAGAGAACTGTAAATATCTGGAGTCTCTGAGACTTTATAAATTTCTTAGAGGAGCTAGTTTCTGTAAATTTTAGGAACTCCCCTTCTAGTTATATCCAGCTGAGCTGCAAGTAAACAAAGCAAATTATTACTGCTTGTGCTCCTATAGTATTATTTCTTTTCCTACCCTGTTGTAATTTTTTGGGGATGCAAATCTTTTTGGACTGGGGTAGAGCATATAATTTCTCTCTAGGTTCTTGCAAGATTTTGTAGCATTTATCCAGATATTATCTCCTCCTGTCTCCTCCTGATAGAGGAAATGGGTTACTGCTGGCTAAATGTGTTATTTTTCTGGCGTAGCATGGGCAGTGTTCCCTTTTTTTTTTTTTTTTTTTTCCTTCTGTCAATCCAGATATACCATTAACAATGGATATATGTGGCCTAATGATCATTATACTCTACAGACCTACAGACTAATGTTTGTACTAATATGAAAGGATTTCTTATGCAGGCTACCCAACATGTGAACAGTTGTCTTGTGCAAATGGGGCATGTTTTAATGCAAGCCAGCGGTGTGACAGCAAAGTGGATTGCAGAGACTCTTCTGATGAAGCCAACTGCAGTAAGTACCACTCAGGGAGTGATTCCAAATATGCTTTATAGATTCTCTTTTCAAGGTAAACGTAGCTTTTTAACAAACTCTCTCTGTACTCAAATCTCTTTCAGCACATGGATGTGCCAGTACACAGTTTCAGTGTGCTAATGGAGAATGTATCCCCCGAGCCTTTATCTGTGACCATGATGACGACTGTGGGGACAGGAGTGATGAAACATCTTGCAGTATGATGGCTATATTTAGCTTCTTTATTTTACTAAGTAGTTCAAATGTACACCAGATAGCAAAAAGAGTAGATTGCCTGGATAGACAGCTGTTGAACTCTAGCCCATGTTCTACATGGAAAGATGAAATTATTACTGATGCTTTTAAAGATGTTTTCCAAGTCAGATTTGCTGCCAAGTACCTTAATGTTTGGTTGCTGTTTGAGAATACTGGATATAGTAACTATTTGTGTTCTGACACAGAAAGAGAAGCAGGCAAGCAATTCCACCAACATAACTTTTCCCCTCATGGTATTCCTCTTTTATCTGTGAGGCTTTGCTTGGCTCTTGGAGGATCCCAAAATGTCTCTAAACTCCTAAGTCAGGGAATGCCTCCCAACGATATGGGTCCCTGACATCAGTGTCATTGTTATGTGCTCTTTACTGTTTCTCTTTAGTACAAATATCCTTACCTTGAGCACCATCTCATTATCCTCACCTTCATGAACCTCGATAATAAGGTCCTTTGCATCTGTTTCCACAATTAATATAAAAAAGTAGTATTTTTTCATTTCTGTAAAGAACCACTGTACCCTAAAATAAATTTCCTGTTTAAAAACAGAGCAAAACAGCAACGTTAAAAGTACATATGAAATTTGAAACTGTCACTCTTTTTTTATGAGTTTTTAATAGTTATTTACAAATAACTATTAATCTTTCAGACATCTATTACTGTTTCAGGTGTTCTTATCACTTGAAGTATGTTCATTTACTGGGGTTTCTCTCCTTAGCTTACGCAACTTGCAGAGGCAACTTTTTCACTTGTCCCAGTGGCCGCTGCATTCATCAGAGCTGGATATGTGATGGGGATGATGACTGTGAAGATAATGAAGATGAAATAGGATGTGGTATGTACTAAATTTCTTCTAAGGATGGTTTTGTCAGAGAAAGACCTCACTAATCTACTTTTATGAAGTAGGCAGTATTCACTGCTTGTTGTGTGAATTTATCTCTGTGGTACTGAGTGCAATTAAATTTATCCTATATGAGCTTGTTCCTGATTTACTTGATACTATTCCATGAAGCACTGAAAAATTCTTTTATTGACTTCCATAACTCAATAGAAAGGCATACATCTTACTGTGACCCTTCTGTCTGTAATAAATTTAGATTTTCTGAAATTCTTAGAATGTGTAGATTTTACAAAGCAGTTACTTAGTAATGGAATGACAGAGCTTCCCTTATCAGTCAAAGCATTCAAATTTTACCTTCAGAAAATGGAAATTCTCTGCGTTAGACCTGGTCAGAAATTTTCAGGCATACTATTTTTAAAAAAGGTTACCTAATTTCCGTGAAATTTTAAGTTTTTCCTTTCAAAGAAAACAAAATTCCTCATAAGAAAAAGTTAATAAATTGATGAGTGAAAAGAAGTTTTACTGTTTGGCAAGATGAGATATGTGAGAAACAAATTTGAATGAGTAGTGTGTGTATGGTTTTTGTTTTCTTTCACTGGCCTTTTCTGTAACAAGCATTCTCCAAGCGTGTGGGTTTTTTTTTTTTTTTTTTTTTTTTTTTTTTTTTTTTTTTTTTTTTTGTTTTATTTTATTTCTTGTGCACCAGAAATAGATAGGCTAAAGCTAAATGGTTTTCTTGTTTTCTAAGCAGAGGACATGAGAAGTATTCATGTGTGTACGTTACTGTTGATTGCCCTGCAGTTTGAAGGAAAAGAAAGGATCATGACAGGGAAGAAGACGATGTGTAGCAGATGCTCTAGGAAGCTTTCAGGGAAGAAAGTCTAGTTATGATGTGATGCATGCTCCTCAGTTCTTATCTCTTACTTTTTCCACAGACAGTGGCCGCCATGAGTGCTATCCTGGAGAGTGGGCCTGTCCTGGCTCAGGGCACTGCGTTCCAATTGGGAAAGTGTGTGATGGGACTGCAGACTGTCCTGCGGGAGAGGATGAAACTAACGTCACTGCGGGCAGACACTGCAGTAAGTACCGCAATCAATACCGTGCATGGGTGGAATAGCAGATACATCCATATATGTTTTTCTCTTGTCTACTAAATCACATGAAAAATTTTGAAGTTTTGGTATTTTTGTTGCATTGCCTGAGAAAGGCGTATTTGCCCTGAACAGACCATTCCGTTGGAAATCCATGCATGCAGTTTGACAAATAAGGATTTGAATTCCCTTATCTCCAGATGTGTTCAGGATGACAGGGGAAAAAATACCTCCTTTTACTTTAAAAATCAGTGTTTTTTTCCTTTTTGTGGGCAAGTAGATATAGTGCAATAGTTAGAACACAAGACTGAATTTGTATATCCTGGGCCCTGGCCAAGTCACTTAAGTTATGCTCTAAGTCTCTATTCAGCTTTAATAGCTCATTTCCCAGTTGGTATATACCGCCCCCCCTTTTTTTTCTTTTTATATCCCTATTGGAGTCAATGAGCATGCATAGTTCCTACTGATTTCACTCTTACAAATGTTAATTTCCACTGAGAATTGGGCCCAGGGTGTTTCAAATTCTCAAATTCCGTTAAGAGGAATAGTCCAATTAAAAGTATTGAAATTGGAAGAGAAGAAAAAAATAATACACATTTAAATCTGAACAGGGAATACTGCCTCTTACCTTTACTGAGTAGTAGATGATATACATGGTAAAAGAAATGTTTAAGAAGAAAAAGTGTTGGAAAGATGGATAGGAAGGAGGAGAAAGTCAGCAGCAGATCTGCAGTCCCATTTGATCAATTCTCACTAAACTATTCATTAGTCAGTAACACAGTAACACAAGGAAGGAATGGAGGAGAAATAGAGAAATAAACAGTAAAGAAGAGTTTCTCTATGGGCACAGCCCAACCAGTATGTTCCAATATAATGGAATAATATAGATATTCTTCATCTTAATATAGTGCAGTAGGTTGTTGTTGTGGGTTTCTTTTGTGGGTTTTTTTTTCTCTGAATGAGCAGTAGATGATGAGGTTGTATTCCAGTCAATGTAACTCTAAGATATGTTTTACAAATTCTTGGGGAAACAGAGAAATATACTGTACATTGCAGATGATGGCTTCTCTGCAGCTGTTTACATGACATTCTTGCTGGTGTTAGTACTTCAGGACTATTTGCATGAGACTGATAATATGCTTTACCTGCATTCCCAAAACCTGTTATTCACATTAATTTTACTTCTCTCCTCCATTTTCTTGCACTTATGTATGTAAGCACACATGATTTTGTAGAACTTCAGCCATCATCTGTTTTAAGAAGCCATTCTTTAAATTGTATATTCATCCTAGAAAAGAGCATAGCTTTGTAGTTGTTAGTAAGGCAAAAATTGTGCCAGTAAAGGGTATATTTCTGAACTTCTTAATTTCATTTTTAGACATATCACACTGTGCTGCCCTGAGCTGCCAGTATCGCTGTCATTCTTCACCATCAGGAGGGATGTGTTACTGCCCTGCAGGATATATAATAAGTAGCAATGACAGCCGTACTTGTGTTGGTAAGTGAAATGCAGTGATTTCAAATACCTAGTGCCTTCTCGCAGCTCCTTGGGAAGCTTTGGATTCCTAGAATATGACTAAGTTCTAAATAACTGGATGTACAGGCAAATAGGTCAATCAATCAGTTAAATAGAGTAAATAGGTAAATAGAGTCAGCAAAAGAATAAAAGTGGAACATGATGTTAGCATGGTGAGTTAGAAACAAGTTGCAGAAAGTTTATAAAGGTCTTGCTCAGTTAGATCGATGGAGACATGGTGAGAGCACGATGATGTTTAAAAATATTTACCCTTGAATGACTACTATATTCTCAAGCCTGTGGTAAAGGTCTTCAGTGGTTAGCTTCAGGGATGTGTGTTGCTCTATGCCTGGAAGAGTTAATGATATCAGTGCTTGGTAGTTCTTGAAAGTGCCTGCATTTGGAAGCTGCACATAAAGCACCATTCTAAGGTGTAATTATGTTTGCCCCGTGGAATGGCTGTATATCCTATAATATATCAGTGTGTACATTATTTTCAAGAAAATGAAGACAGTTCACTAGAATATACAAGTAAGGTATTTTGGCACTGCATTTTCATTCTGTAGCTGCTATAACTAGGATGCACACACCTTTGACAATAAAAAACATGTATCTCAGTAACTGAAACACTGCAGTAATTCTACATCAGGTACTACCTCAGAAATACTTAACTTTAATATTTTTTTCAACCCAGCATATGGTGTGTGTACTCACAATATGTGAGGTGTTCAGTGTCTCTCATGAGACTTCTGTCTTTTTGGGTGGCCCAGATACATAAGTCTGGTTTGAAAATTTGAACCGGTGTATTCTGACTCTGCAGAGACCTATGGATATTTCTGGAGTGTGAGGAAAAGACTTGTCATTAGGGAATGGCTCACAGTAAGCAATAGATATTTTCAGATCTCAGTTTAAGTGAATTTTATTGGTGTAAGGTCAAAAGAATTAAGCTATTAGCAAAGCTTAATACTTTTCTGGCTCACAGTACACTGTTGTTTTTTTACATATACAGAAGCTGAAAAGCTACTGAGAATAACATATTTTCACTACCAAAAGGTACTATCTGGGAAACACATTATTTTCATTTTTATATCAACAAACGATTAAAAATAAAAGTACTGATAAGGAAAATATTTCAGATCTCATTTTCTTCTCTTTTGGCTTAACAACAGAATCACAGGTTTCCAGCAATGTGATGTGGTACCAATTGTACTCTTGGGTTTTCAAATGAGAGAGTTTAAACTTTTAATACCAAAACCATGTCTAAATTGCTGTCGGCTATCTCCTGGGTTGTGAATAAGCACAGATGGGATGAGATGCTGCAGTGTTTAGATCTGTGTTTTTTTGTTTTGTTTGTTTATTTTTAAAGAAATTAGATGTTTTATAATTTTAGGACTAAAATGTAATGTTCTGCAGAATCCAGGAAATTGTTTACAGAACACATCTCTGAGAACCTGCTGGGTTTTCCTAGCAGCAGACTCACCTGTACGTTATTCTGCATGCTCAAGTGAGCTGCTTTGTTTCTACTTTGGGCTTCCTGGTCTGCAGCCAGCTCTTAATTGGAAATTGAACACCTGTGTTAGCATGGTACTGACTCCAAGCTAATAAACATTGCCTTTTAGCAGGCTTATTAGCTTGAACTCAGTACTGCTCTAACATAGAGGTATGGGTCTGACTCAGAGTGGGCTTAAAGCCAACCAGGTATGTTAATATAAGAGTGTACTTGTGTCTACTGCAGCGAAATATCTGCATAGGCACATTTTGTGCCGTGGAAAGTAGATAGCGACATCCCTTCCCTTCAAATGGAAGGAAATCCCTTCCTCCTCTCCTTACAAATTTGTTTTTTTTATTGGGCAGCAGATCCCAGTTGTTTTGCTTTCCAGAAAAAAAAAATGCTTGTGGGGGAAAAAAAGCTACTAAGACTTCCTTTTCCATTGCCATGCATTTGCAAACAGATACAAAGCAAGTAGAAAGGACAAATTTGTAGCTTGACAAGTATGCTGGAATTTCTTTTGTGTGAAGTATTATTTAAAAACAAGCCTTACTTGCTTAACAGATTTTGATGACTGCAAAATGTGGGGTGTGTGTGACCAACTGTGTGAAGATCGTGTGGGACATCACCAGTGCCACTGTGTGGAAGGTTATGTCCTAGAGAATCATCGGCACTGTCGAGCCAACACTTCAGGTCAGTATGCGGCAGAGTTCCAGGCCCTGTGGTCAAAACAGCTTTCAGATCAGTAGATATCAGTGAGACACTCTGCATCTGCTGGGGTCTGCAGGCTGCTGGACTTCTCCAGGAAACCTTTTAAGAAAAGTGCCATGGAAGATAGTCTTGCTGAATTGTGAACTCAGACTCTTGCCTGTGAGAGAAACCCTGGCTTCTAGTTCCCGGAGTGTGAGCTCTGCAAGGACGCAAACCACTCATGGAGCGCGGTTCCTCAACAGCAGTAGGCGGCTGCTCCTGGTTGTCCACATCCTGCTCTGTTCTGGCAGCAGGTGCTGGGAAGCCTGTCTCTGTGCAGTTGTAATAGTCTAACAGGCTTCTGTGTGAGGCAGGGGTTCCTGCCCACAAGAACTCGATGGGAATGGGAGTCCTTGCCTGACATGACCGCATGAACTGCCCACTTCCCTTCCCTTTTTCTTGAACCATTTTTGCAGAGCAGTCGTCATCTTGCAATTTTATAAGGATGTCCTCCAAACTATGAAATTTTTGGAACTAATGAAATATGCTTGGCTGTATTAGACATACATAGGATATGCCAGCACTAGGATAGATTGTTCTTTTGAAAACCTCTGTATGAAAAGTTTTCCGTTCAAACTGATGTCACTGTTAAGGCACTGGGTTGTTTATAGAGTGTTGATTTTATTATCGTATTGTTGTGCAGTTCATACCTGCTCTAAATCTTTTTCCCTGAATTTGTTTTTATTTTATTTGGAGAGGTAGATAGAATTTGGACTTTACTATATTCCTCCTGCACATGCACTAGGCCTATCAACAGGAACCTATTTGAAAGTGAGCTTTTCTTTGAAGACTTGCTGGAGTAAGATACAGCAAAGATCTGATGAGATCAGAGAATGAGGAGATGGAATAATGAGGTACATAAAAAGATAGCAGCTTGTATGCTAGAATTAAAGAATATCTGAATCTCATAGGGCAGAAAATCTTGTGAAAGATTATACTTTTATCAAAGGAGATAGAGCAAGGAAGTAGAAGGGAATGAGAAGTTGTCCTCTGGAGTATAGATGCACAGAGGTTTTGTGAAAGTTTTACCCAGCAGAGTTTTAAATATATATTCTTGATTAACTTGCTCCGAGACTGTGAACTAGGCTGACAACCACCATTTGCATTTGGTAGTTGAGTGGCTTTTCCAAGGTGAATGGTGTGGTGCAGCTTGCAAGACACCTCAAAGCAAGTAAGTACACACAAAAAATGTTTGTAGCTTTTGGGCTAAGCTTCTGTTTATACCTTTGTGTTCAGTACATAGTATGTAAATGTTTCAATGGCATTTTACAAATAGCTTGACTACGGAGTGTTTATAACTTTGTCTTCCTTGCTTTCAGCTGGTGTTGCATCAATTATTTTTTCTAACGGCCGTGATTTATTGATCGGAGATCTTCATGGAAGGAGTTTTCGTACTTTGGTGCAGTCCCAGAATCGCGGCGTTGCCGTTGGAGTGGACTTTCACTTTTACCTGCACAGAATCTTTTGGACTGATACGGTACAAGATAAGGTGGGTAGAAAATTCAAGAAGAATCTTTTTTTTTGTGTGTATGTGGAAGAAGAGAACAGTCAGGAGCAGAACGTGTTGATAGGCTTTCATTTGAGAGAGCAAATCCTGACTGTATTTTTGTTTTCTAACAGAAAAGGTCCTTGAAATGTTTTATGTTAATGACTGCGTTTTTCAAGCTATACTATTACATGTGACATATTAAACAAAGAATGCTTTTAGATGGGAAAGTCTTGAGCAACTTTTAATTTTATTTGAGATGGAGTCCAAAAGACTAATTAAGAGAAATAGTAGACATTCTTTCAAAACTGGACAAATTTTTCTTGGTAATTTTTTGAAACATAATAATTTAAAATGTGAAACTTGTCTGCCTTCCAAGGTGATAAAAATCAGATTTCTTCGTACACTCCAAATGGCACTGTAATTGAGCTTGGGTAACAAATATTGACAATATTTTGTGTAATGAGCAAATATTTTGTTACTTTTTTTTTCCAACTTAATCTTTTTTTGCAGTATTTCATTGAAACAAAAAGAAGTTCCAGATCAAATGCTGACACTCCAGAAATGTCATGTTGGTTGTCATAAACAGAAAAGGAGAAGCCATGACCTGATTCTTGCTGGCCCCATATAGAGATGACTTCAGTGTCACTGTCATTATGAATCTATGTATAAACTGAAAACTAATAGCTGCACTATAGAGCCATGTTGGAAACCAGAGTCTACTGGAGCCAAAGTCTAGCCAAGTCTAGTGGAAAAATTCTTTATGGCTATCAAGTAGGGCAGTATTTGTCCATACAGTTTTTGATGTGTTCAGAATTTGGTAGTTTCAGTTTTACTGCCGTAGGTTCATGTTGCAATGACATGGCTGAATTAAGTCAGAGTCAAATCTGAATTTACAAGAAAAAGAAAATTGATACTATCTCTGTGGAAGATGGAAATAAAAGTAATACAGGTTTTTCAACTACATACCTAACATGGCTAGGAGTGCCTTTTTATTTGCCCTGAAGTAGCTAAATCCTTTTTAATTAATTAGTCTCAATTAATCTAATTCAATTGTAATTAGAACACCTCAAAGCGACAGCAATAAGAATATTCATATATGTTTAGTATCTCTAGCCTTATGCCTTGTGATAAGCATATTATTAAGATTCTTAAAAAAGAATAAGATGTAAATTAAAAAAGAAAATTACAGGTTATAGCCAGTATCTTCTTTATTTAATGTACTATCTATTAACTTCATGCTCATAAGCTCTTTTGTCACAAGATTTCCAAAGAAAATAATAGATAGTTAGATAGTTTGTTAGATAAACATTTTTCAGGCTCGGGTAATAATAAAAATTACATGACCATTTAATTTTTTCTTGTATATATTTATTTGTACTGATCTATAATTCTATTTAAATACATTTTAAATCTCTTATTGTTGTTCCAAAAAGGATAATCATTCCTAATTTCTTATATTATGTAGTGTTGTACTTACTTATTGCTTATTATAAAATTACCACATTTATAATAGTCAATTCATGCTGTTAGCTTCTTTTTAAGATAACAGTGCTATTTCTTTTTGAGCACGATGTTTTTAAAATTACACTTAAAAAAGGGAAAATAAATCAATGATGGTTCTTCTTTCTCCTAAAAAAGAGAGCTTTTCTTTCCTTTCTTCAATTCGCAAAGTAAATTTTTTTTTTGCAGGTTGCTCTCCGCTGCTGGTGTGATAAGAGCTCCCCCTCTTGTTTCTGGCAGCTGATCAGTGTTTTGCTAAAACATGTGCATTTGTTTTTAAAATAATGAAAATACTGGTTTTGCGAGGTTCTAGAAAAGCAGAATACCTTTCCCTTTATTTTTTTTCTGCGCTCCCCAGGTTCTTTGCATTTGTTTCCAAATTTTTTTGCGGAAAGTCAAGCTAGGGAGTAATTTAGTGAATAACCTGGATTGTGTCTAAATGTCAGTTGTGCATCTTTGTTTAGGGTGATGAGCAAGGACAGGTGCCGCATGACTTGTTTGATTAGCAAAACAGCTTGCTAGTAGCGCCAGTATTTGTATTTTTTTTCAGGTTTTTTCCATAAATATTGATGGGTCTGAAATCCAAGAAGTTTTAAATGTTTCAGTGGACACACCTGAAAATCTAGCAGTGGATTGGATTAACAATAAATTGTATGTGGTTGAGACCAGTGTGAACAGAATAGATATGGTTAACTTGGATGGAACGAATCGTGTCACTCTTATTGCCGAAAATCTTGGAAATCCTAGAGGAATAGCACTGGATCCAACTGTTGGGTAAGTAACTCTACAAAATAATGGTAAAAGACATCTGAGATGCCTTTATCCACATGCTAAAGAAAGAGAAGTAGAGTGCTCTTTTTGGAACCTAACATGAAAAAGTAATTCTTACTAGATTTAGTCTAAAATAGAAAAGGCAGGCCAGTCCTTTGGCAGGAGACAAAGTGTATTTTCACTGTATGCTAACAGGGAATCAAGATTTGTTTAGAAAATATAGTAGTTTTAAATGCTGAAACATTTTGCAAATTCCATGTAAGATGTGCCTTTTTTGTAAAATCTTAAGAAACATAGGGTTTTTTTTTCCCTTTATAGCTATTTGTTTTTCTCAGACTGGGATAGTTTTTCTGGTGATCCTAAAGTGGAAAGGGCATTCATGGATGGCACAAACCGACAGGATTTGATAAAAACAAAATTAGGCTGGCCTGCTGGAATAACACTGGATATTGTATCAAAGAGGCTTTACTGGGTTGACAGCCGGTTTGACTACATCGAGACTGTAACTTACGATGGGCTTCAAAGGTAGGAGAAATATTATTCCTTACTGTTCCTTGCAATGTACTGTTTTTACCATATCCAGTTCAAAGGAAGGTGTCTCTAATAAAATGAGATTCATAGAAGACCAAAATTGCAACATAACTTGAAAATGATCCATGTTGATGTATATGATGTCATAGTCGTTTTCTAAAATCCATAATTCCTCTGTCATGTTTTATCTTGTTTTTCCTTGAATTACCTATTGTTCTTTTGTTAAAAAATCTGATTTATATAGCCAGCCACTGTAATATACATATCTAATAGAGTTTTCTATAATATACACATCTTAACAGTGTTCTCAAGTATTGGAAGATTCCATATAGTCTTCCTGCCTCACTTCTTCACATTCTTTTCTTGAATTTATTTAAATTATTCATCTTCTAAACACCTCATTGTGCAATGGGTATTAGTGCTTTGATTTTTGCTTTTTCATGCACTTTAAACCTCATTGTAAAACTTCACTGTTAGAAATAAAGTTACCACTTAACGCTCTTGTGATGCCAAGAAACTCTGATGCTTTCTGTATGAAAGCACTCGGGAAAAGAGTTGTCGCATTTTTATGGGTGTAGCACATAGAGTAGTGTTTAGAAGCCTGCCTGTTTCTCTGTGTCTGTGATTACAGTCTCTCTTACACAGTTACAAGAGAATAACTGTTCACTCTCTACTCACCTCTTAACATACAGTCTTAAAAACAATCCTTTGCTCAGCTGACAAATTTATTGCTCAATATATTCATCCACTTAAAAGAGAACCTTTTTTTATTATAAAAATAATGCTGGTATCTTCAGTCTACTGTTACATTTTTCAAGGATGTTTTCAGGGTTTAGTATTGCAAGAATGTCAAGCATTTAGAAATGTCTTTGACTTTTGGAGATAAAAGCTTAGTTATTACAATAACAAAAATCTTTAGGGTAAAAGTGGTACAAGTGTTCAAGAATCAATGGCATGTTCTGCAAACCATTTTAAAATAGTATTTGTACCCTTTTGTGTTCACACCTCCAGTGCCTGCAGTATGCCTGTTAATCATGCTGGAGGCTGTCAGAGAATTTGACTGATTTGTAGACCTTCCTTCATGTTGCCAAGAGAAAAATATTGTTCTGTATTGATGCGTTTTGTTTGAGGACTTCTTTGTCTCTGTGAAATGTCCTGCAATATTCATTCAAAAAATATTGTTATAATTTCTTGCTTAGAATAGATACAATGCGTTATCTTTTGGTTTTCCTCAATTTTGCCTGGATCATTCATTCAGGCTTCTGTTGTCCTTGCTTCATACGTGTTTTTCTATTTCTGAAGACTGTTTTTTATTCATTTTTAACCCAATCATAAATGCTTTGCATGCATGACTTCTTAAATATTTTCATTTTTTTATTCAAAATGTAAAGAGATCTTTGACCTCTCTCTAATTTTCCCTCACTGAATTGTTTTTTTTCTTCTTACATCTTTGATTTCTTTTTTTGTATACTGTGTGAGTTTCTAACATTTCTGATCTGTCCATTTTCACTGCTGTATATATTTAGCTTTATTTCTTGCATTAGAATTGATCTTTTCCATTTGTGCTTTAACTGCTTCTATTTCTATAGATGCAGAAGCTAATGAATGAATTAATAATCCTGTATATTTTCCTCTGTCATCAGAATGAAGTCATTTTCTATATAGTATTTTGTAAATAATTTTAAAAAATCTTTATAACAGGAGAACAATAGCTCATGGAGGCTCTCTGATTCCTCATCCATATGGAATAACTTTATTTGAACACAATGTTTATTTCACTGATTGGACCAAAATGGCTGTGGTGAAAGCTAACAAGTTTTCAGAATCTAACCCTCAAGTGATCTACCAGTCTTCATTAAGACCTTATGGAGTGACAGTTTACCATGCTGCCAGACAGCCATATGGTAAGGCAACAGATTGTTAAGAGAGACTTAGAAAGTATCTTACCAAGAGTTGTATGAGACAAAACTGTATGAGAGCATTATCTTTTTGCTAAAGAGGTGACTGTGATACGTACATATATCTATGCAACTAATCTTTATTACACCATGCTTGCATCCAGCTCCTACAGCAAACACACTGTTAAACACAATGTTTAAAAACAGGCTTACTAAATGTATTGATATTTAGAGGAGCCACACCTGGGCTTATAAGCAGTTTCAGACTTTTCTTCCTCCCTGCTGCAATAAGGGAGTTGTTGGAAAAGGTTAACAGTTGAATGTCATGCTTGTGAGATGTATTTATGAGGTATGTATGTATGCAAGCAACTGTAGCCCACTATGAGCTTAAGGCTGTGTGCTTGAGCATCCCTGGACAGTGCTGAGCCCCTAGCTTATCTCTGCTGGGGATTCAGTGCTTTCCAGCACTTTCCTGAACAAGTGCTCCGTGATTTCTATGGATGCAGTACTAGATACAAGGGTACTAATTTATTGTAGATGCTGAAAAATATCCTCAAGAATCAATCAAATGATGCCACTGAGTTAACAGATAAAGATGTGATCCTATGCACACTCTTTTCCAGTAAGAAATCCTTGTGGAAGTAATAATGGGGGATGTGAACAGATCTGTGTTCTCAGCCACAAAACAGATAATGACGGACTAGGTTATCGCTGTAGATGCATACTGGGCTTTGACCTGCACGTGGATGGGCGGCACTGTGTTGGTAAGAAGATGCATTCTTGTTGTTGGAAGAAGCACTGTTCCATTAGCTTTAGAAAAGTGCTATTTCTAGAACCTCTTTTCTCTCTTCAGTAGCATTTTGGGCTCAATGTGCCAAGAAGCTCATGGTTTTCTTCACAGGTGGTGTTGACAGATTTGAATATAGTCATTTCAGCCATTGTTCATTTCAAGCTGCAACATCTTAAACTCGCCACCTTCTACGAGCGTTTAAAGAAGTTAAACATGGAATATGTCTAGACAGTTGTATGATTCCATGAATGCTTGCCAGTGTGCAGGTTTTGCAGCATTTTAAACATGTAAACTTTGGTCCCCTGTAAGAGTAATATTCAGAATAATTTGTTCTTTCTCCTGTTGAACACCTTTGGCCAAAATACCAATGGAATTGTGTGCTTCTGTTGACAATCTGCTGCTCCCTGTTCGCATGCAGAATTGTCACTCATGGAGAGTTTGCTGTATATATCTACCAACAAATTAAGCTGAATACTCTGTCTCAGCACTTGAAAATATGGCCATGCAGCTATACTTACTGTCAACTTGGATATGATCTAATTATATGGTGACTCCACAAAGCCCGTAAGTAATTTTTGTGTAGATAATTTGTAAAGCAGTTAGCAGCAATCTTGTTCGTTGTTTCCATAGGAATAATGTTTTCTGTAAGGGGCGTTTGGATCACAGTAATAGTGCAAGAGGAAGACACGGCCATATCACCTAATATTCTGAATTAGGCTTTTTTTACCTTTGTTTTTTTAGGTTTTTTAGGTTGTTGTATATTCATATATATTTTTTTCATTGTTTCCCATTCTTTCTGTTTCCAGGATATTAGTGTTGCCAAAGGAAATTAAAGCTTTATAGCTAATGCTCACCTGTTATATCCTGTGAATAAACAAAGCATGTCTACTTTTTTTTCTTTTACAGCTGTGCAACAGTTTCTGCTTTTTTCATCCCAGCTTGCGGTGCGGGGAATCCCGTTCAATCTCTCCACCCAGGAAGATGTGATCATCCCCATAACAGGGAGCCCATCATACTTTGTTGGAATTGACTTCTCTGCTCAGGATGACACCATATTTTTTTCAGACACAAGTAGAGACATAATTTACAAACAGAAAACAGATGGTTCAGGTGAGAAACATTAAGAAGTGTGGAATAACTGTGGTAAGGAGTGTAGAATATATTTTTCTAAAAAGCTATAGAAAACCTGATACTCCAACAGAAAAAAAAAATTAATAACATGAGAAGCATGTGACAAAAATGTTCGCTCTGCTTGTATTAAGGACACTAGGAAACATGTTTCTTACAAAAGCTTTCAACAGTACAAAGTTGCCAAGGCCCTTTCACTTCCTGAAAACATCTACAGTGTCTGATTTCAATAATGCTGAGCTTTCTCCTGCATAGCAGTACTTGCTCCCATCCTTAGGCAAGGCTGGTGCTCCGATCAGTCTGTTTCTGTTTCCTCTTTTCTTTACAGAGGTGCCTAACGATAAGTACTAAGCCCTACTTACTGGAACTCCTAAAGATTTCTTAGATGCAGATCTTGTATGATAATAAATCTTGCTGTAATTCTGCTGTTCACAGACTGTTTCTCTTTGCTCTTTGGCAAAGTTATTTGAATGTGCTTGGGAATTATTTATTTGTAAAGAGTAGGTAGATCTGGTTACTGAGAAAGATGTAACTAAGGGACTAAAAGATGTGCTCTCCTTTCTGACCTTCATTCATAAAATTCCCTGTAGTGAAAACTGAGTGACAGATTTTTTATCTGCTTTTCTCTGACTAGTCTTTATTTTTCTTCTGTTGAGTTTGTGCTCCTGAATCATATACCTGCCTCATCTGCAACACTTTGGCCTTGGACTTAATGCTGCCTCCGTGCTACCTTAACATACTTACCACTAGTTTTGTGATCAGAATAATGCATTCATATTATTTCCTCTGTTCTTCAACATTTACAATCATTACTTGTGTGTTGTGAATTCTAGGAAGAGAAATCCTGACAGCTAATAGAGTGGAAAGTGTTGAAGATTTGGCCTTTGACTGGATCTCAAAGAATCTATACTGGACAGACCCTCGATACAGAAGCATTAGTGTGATGAGGCTGGCAGATAAATCTAGACGAGCCATTGTTCAGAATTTAAATAACCCTCGATCAATAGTAGTTCATCCTGTTATTGGGTAAGTTTAACTTTGCTTCTCACTTGAAATACTTTGAACAATTCTATGGTTTTAAGCAAAATAATGAGGTTATATTTATATCCGTCTGTGGATTTATGATAGGATTTGTGTTCCCTTTCAAAATGTCATCTCTTTTCATTTTCTTTGTATGTTCTTCTTTTTTCCTTTTTTTTTTTTCTTTTTTTTTTTTTTTTTCCTATCTCAGGATTTAACACCCAGAGGAAAGGGCAAAATGATACAGATTCTAGAGGAAAGACATACCTAGACGATTTACCTTTAAAACCACTTTACTCTGTAGATAAATGGCCAAAACAACTTTGTTTGTATTGTGGATAAGAAAACTGTCCCTTGTGGCTAAAAGATAAAGTACTATAACTTTCTATTAATACAGTTTCAGTTCCCAGAATATTAATTTGGTTTATTTTTTTTTCTTATCTGAATTACTTTTTTGGAAACATATTAGGTGCTACTGTCTTTAATACAGACCTTAAAATATGTATTTCAGTATGCATAAGAAGCTCGGTTTTTCTTTGATGGGAATATTTCACTTCAGTGATGTTTGATTTCGGCATAGCCAACATTTGGCCATACCAAAAGAGTTTTTTTTTCAGCCTACTTTAGCTTTCCGTTGGTAGAAGTCAGAAGGATCAAGAGAAAATTCTTTATAAAATTCATGCTTTTTTGCAGGTATTACCTGGAGGTTGTATCATCTTTTTGCTTGGTTCCTCTTCCCTATCAGTCATTACATTAAATGCGTAACAGTTTTAGTGCAGATATGGACATATATAGCCTAAAGGAACAAAGCCCTTCCAAAGACCAGAATTTGTTACACATAGGACAAGTGCTGTCTGTTGGTACCCCTACTAGTTGAGAAGGAAGACAACACAGAATTGCTTTTTTTTTTTTTTTTTTTTTTTTTTTTTTAAGTCTGTAAAAATGTGGTACAAATAAAAGTGTTGGTGTTGCTCACGCATTTGGTCTGCTAAATATCTTATTAGTGGGTTAATGGGTCTTTTGCCATGTGTCTTTGCAGGTATATGTTCTGGACAGACTGGTTTCGCCCTGCTAAAATCATGAGAGCCTGGAGTGATGGTTCCCATGCCTTGTCAGTTGTGAATACGACCTTGGGCTGGCCTAATGGCCTAGCCATTGACTGGAGGTAAGAATGATGTGAGAGGAAGGCAGAGAGACTTCTTGACCATATGCATTTCTTCCTTTAAACACTTAGAGATCAAAAAATTAAGCAATTGTGTCAAATTATATACCCTGGTACTGCAGTGCTTTCTTGTTGAAGACCTTATTTTTCAATTTGTTGAAAAACCTGTAAAATTAAGTTCTCAGAAATCTTTTTCTGCATCCTCTCTCCTTACCCCAGCCTCCTGACAGATTTAAGATTATTATTTTAGAAAATGTTAGTCCTACCTAGTGGTCATAATGTATTATTTGAAGAGATATATCATCTTTATTATTTTTAGTGCTCTAAGGCTGTACTGGGTGGATGCCTTCTTTGATAAAATTGAGCACAGCACCTTTGATGGGCTGGACAGACGAACACTTGATCGTATAACTCAGATGACTCATCCATTTGGCCTTACTATTTTTGGAGGTAAGTTTGGCATTGAAAAATATGATCTATTACAATCCCAGAATTTTTCATGTCAATATGTGTGAATATGTGAGACAAAATACCATGTTTTCTCTAATACAGCTCTTCTCATTAAAAGTAATGACTATTGAAAGCTTTTGTAATCAGGTATATTTAGTGCTGCTTAGTTTTATGTATGTTTGAATTTAAATCATTTGAGGCAGACTAATTAACTCTTTCAGTGAACACTGCAGATAGGCTGCACTAAGAATCACACCTTACAAGTTGGGCTGGTTGCACAAATGCCATGTGAGATAAATGTGAGATAAATCACTTTTCTAAAGGTGGATGAGCATTTGAAAATTTAATTAAATGCATGTGGTGTTTATAGTGAGATTTATGTTGCATAGAAAGAAAGATGTTAGCATCTAATCCCTTTTGATATGCAAACATCTCTTCAAAATATTCAAACATTTTCTAGAAAGTTGTCTTAAGGAATGATTTTTAGTATTCTCTCAAAACTTGGGTCTGTTAAATCTCATATAAATGAGTTTGGAGATGATACATTTTTTCTGAATCAAATTTGCCTCTGACTGAAGGACTCAGTTCTGCTCTGTCAGTGGTAAAAGTCAGTTGATGCTGTCATTTTTTAGAAAACGTTATGGAATATTGCTAAATTTACATCAAAAAAATTATCTTATGATGTTGGAGCTTTTATATCACATTACACTGTAACTATTATGTGTTAAATGTCTTTCAAAATAGGTTATGTCTATTTCACTGACTGGAGACTTGGTGGAATAGTTCGAGTGAGGAAGTCTGATGGAGGAGAAATGATGATTATTAGGAGAGGTATTAGTAACATTATGCATGTTAAAGCATATGATGCTCATTCCCAAATAGGTAAGTTCCTTTGTTGCACCCATGAAAATGTAAGATGGGGAAGAAGATGTAAAATGACATAAGAATAGTTTTCCCCTCTCTATTGCAAGTATGACTTTACTGAATCATAACTGCAATGTGCTGGGGAGGCATCACAGACCCTTGAAATCACTGGTGATGCACTTCAGTGTTCTGTGACTGCATGCTGTTTTCCTCCATTGTGTTGTTTTAGTTAATAACTTTGTAAATTGTAATTGTCATTCTGTTGTATTCTGTGTAATTTTATCACTAATTACAACCTTGTGTTTCTTGATTTCTGGTAGAAGTTTTAATTAAACCAAACTACTTATTTTGAAAAATTAATATTAAAATATATATTTAATAAAATAATATTAATATTAATAAAACAATAATCTTAAAGTAGACATCACACATAAAGCTCTATTTTTTAAATTCTTTTTACTCAGCTGAGCTCTATGTGTGATCATCTAAAACAAGGATTTGCTATTGTAGTTAATCTAGTAAAACACATAATACGCTTGTCAGACAAGTGACCAACCCATCTGCTAAGGCTCACTGCTTCTCTGGTGTCCAAACACTGGTCAAATCTCCATGCCTGTCTGACACAAAGGGCCTTACTTGCTCTAGTTTCCTTGTTTCTAGATAGGGATTGGACCAGATTTAATAGTATGTTGTTGGCTTCTTTAAACGTTTGTGTTGTTGGAGATTATATAGAGTGGAGGACATTGTTACAAGTACTACTAGACTTGATCTTGCGTTATAGTGTGAGCATAACCAGAATTTGTTACAGTATTTTGCTGTAAAATGTCCTAAAACAGTAAACATTCGCTGTGTATTTTGAGTAGTTTTCAAGGTCTTACCCGTAATGTATATTGTGATCTACTCTATCACATTTTAAGGGTCTAACTATTGTAGCAGAGGAACAAACCCCAATGGAGACTGCAGCCATTTCTGCTTTCCAGTACCTAATTTTCAAAGGGTTTGTGGTTGTCCATATGGCATGAAGCTGGCTTCAAATCACTTGACATGTGTTGAAGATCCATCCAGTGAGCCACCAACTTTGCAGTGTGGCTCATACTCGTTTTCATGTGGCAATGGAAGATGTGTGCCTCGATACTATCAGTGTGATGGTGTTGATGATTGTCATGATAACAGTGATGAACAGAACTGTGGTTCTTTAAGTAAGTATTCCCTGCAATTTACAGTTAATACATACTGCTTCAAGTTCAGAAAGTTTGAGCCAGCCTGACTTCCCTGAAATAATCATCTAAAGTTTTAGCTGTGTGTTGTGAATAAATTGTGGATTTTTATCTCTGAATATACTCTGAAATTATTTGGTCATCATATAGGAAGATGAGATTCAACAGTAGAGTCATAAGAATGCACAAAAATGCGAATATCTGTGTGGTTCCCAAAACTGAATTGGCTAAGTTACAGAAATGACTCCTCTCAGGAGGAAAAAAAAGCAAACCTTTTTTTTTTTTTTTTTTTTTTTTTTGTGTGTGATTTTTAAGGTATTGGAATATTATGAGCTTGCCATTTTAATGCATGAGGATAAAAAGGCATTGAATAAAAATTAGGAAATTTAAAAAAAAACAGCGTAAGAAAAATAATTATACCATATTTATTACCTGTTTTCTAAGATTAGAACTGCATCGTCTATTTCATCTAACATCTGAATAGAAATTCTCTGCTTATGATATGTGCCTGCTGTCATTTCCAGGCTTAATCTTAAAATGGTTTTATGACATAATAGGTGCATGTTTCTTCAGACTTCATTCTTGTTTTAAGTTACGCACAAGAAAATAGGCCATGTTTATAATAATACTGCCTCTTAATGCATAAGCCTAATAGAAATAAAGTATAAAATCTAAGTTGTATTAATGGGCTGTTTTAGATTGTTTTGAGAGAAAATGAATGTATAGAACAAATAACTTTGAAGAGATTTTTTTTCATGTTATTCATATAATTTTGAAGTGCTTAAATTTTTTTTATTGTTGATTGCAATTTAAAAGATATGATGCAGTTTTGTCACATACTGGTATGTGTCTTCCTTTTTTTTTTTTTTTTTTTKTTTAGACAATTCTTGTGCCTCATCAGCTTTTACCTGTGCCAATGGACAGTGTATTCCAGGTCGCTGGCACTGTGATAAACACACTGACTGTTTTGATGGCAGTGATGAATTGCACTGTCCTACACAAGGCCCCACTTCATGTCCTGTAAACCTCTTCACCTGTGACAATAACCGGTGTGTTCCTAGGATCTGGTTGTGTGATACTGATAATGACTGTGGTGATGGGTCAGATGAAAAAAACTGCAGTGAGTATCAGAACTGTCCTTTTAAACATATCTGTATGTCTCTGTGGGCATAAGAGTGATAAATGAATCTAGGAAGAAAAAACTGTACTCAAGTTAGAATAATACTTGTAGTCTGTACGATGCCCAAAACTCCGCTATGTTGAACAGTCAGAACCAAGCAGAATGCAGAAGATTCACTTAAAAAATTCAAATGCAACTGCGACAGTTGTAATGGCAGTGCTGCAAAATCTCACATGTTGCAAGTAACTAAAGCCCAGATATTCTAAATGCTCTGTAAGGGATCTCTGTAATGACTAATGGTATAGTCAGTTTATGTAATCTGGAAGCTTTTACACAGAAGTATATAATTATTTTGAAGTGAAATAAGGCAGTAGTTGGCTCTGTTTATTTTACTTATAGTTATTTCTCACTAAATGGAAATGTGTAGTTGCTTTGCATAGCTTCTTGCCTGCATATGAATAATTACCTTATACTAAAATTTATGCTTGTAATTTATGTGATTACCAACTGCTGCATTGCATATTGCAAGTTAGTGACTGAAAGGAAAACCAGAGGAATTTATTATCATTCCTAACAGCTTTCTCAGGTACCTGTGAACCTGGGCAGTTTCAGTGTCCTGACCATCGCTGTATTGACCCATTCTATGTCTGTGATGGAGACAAAGACTGTGTAGATGGTGCTGATGAACATGACTGCAGTAAGTATAACTTAATTAGAGTGTTTCTTTAACTGTTTCCTTAGATTAACCCCCTAAAGTGTCTTTGATCTTGTAAGAGCTGCAACACAGCAAAATACATAACAAACAAATCTCTAAGAAGAACTCAGTTTTTGTGATGCTTATTTATGTTTTTGTAGCATAGCCTTTGGTCTCTGGGCTGGTTATAGAGAACTAGGCTTGTTTCTTATAAGTTTTCTGTGGATTCTAAGATTATTGCATTTTATGTGTGCTAGGGAAATCATGGTCCTGAGTGCGGATTCCCTACTTGGAAATCCACAATCCTCCTTGAGTACCTGTAGAAAAATCAGTTGCAATCTAGTCCTGTGAACTAAAGTTAACATAATGTCTTTTATTTTGTAGTATACAACTGCAGTGCCACACAGTTTAAATGTGCAAGTGGAGACCAGTGTATCAGTACTTATTACCAGTGTGATGGTGTTTTTGACTGTAATGATCACTCAGATGAGACCAACTGTCGTAAGTAAATTAATGCTGAAATGAAAGATTTAGGTATTAGATGAAGCTTCTAAAAACGTCCTTTATTTGTTATGGTTGCTTTATTAAACATTTGGAACCGTAGTGATTGTAACCTCAAAGTTCTTTTTAGGTAAACCAATCTTAAAGGAAGTTTGTTCCTTTTGGAGCCAAAGTTTTCTGTTATTTGACACCTGATTCTCAGGGTTTAAAAATAAAATTAAGAAGTATATACAGTTAGAAAAATAAAAACTTTATATCCATGGGTGTAAGGTTGAAGGTTTTTCCCTTGAATCGTTTCTTCAGCAACACTGGCAGGTGGAAAATGTTGTTTCAGGTGGAAAATGTTGTTCATGTTGTTTTGGACATGTACTAGCTGTGAGTTTACTCATAATATAAAGTAGGAATTATTTCTGATTCTGAAATATCACGTGGGTGGACTACTTGGGAGCCTTTGGCCGGGTTTACACGTGGCACAGTTCTTTATAGTACCAAAAATACTTGAGCAAGAGCTGAACTGAGCCTTACGGTTTTGAGTCTCCATTGAAAACATTTATTGTCTCCATTTTAGCTACCAGACCACCAGGGATGTGCCACCAGAATGAATTCCAGTGTCAGTCAGATGGCAATTGTGTTCCTGCCACCTGGGAATGTGATGGCCATCTCGACTGTGCAGACGGGTCCGATGAGCATCATAGGTGCCCTGCCAGGACCTGCCCTCCGTCCCTTTTCCGCTGCGACAATGGCAACTGTGTCTATCGAGCCTGGATCTGCGATGGTGATAATGACTGCAGGGATATGAGTGATGAGAGGGATTGTCCGACCCAGCCCTTCCGGTGCCCCAGCTGGCAGTGGCAGTGTCCTGGGCACAGCATCTGTGTGAATCTGAGCAAAGTATGTGATAATTCTGCTGATTGTCCTAATGGAGCAGATGAATCTCCGCTGTGCAGTAAGTTACTGTTTAAACTCCTACCACAGCTTTCACCGACTTCATCAATATAGAGGGATTTATATAGCAATGCAGGAATCAGCCTTGTGTTCACTTAAATGTAGTAATTCACAAATTCACTCGAATATAACATGCTTTAAGTTCAAATTAAATGTGATTCCATTTTTAATATTTTCTTTTAAATTTCTAGCTTCAAGAATCATGGAAAAAATATCCTAAAAACTCATGTGTAGCCAAAATTTGTATTTATGTTGATTATGAATTAAGTATAACTCTTTTCTCTCTTTCCTTCCTTCCTTCTCCTTAATCAATGCACGTTCTCAGATGAACCTCAGCCAGGTATGATCATAAACAATATTAAATTATTGTCTATTAATGTTATTTTAGATTCTTAACTGTATAGTAGATGACTTGTATACTGCTAGCTAATTTTGAAAATGTTGTTATACATATTCAGTCTTCTGGGATTCCTACCCTTCTGGTCTTCAGCAGTGAATACTCTGACATTATACACCTTTGTGTGTGTATGCGTGTTTTTGCGTAAAATATCATCCCCGATAGAATCTCATATTGCATAATTGGTACTTGTGCAGTCACAGTCTGGCACCAATATTAGGCTTGTAATGCAATTGCCAAGTATTGAATTTAGTATGTGAAGCTGGGAAATTTTTGTTAAATATATGTTTGTTTCCTTCCCCGTCCGAATTCAGACCAGGAGAGCTGCTCTGACAATAACGCTGGCTGCACCCATGAATGTATTCAAGGGCCCTTTGGAGCTCAGTGTTCTTGTCCTGTTGGATATCAACTTGCAAATGACTCCAAGACCTGTGAAGATATTAATGAGTGTGACCCTCCTGGCTTTTGTAGTCAACATTGTTACAACGAAAGAGGATCTTTTAGGTGCTACTGTGATGATGGATATATTCTAGAAACCAATGGGAGGACTTGTAAAGCTGCAGGTAAGGAACATTGATATCAAAACCTGAAGAATGACAGCAGTGTCTGCAAAATGTCCAGCATTGCCATTTTCATATCGTTGTCTTTTGAAAGAGCTGGTGCATACAGCTATTGACAATTCATGGCAGGTGATCTAAATATTACAGCTGACAGCTGAAGGGTTAATTGGTAGCTGTTACTTTCTTGAAACAAAACCTTTAAGTTACTGTGTTTTTAATGTTGGAATGATGAAAAATAACATTCTAGAGAAAAGCAAATGTGCTCTTTATTTTAGAGTTCAGTGCCCACAAAATATGTAAATCCCAGCCTTTTCAGGAAACTTAAGTAGTGCCAGTGCCTTATACCCTCATGTTTACCCTTATACCCTTACATCCCTCAACAGCAAACACCGCCAACATTGCTCTGCATCTTTCTGTAGCGTGCCGTTAATACATAAGCAGCCATGGCAGAGTTTGTTTCCATGGGTATCCTGTCTTAAGAATATCTTTAGGCTGTGGAAGACCTTCGCATTTTACTTCCAAATAGATCACTCTCTTGCTAATTTGAAGTTTCTCAGAGACTTCTGTCTTTACAGTTGTTGTACAGTAGGAGCCTCTGCAGAGAAACATAACCTCAGCAGCCTATGTCTTTCCTAAAATGCATTTGTTCTTCTCCTTGGCCCTTAGTCAGTCTGAAAGGGAAAAAAAGGAGAATGTCGTGTTTGGAAAGGAGGAAAAGCTAGTTTGGGTAGGCAGACTGGTGAGACAGGGAGCTTTTGGAGTCACCACCCATAGTGGCTTCTCTGGATGTTGGAGGCAAAATGGACAAAGTGAAAGGGAAAGGCCCTGGTGCACATGTACAAGGCTAGAAGGAGAGTCTAGTAGCAAGAGTACATGACGGAGAGGGAATGGGGAACACTCAGGGTAGATCCATATATCCCAAGGTCAGGATGAGCAAAATGAATATGATGGGACAATTTGGTCTGAAATTGCTTTAAATTTCTGTTTGCAGTGTTTATATACAATAGCTTTGACACTATAAAGCCATGTTAAATTTACTTTTCTTACTTAGGTACTTACTATGTTAGTTTTCTTACAGAATTGCTGGTGAATTATTGGCTTATTTTTGTTTCTTCTCCTTTGATAGAATCTGGAAATCTTCTTTTGCTCGTGGCAAGCCGTAACCAAATTGTTGTAGACAACATCACTTCTCAGTCACACAGTATATATTCTCTGGTTCGAGATGGGAGGAATATTGTGGCTATTGATTTTGATTCAGTCACAGATCGTATCTTTTGGTCTGATACAACACAAGATAAAATCTGGAGTGCTTATCAAAATGCGACAGACCGAAAAATAGTAAGTTTTCACTGAGTTACTCTTTGCCTTTCCATTGCAGAGAGAAGGGAAGATGTAATATCTCAAGGTTACAAAAGGGAAAAGGCAAATCCCAATGTAGTAAGAGGAGAGGTAACAGAAAGGGAAACAACTCTGCAGATAATAAAATTTCATATAAATTTTTGAAAAAGAAAATCCATCAGGAAAACCCTGTCTTTACAACAGTGTGTAAACAGATTTTTCCTATAGTAGAAGCTTATTTACTTGAAAGACCACAGAAGTTGGTAGGAATGTTGGGTACATCTTGGCAGTTTGTGCGCATTGTCACTCTGTGTAACAAATCTAGAAATGAGGTGGTTCCCTGTTTTCTGTAGTTATGGTGGACAGGATGAAAAATTAATAGCAACTAGCTGCTTCTGTCTTTTTCTATGTCTTTTTTTTTCTTTTTTCTTTTTTCAAACAGGTGTTTGACAGTGGAGTCACCGTGACTGAAAGTATAGCGGTAGACTGGGTAGGTCGCAATCTTTACTGGACAGACTTTGTTCTGGAAACAATTGAAGTCTCTAAAATGGATGGGAGCCACAGGACTGTGCTGATTAGCGAAAATGTAACAAACCCAAGGGGACTAGTGTTAGATCCCAGAATTGAGTAAGATTTTTTTTTGTTGTTGTTTTGAAAATATGCATATTTTGTTATGATAACAATGGAAGAAATTGAGTTATCCACTGTTTTGACAGCTGGGAGAGCAAATATTTTTTTTAAGATATGTCTTGAGTATCTTTAAGGTATTTTTAAAGATTCTTTTAAGAGAATGTGTTTACTGACTCATTTTAATGTGAATATTTATCATCATAATCATTATTTGTAATGTTACTTTGATTGTAATATTTGTCTTATTCTAAGATAGAACTTCCTGCATTTAAAATTATTTTATGTTGTAATCACTCAATGTTATACCACAGACCTTTCTGCAATATATCATACATACAATACGTGTTATGAGCACAGGCTTTTTTGTAGCCACAAATCTAAAATAATCATTTATATCATATTAAGATCTTTACAACACCTTTTCATTCTGGACCACAGGAGGCATAGAGTAAATGGGATATTATGGTTTGAACTGTTCATGTACAAGTCTCTACTTTTCCATGCCCTCCAGCATCAAGAACGTTGACCTGTAGGGCCAACTGCATGAGCACTGATAGCCCTAGCAGAGTGAGCCAGTGAAGGCACAAACCTGTATCCAGTTAGTGTTGAGCACCTGGAGGATGAGATTCTAATCAGCTTTGGAAACGAGTGGAAACAAAGTAGATGCTGTTTGCTGCTATCAGTTACAAATGAAAACAGCAGTAGAAGTATTTGAAAAAAAATTGTAACAGAAGTTGTGGTAATATCTTGAATAAGCATATTGTTGAACTCGGTGATTTCAGTGTCGCAGCATTTGCTAAAAGTTGTTTTACTATTTGGGTAGCAAGGCTTTGTCTGACATTTTTTAGTAAGGAGTTGGCGTTTCTTTTCTGACTGGTAACCACAAGCTGCTTTTTGCAGTGCTCACGTGATGTTCTGGAGCGACTGGGGCCAAAACCCTCGAATTGAAAAAGCCAGCATGGATGGCAAAATGCGAATGGTTATCGTCAGTGATAAAATCTACTGGCCTAATGGACTCTCCATTGATTACCCAAATAAGCTGCTGTATTTTGCTGATGCCTACCTTGATTATATTGATTTTTGTGATTACAATGGAAACAATAGACGACAGGTGGTTGCAAGTGATTTGGTAAGACATGAATAAAAAGTCTTTTTTTCTTATGTCCTTACTGATAGTACTTAACAGCATGTTTGCACTCTCATAGACTTGGATGTATTTACCTTCAAAATATTCCACTGAAGCAGAAGAAATATTTTACCTGCATGTTAAAGTTGGAAAAAGAAGAATTATATATCCTACCCATGATCTCACAGGATATCTTTGAAAACACATGAGGATGACTATAGGTTTAGTGCTTTAAATCATTCTGAAATATTTTCTATGTGCATGAAGTGCAGAGATCCCACTAGACACTGGTGCTCCAGCTGGTGCATTTGCTGCAGTCAGACACACTCCAGGTGCTGGATGAATATCCCCTGGTCTCGTTCTGTTCTGTGAGTGACTGCAGCTGCCATCCACAGCAGCCAGGGCTCCGTGTGGCCCCAACCTGGCACATGCTGGGCACTTCGTGAGGACTGTCTGTGTTAGAAAGTGCTGCTGTCATTTGGCAAGACTATGTGTGTATCAGTGCAATCATTCAGAATTCAGCTGATGCACATAAGCTAGGATAAAGGACTGCATGTATGTTTTTATCAGTTAAACTTTAGGACTTGTTTCGGACTTGTTTTTAGGACTTTGTCTTCGGCCAGACAGCTGGTGAATCTCAAATCTTTCTTGCTCCACTCTTCATTTTAGATAAATAGTTTCATTCAACACTCTGGAAAATTACAGGGGAGTTATCAAAGATGCCAAGTCCGACATGTCCCTAACTTCCAGTAGGCATTTCCTCTTATGCCACTGAAAATCTACAATTTAATTCCCTGTGTTCTACACAATGTTCCTTGAGTGTGTATTAAAAAAAAAAAAAGTGTTTAATTGCTTTATTAATTCCGTGTGCTGTGTTTTAGGGTCTGTGTAGTATTTTAATTTAAAAAAAATATATTTTCCCCATTTTTTCAGGCAATATGTCATAGATATCTTTTGAGACACAACTGCCTTTTTTTATTATGTTCATCTCTGTTGTTATCTGCAGGACTAAATTAATCAACATCCTTGCCTTTTAGATATTGCAGCATCCTCATGCTCTCACTGTCTTTGAAGATTTTGTGTACTGGAGTGACCGGTACACTAATCGGGTAATTCGAGCCAATAAGTGGCATGGAGGAAACCAAACAGTTATGATTTATAACATTCACCAGCCTCTGGGGCTTGTGGCAGTACATCCTGTAAGGCAACCTTATGGTAAGTCAGCAAAAAAACTTCGCTAATTATAAAAACAAAGCCATACAGTATTCTCATGTGTAAGTTCTCCTGGGTTCTGTCATGACAACAAGTGCACTGTGCTGAAATGATCGGATAAAACTGATACTGTAGATTGGTCACTGAGAATCACTTCAGCCTGTCCCAGCTGCTGAATAACCTGCTGTTCAGGGAAAGAAACCTAGGCCTCATATGAGCATAATAAGTAGACAAAAGAAATATCAGAGAAGTGGTATGTGCAGTTTTTCTGCTCCTTGTTTTGGATGTTTCTTTTCTTCAAAAAAAAAAAGCTTCAATAAATAATCTAAATTCCCCCATCAAGAAAGGTTAGAATGCTCAAGTACCGAGAATACAGCATCCTGATGCAGTTGACAAAGGTTTAAAAACTAACTTGAAAGACTTTATATAATAAAAACAAAAGAATAATTGGATATTGATACTGTTTTTACAAGAAAGTTATATCATGCTGTAAGTATATTGATGTGCTTGTGGTTCTTAGAAATACTTTATTTTTTAAAGTTTAAAGAAATACTGATGTAGTACTGGGTGATTTTAACAATATTTGTGGCATGGGATGTTCTTCCTAGTCTATCATACGGTTAATTTCCAATATTTTCTTTTTCTTTTCAGATATCAATTCTTGTTCATCATCCCCCTGTAGTCACCTCTGCTTGCTTTCTTCATCTGGACCACTTTTTTATTCCTGTGCTTGTCCTTCAGGATGGACACTTTCTCCCGATAACAGAAACTGCCTAAGAGGTAGGGCAGTAATAAGAGATGAGGACATAACCTGATAGAGTGTCAGAGCCATGTCTGCATAAAGCTTACTGCAAAACTTTAGGCCAGTGTTCATGAAATCAAAGTCTGGGGCCTTTCCAGGTAGGCTACTTCAGGAAGCCTGCCATGGACTGAGGGTTTGGAGCCAGGTTTTAGAAAGAACTCGAAGCCAGAGATTTAGATGTTTCATTTTGGGGGGAAAAAAATGGGTGAGCTGATTTTTCTTTTAAGGACTTGAAAAATTACCTCATTTTGCAGTTTCTGAACACATTCAGTGTTTTGCCATTGGAATGCATCTGGAAGGAGGTGAGCATTAATAAAAATAAAAAATTACTCTGACAGATGATTCAGCCTACAAACTGCTTTCAAGTGTTGCACTTTTAAGAATGTGGTAGTTGACCTTGGTCCCTATATCTTTTCCCTTCCTTTCCTTGACTGCCACATTACGTTCCCCTTTCACCAGTCACACACTCCATTTTAGAGATTTTCTTGTCTCTAAAACTCACTAAAAGGGTTTATTGGACCTCACAATTTTTGATATTTGAAAACCATTTAGTTTTTAATTTAAATATTTTCTTTCCCCAGTTTTGGCCTTGTCTTTCAGGATTACTGCATAAGTAGTTCTTCCTTCCGTGTTGTTATGTGTGTTCTGGTGTTTAAAGAGAATATCACATTTTTTCTCAGTCTGTATTTTGCTAGGAAAGAAGCCATGGCCCTTTGGTTTGACCTCTGATCAGAAGAAACAGTTTGCCACCTTATTGTTCCCTTGAGCCTGTCTGAATTAGTGCATTGTAGAATTCAGATCAAAATTTCACAACTTAAAAGCTTTTTTTTCCAAGGTAGAAAATATGTTTGCAAATGCAGGAGATCTTACACAGACTTACAGCCATTACAGGTGCTAAGGGTGTCTTTGAGTATTGAGCTAACTTTTGCAAGTATTTCATGTCAAAAACAACTGTTGAACTTTCTTTGAGTTTCATCTGCCCACGATTTGTAAAAAATTATTCAATTCATTAAAGAAAAAAAAAAAAACTCAAGAAAAACATAAATTGCTGGCAGGCAGTTTGTCACTAGAAATTTGGCTAGATTAATTTTGTCAGATAGAATATTCACTATGCATTTTTCTGTCAACTGTACAGATATGAAAGGTGCTTTCGTGTCTGCCTAATGAGGAAACTTCAGATCACTGAAATTTAAGTAGATATTATCTCTGGGCTAAACTAACACTAGACATCTCTGTTTCTGTCAGAAGATCGTTTTCTTTTAAAACTGTCACAGTTTTAAAGGCCAAATCATGCTCCCTCCCTACTTGATACTTAGTGTATTCTTTAAAGAGCCAAATTGTGGTCTCTTTTTTCTTAGCAGCAGTAAGAGAATTAAAAGTAAACATAGGATGAATTGAAATGCACATTTACTTTTAATCTGCTACAAAGAGTATCTTAGATCTTTGCTATTTTTTGTATGTGCAGGCCTAGAGGATATGTATACTAGGCAAATAATAGAATATGGCAGTAATGAAGCACATGGGCAGATGGACCCCAGACTGTTCTCTGCCACTGAATAAATTAAGCTATAGATCTCACCTTTCTTTGCAGCGGGGATGGGTTAAGTTCCCTCTGTCCAATTAGGTACTACTGTAACCCTTTCTGTAAGTTCTATAATTTTTCAATATAAATTGAATGAGACAGAAATAGTAATATTCACCTGAGAAGCACAGTTTTTTGAAACTTTGCGGGCATGTTCTTTGTTTTTGAATGAAATGTATACATTTAAGAAAGTATGCAGAATTTTTTTTAATTGTGGATATATGCTGGTTTGCTCTGCTCATGGAGAAAGATCATTATAAAACTTTGATTCTTTTCATGGTCAAAGATATTCATGATTTATTTCATTATTTTTGCAGAAAAGCAGGCATTTGCCATCACTTTTCCTCTTTTCTATAATCCTAATCCTTGCTGTCATTGTTTAGTTTCGTTTGCTGAAACAAAGTTTCAGCAGAAAGCTTAACCTGAGCTGCCCAGGTTTGGTTGCCCAGTGCTCTCTATTACACAATTACACTGCTGGCCTCTGCATACTTAAGTAGCATATTAAATATTGCTACCTTCATGATGATGAAAAGCTGTTGATGTGAGGATTGGCCCATTTCTTGCTTTATGTAAAACCAGGAATGCTAATATTATAAGATTGCCGTTATTTTACTTTAAACTGCTTTTTTCATGTTCATCATAAAGAAGATAATGTAGCATTTTTTCAGATCACCTGACTTGATTCCCTTTTATTATATGACTCTAGCATAGGGATGTGTGTTTACCTAAAAGCAGGTTTCTTGTAAAGGAGCATGACTCCTAAAAGGTAAACCAACAAAAAGCGGTTACTGCGATGGTATTTAACAACACGCAGAACATGGACAGGGAATGATGGACTTCTCTTAGCCTCCAGCACCTGGGCAGCTTGTTCATTTCCACCTCCTTAGAATTTGCTTGCACGTTTTTTGTGATTGAGCACAGTGCTCAATCAAAGGATCCTTCAGATATTCTGACTTTTACAGCAGCTGACTCTACAGTCCTGGTGAGATAAGAAACAAACACAAATAGGTGGTTACAAAACATCACTGGAGTAATGTTCCCCCATGCCCTGTCAGCATCAGAGAATGGTCTTCTAAGGAGGATGTAACATTGGCAGTTTTCTGATCAGATGAAACATATTGGAACATAATTCTGAATTATATTACATGTTTTTGCAGTTGAACATCCTTTCCTTATTGCTGTAAGAGATAATATAATTTATGGAATTTCTCTGAACCCTGAGGAGAAGACTAATGATGCCATGGTTCCAATAGCAGGAGTTCAAAATGGTGTTGATGTTGACTTTGATGACACAGAACAGATGATTTACTGGGTTGAAAATCCGGTGAGTTAGTGTTTGTGTTCAAAAGTTGTACTACAGTAACACTTTCTATTTTAATGTTTTTGTTAAAATATTTTTGCATTGAAGGGAAAAATTTTAATGTAATTGAAAGCGATAAAGGAATGAAAGTTGTCCTCTCCTCCCCATCACTCCCAAGGTAGCTTGAAACAGCTTGCTCTCATTTTAAAGTAAATTTTAATATTTTTCAATTGATATACTCAGCCTGAAAAGTACTAATTTTAAAGCCTTTTCTGTATCACTCATAAATGAGTCTTTACTTGTGCATCACATAGCATATTTAGTTTCTATGAGGTACTTAAATAGGCTTACTTAAAACAGATCTTTGTCCCAGAGTGACAACTAATATTTGGGAACCTATTTCATCTTTTGGGCAGTTGGAAAGAGTTTTCCTGCCAGCACTCAGGCAGCAGCCTCTGCTGATGTTTACGAAAGGCTGCAGAGCCCTGTAGGAGGTCAGGGGCTCTGTATCCATTAGCAGAACTGGCAGGTGAACCAGCAGGTGCAGCTGCGGGCTGAGCGCAGTGAGAGCTTTATTTGAGTTGGGTCGGGAGCAGCAGCCTGACCAAGGTGTGATTGAACTGTGCCCTGTCTCTAACCCTGACCCACAAGGCTCAGATTGCTCTCGCTTCCCAACAGACCCGAGGCACTTGTGTCACAGCCTCATCTCTAAAAACCAAGTTTCACCAGTTTCTGATGACAGAAGTGTGTTGCCTACTTTTTTCGTTAAAATTCTTGTCGATTACCAGAAAGACTCTTAACATCCTCTTTTGCCTCCATCCGTTGCATGTTTGAGTTGCCTTGTGTTTGTCTGTACTTGCATAATTTGTAGCTGTAATTTCACTCCCTGTGTTGACAATAGCTAAAGCTGTTAATATGGGTAAATATCCATCATATTGTTCTTGTTTGCTTATTATGTCTGCCCTTAGTGTGCTCCAGAATCCTACCCATTCTACTTGAAAAACACAAGTCACAAATATTTCTGTCTTCAGTTATAATGTTCCATAGGTTTTTAACAGTTTGCAGAAATGATGGGCAGGAGACTAAAGAATAAATTGTACACAGTGTGTTAGCTTCCTTTCTGAATGGCCATTTTCAAGTCTGCCCTTGGATGTTTCCATGAGGCATTATATTGATATAACGATAATAAAGCAATGAAAAATGTACATGGAAGATAAGCTAATAGCTAAGAAAGAGTATAGCCTAAAAAAATGCTTGAGCAGTTGTAACAAAACATGATTTTCTTTCTGAAGTTGCTCTTGAGATTTTTTTCACTTTCCTTATCTTCCCCCCCGCCCCAAGGGTGAAATTCACCGAGTGAGGTCAGATGGAACCAATAGGACCATTTTTGCTCCAGCTGCTGTTATTGGTACTCCTATTGGCCTGGCTTTGGACTGGATATCTGCAAATCTGTATTACACTAACCCAGGAACACAGGCAATTGAGGTAATTGTTTAAAAGACAATGGTAAAATAAAAGCCCACATTTTTGACTGCAACCTATACAGTTTGAAATCAGCAATATTATTCAGTAATATTAATCAGTAATGTAATTTTAGTGAAAAAAAAATCCTGAATTTAGACTCGTTTTAAAACTAGAGAGAATGCAAGCAAATAGTCTGAAGAAAAGTAATCTGGTAACATGAAGAATAATACCTAATCTGAACACAGGTTGGAAGATTTAAAAAAGCAGTGCATTCATGTAGCTTTATTTGTGCCTGGTTCTCTTTTTTCCTTCAAGTCAATAGCCTGATGTTGGACACAAACTCTCCAAACACTAGAGTCACTGTTATTATTGCTCTTGCTATATTTTTTTGAAAATTAATCACATTGAAGGAATGTTACCATCAAATGGAGTGAGAACCTCTCCCGAATACTTTGATATTGTGTTATGCTGCTGCTTGGAAACTGATGGTATGTGAAGGACAAAAATACCATTTACTGTAGGGAATAAGCAGTATCTAACACAATGAAAAATGTTAATAAACACAGTCCTAGATTTACCTGTCACAGACTCACAGAACTGTGAAGGTTGGAAGTGACCTCTAGAGATCATCTAGTCCAACCCCTCTGCTCAAGCAGGGGCACCTAGAGCACGTGGCACAGAGATGCAGGCAGATTTGGAAGATGTCCACAGAAGGAGACTCTGTAACCTGCTTGGGCAACCTGTTCCAGGGCTCTGTCACCCTCACAATAAAGAAGTTTTTCCTCACATGGAGGTGGACCTTCCTGTGTTTCAACTTGTACCTATTACACTAAGATATCAAGATGATACACACACTGTGCATTAACTAACAGGGAGCTAATTTTAAACAAGTAAAATAGAACCCTCTTAAATCATGGTTTTGTCAACCCATTCAGCCTATAATACTGTCAAGGTATTTTGGAAGCTGAAAGATAGGCTATATTTATACCTAGATACTTAATTGTTACTAGATGTAGCTTCTGAGCTACAGGGAGCTCAGTTGGGGATTGCATGTTAGTGAAGGAGATTAACGGCACAGGGCAATGTGCTTATTCTTCACAGTGTTTGAAAGTGTTTTCTGCAATTTCATATGCCTGTGGGTTTATGGTTCCTTTTTTATTGAAAAGTCTGTGCTGATTTCTGTTTTATATATTCTGAATGACTTCAATGCGTGCATAGGTCCTGAAGCTGCACAGTGAAGTAATGTACAGGAAAACTCTGATTACCAATGATGGTACTTCTGTTGGAGCTGGCAACCCAATTGGATTGACTGTTGATCCAGCAAGAGGGTAAATTTCCAAAATTGCTATTGTGTTTGCAAACCAGTTTTTTCTTTTTCTTTTTTTTTTTTTTTTTTTCCCCCACGTATTTCCTAAATCATGGGGCCTTCACATTCCAATTTGGATTGTATTCTTTTTTCTTTTTTTAATTAGTGCAGAATTAATATATTTTTTTCTTTGTCTTACGTAATAATTATATGAAGACATAGATAGTTGCCTAGATGGTCAGTCTGTATACCTACCTGTTTAAGTTCAAATTTTAATTAAAAATCTGAGAATACTATGTCTGAAAAAAAAATCTCAATCTGCAAAATGAGAAACCAGAGTAAAGAAAATCATAAAGTCTGTCTCTCAAGGCCTATGTACAGTAGAGGGATAGACTACATGGGAAGAGCAACACATTTTAAAAAGAATAATGTTAAATATGCTTTTTACTGCTCTCTCCCAAAATGGGAACCCTAACAGGAACCTGTGTTTTAGCAACTGTAGTTTTGTAAGAGCTCCAAATTTTATATTTTTTTTCCAATTTTAAAATTCAGATTTTAAGAACTGTAGTTTATAAGCGCTCCAAATTACATGAGGATGTATGTTAGAAATGAGATAGTTGTGCTGGTGGCCCAGCAGGCTTTCAGATAAGGCTCTGCTTGCCTTTTTTTCTACTTAGATCTTTGCCCATAGTTGGGACTGACGTGTTCTGTGTATGTTTTCACTTCTGCAGCTCAGGCCAGAGACATATGCGTATTCCAAAGAGTCACATAATGGAACTCTGTTTGATACAGAATTTATAAACTTGAAGTTTTAAGAGACTTAGAGTGTTGAATCAGAGCCACTGTTGAAATCCTGCAGCCCTCTCTGCAAAGAATTATTTTTCTCCTCCTGTCATATTTTACTACTGTCAGTTTATTGAGTTGATCTGCTGAGTCATCATGGCTCATACAGGGGAGAAAATGGGTTTCTAAAACTAAACTAGCAAGCATTGTCTGGGTAAAACAAGTTCTGGTTTTTTTTTAGGGGTGGGGGAGGAGGGACTTGGTTCAAAAGTGATCAGCATGTGGTTAAAGTGTTTGCCTGAGTAAGGAGCACGTGCTGAAGTGACTCAGGGCCATGGGTGTCTGCTACTATCTTTGCTAACGGCTGTTGTGACAATGTGTGTTCCAGGAAGCTGTACTGGACAGACCAGGGAACTGACAGTGGAGTCCCTGCAAAGGTTGCCAGTGCAAACATGGATGGCTCGGGCATACAAACACTCTTCACCGGCAACCTCGATCACGTAGAGTTCATTACCATTGACATTAAGGAACAAAAGCTGTACTGGGCTGTCACAAGCACCGGAATGGTAGGAGTTAGTTTTTTAATAGTTGTTTTGTTACCACCTATGTCTATAGTTCTCATGACTAGTTCAGTTACCTCAGTTTACTCATATAACTGGGAGTTGCAGGACTGAGCAAAATCAGGATGATTGTTGTCATTTAATTGCCTTGAAGGAATATTTGGTGAATTTGAATGAAAGAGGAAATCATTATTAGCGTTCTGCTGACACTTGCCTTCCTGCCCATGGAAGCTACATCAAAATGTTTGGTATGAAGAGATTTTAGTACCAGATACTGTATTTTAATTTTGTATTATAACATTGAACTAAGAGTGAACTTTCAACTGATTTCTTAGATTGAAAAGGGCAATGTGGATGGTACAAATCGTGTGACTCTGGTGGTACATCTTTCTCATCCCTGGGGAATTGCTGTGTATGGTGCCTTTCTGTACTACACTGATCGAGACTATGAAGTCATTGAACGAGTTGACAAGTCCACCGGAGCAAACAAAGTCGTACTGAGAGATAATGTCCCAAGACTGAAGTGCCTTCGGGTTTATTACAGAGACAGTAAGTGTTTGCTAAAGAGGAACTTCACGGTGTCCAATTTGTTGAAAACACTAACGTCTCTGAGACAGAATGTGTGCTCTTTCAAAACAAATTGTTTGATTAGGGGAAGACCTTTAGGGAAGTGTCAGAAGTATTTACTTGTGTGTTTTATTAAAGAGTTGTTCCACCATTCAGTTAAGGCATCTGTTGATGTAAAATTGTCCATGTAGTATTGACTGAATAATGAATTCTGTTACTGTTAGCTTCAAATTTGAGATGCACATCTGATTCTTGACTTTCTTGATCTTGGATGACAATAAATGAGCAAATTGATTACTAACAGATATGTACCAAAATGTGCAGTAAAATCTCCCCCCCCCCCCAAATTTGGTAGTACTATGCAAACATACTAGTTTAGTTTTATATGTGTAGGGAGTTTTGATTATCATTGTTCAAATATGTATGTGTAGCCGTGTCTGTCTTTCACAGATTCTGCTGGCTCCTCAAATGGCTGCAGTAATAATGTTGGAGTTTGTCAGCAGCTTTGCCTTCCTGTACCTGGTGGATTATTCTCCTGTGCCTGTGCTACTGGCTTTCAGCTAAATCCTGATAACAGGACCTGCTCCCCATATAGTTCTTTCGTAATTGTTTCTATGCTTTCTGCAATTAAAGGATTTAGTTTAGAGACATCTGATCATTCTGAAGCGATGGTACCACTGGCAGGAAGAGGTATGTGAATATTGTAGTCTCATCACTTCTAATTTTTGACAATATAATACTTACCAAAGGTACTGTATTTAGCACTGCAGTATAAATAGGATGAATACAGTCTAAACACTATGCGGGTAGCATCTGTACAAGGCAGTGGCATTTACTGACCTTTATCTTCCTGGAAAGCAGTCTCTTTATTAGTTTTAGATAGCAAGTTTTATTTTAGCACAGAGTAAAAGTCAAGGTTGAGTAGCTTAATACTCTCACTTTGTGCTCAAAATATTTCATATTAGAGATGCAATATTATATGCATTAGAATTTTATCTGAAAATACTCATATAGGAGAAAATGCCATAGCATTATGAACTGATGGTAATTTTTGTACCATGAATATGTAAAATCTGAAGTAATTCTTATATGCATACCACATTTTTTTTATGAAGTACTTTAATATAAAGATAATTAACTGTTATTTTTCAAAATAATTTAGGGCGAAATGCACTCCATGTGGATGTTCACATGCCTTCTGGTTTCATCTATTGGTGTGACTTCAGCAGCACAGTTCCTTCTCAGAATGCAATACGTAAAATTAAACCTGATGGTTCTAATTTTAGAAATGTTATTACAAATGGAATAGGAAGAAATGGAATTCGTGGCATTGCAGTTGACTGGGTGGCAGGTGAGCATTGCTGAATTTTGGAAAGGATTTTTCTTTGTGTCTTGTAAATATTTTAGACTAATATAAACAGCTCCTTATCTAACTATTTCAAAAGGAAATCATACTTGATTTGAACTTGTATATCCATGAAATTATTTTAAAACAACAGGAATACATACATGTGTACATACAAAAAAAAAGTTCATCTATCATTTGATATAAGACCTAGGTATGAAGTGTTAATACAAATTTATGGTACATTTTCTTTTGTAATAGTGCTTTTAGTTTGACTTTTTTGGTAGGATCTACACAGATTCTGTGTTGAAAACAGTGTAAAAATCTTACAAATTACACTGAAAATTAATCAGATACAGTTCTGTGCCAAAACACAGATTTCACGCATGTGAAGGAATAGCAATAGGCAAGGGAATGCCAATGGTAGCTCTAATTTATTAACACTAAATATTTCAGATAAAAGGTAATTCTAAAGAAAAACTATTGTTAATGCAAAATATTAACATAATTTTGAACGTACATGGCTGATTTTCTCCTTGGAAATTGAAGAGGATTTACAAATTCATTGATCTGTGTAATTTTAAGTATATATTTTTTTAGTTCCTGAAAGTGGAAGCAAGCTTATGTTCCTGTCTATAGATATTACTGAACATATAGCCATAAACATGTGTGAGCTCATGTTTCTGAAGTGTTGATTAACTTTATGTTTTTCTGCCTCCTTTTCTTTTTTTCTTTTTTTTCTTTTTTTTTTTCTTTTTTTCTTTTTAAATGCAGGAAATCTTTATTTTACAAATGCTTTCCTGACAGAGACTTTCATAGAAGTTTTGTGTTTAAACACAACTTATCGCCGTGTTCTGCTTAAAACTACCGTCGATATGCCAAGGCACATAGTAGTAGACCCAAAGAACAGATATCTGTTCTGGGCAGATTATGGACAGAATCCGAAGATCGAACGTGCCTTTCTTGACTGCAGCAACAGAACGGTGCTTGTGTCCGAGGGCATTGTCACCCCTCGGGGCTTGGCCATAGATCACAGCAATGGTTATGTTTACTGGGTGGATGATTCCTTGGATATGATTGCAAGAATTCAGCCTGATGGCGGTGATGTTGAAATTGTGCGTTACGGCAGCCGCTATCCGACTCCCTATGGTATCACTGTCTTTGGAAATTCCATGATCTGGGTGGATAGGAACTTGAAGAAAGTTTTCCAAGCCAGCAAGGAGCCAGGCAATACAGACCAGCCAACTATTATACGAGATAATATTAACTGGTTAAGGGATGTTACCATTTACAACAGTAATTTTCAGTCACGTTCACCCCAGGACATCAACAACAATCCCTGTTTGGAGAACAAAGGAGGCTGTTCCCATCTGTGTTTTGCCCTGCCTGATTTGCAGACACCCAAATGTGGTTGTGCCTTTGGGATGCTGGGCAGTGATGGCAAGAGATGTTCCATTTCAACAGAGGATTACTTGATTTTTGCCCTTGAGAATGGCCTCAGAAGCATCCATCTGGACCCTGAAAATCACAGTCCTCCCTTCCGCACAGTCAATGTTTTACGAACTGCAGTGGCACTAGACTTTGACAGCATAAACAACCGAATATATTTTACACAAAGTTCTCCTTCAGGGACAGGAAGAATCAGTTACATTAGTATTTACTCAGCAATTAGCACTCCGACAGTAGTTGCATCAGGTAAGTGCACCAAAATGTAATTCGAAGTAGTTGCATATTGAGAATACTGGACTGCAGGATCTACCTGCTATCTCAGATGTTTTTATTCTCTTGGTCAAGGTAGACTGGTTAATTGAGATGTCTGATTAATTCCTCCTTTTCACTTTTCTGATTTTTTTTCTCTCTTCTGAAATCCTTATTTCATGGTTGCAATGAAATTGAAGTACAAAACTAAATTTTATTACTTATTTTTGATAATACTTAGATTGCAGCAAGTACACTACAAATGCAAAAAGATATTCTAAATTCTTCAGCATAAGAAAGGAAAAAAATGATGTCAGTATAGAATTTAAATTCCTGTGATGATGCTGGCTATTTTAATGATTTACTTCATTAAAATGTCTGAATGACTGTTGTTATGAATGCTGTCCATACTTGCTATTAAATGCCACTCAGATCCCCCTGGGTGTTGCTGGAGGAGTAGCTCTTTCATAAGAGAGTGAAGAGAGAGGAGTGTAAGGTAGCAGGCCAGTTTATACATCGGCCTGAGGCTGTGTGAAGCAGAGCTGAGAGAGTCACTGAAAAGACCAACAGACTGTTTTGAGAAAGCCAGTAACTGGTCCTAAACAAATGTTCAGTTAAGTTCTGTAGATCAGGACACTTTAGGCCCTCATTTCAGCATGCCTTGCTGTTAAGGGTGGTGTGGAACTGAAGGAGCACCTTCTCTGGAGGAGCTTGGAAAGGTTTGCATGTTGAGTCTTCCCTAAGATCTACTATCCTCAAGGACACAGCCGGTTTGTCCTCCTCCAAGAAGGGTGAAAAAGGAGGGCTAGAGAACGTCTCTTCTGTATCCATCGCTGCTCTCTTTGAAACTGTCTGTATTGCAGTACCTCAGGAAACCCTGCTACACTGAACTTTTTGTGTGTTTATTTGCCTGTGTGTCTAAGATCTGGGGACTCCAGATGGCATAGCCTTTGACTGGATCAATAACAGAGTTTACTACAGCGACTACCTCAACCAGACTATCAGCTCAATGGCCGTGGATGGCTCTAACCGCACAGTGATTGCCCGCGTTCCTCGACCAAGAGCTGTGGTTTTAGATCCCTGCAGAGGGTATGTGATGCACTTTGTACCACTTCAGTTTGATGGTGGGTGAAACTGTAGTTTGGGCTTTAATTAAGACTGTCTGGTACTTCCTTTTTTAGACTCTAGCTTCCAGCTGCAAATAACTGTCTGAGATGGAAATCAGTATGATTAAGTTTTCTGAGTTGATTTCAGCCTCAGAGATTTGAATATTCTGATATTTTTAGAACATTTCTGAATGAATGTAGATGCTTGGACTAGAAGCCTTTGGGAGCAAGAGTTTGAAATGAGACAATCATTGTCAAAGCAGCCAGTGCTCTTCCAGTTGCTGAACTAAACAGAGGAAAAAAAGGGGGATTTTTTAAACCAGGGATTGTTCAAAAATACAGTATCTTGATGGTCATGTGGCAGGGCAAAGAGATCTCTGTGTTTCATCTTACATGATCTTACTCTATTGCTGTGCTTCCTCGGTGCCTCAGGACTGTTCATGTATTTAGTATCAAAGCATGCCTGAGAAACTGGGAGCAGCATCACACTGTATTACAAATGTGGAAAGAGAAAAGACTTACTGACTTTGCAGGATTCTCACAGGAGCTTAAAAAACTTTTCTAAAATCCCCTCTAGTGGAGTCCAGCTATCCCTGCTAGAAATCCCCTCATAAAAGCAGGTCAGAATAGAGGAAGAAGCTCTTTTCTCTGTTCGCATCCTTCACTGCAGTGGGAGAGCCTTGGAGCAGATACGCACTTAGTGAGTGTTTCTGCTAGAAATGTGACTGTGCAATCACCTTTTGGTAGGTACATGTACTGGACTGACTGGAGTTCCAGTGCAAAGATAGAACGAGCTACGCTTGGAGGAAACTTCAGAACACCTATTGTGAGCACCAATTTGGTGTGGCCAAACGGGCTTACCCTGGATTATGAAGAACAGCAGCTATACTGGGCTGATGCAAATCTGTACGTATCAGTAGCACACTTGTTGATTTACATCAGATTACTTTTTATTGATTATGAATTTTTAATCTTTTCCCTCTCTGTTTTTCAGTTTAATTTGATACTTTGTATTATTGAATATTATAAAATGTTTGATAGCTTTTTTTGCAAGAAATAAGCACTAAGTAGAAACAACATTGGAGGTGAACTACTGTGGAATAAATTTTGTGACTTTACAGGATAGATTTAGTCCACTGCTTTATGGCATTTCAACCCATTAGCATCTTTGAACTCAGGACTTGCATAAGCATCTTGTCTAATACACATACTCCTAGTGAAGAGCTCTCCTTGTTCATTGCTCATTGTTGCTGCCTACCAGCTGTGGAGTCAGGCTTGATGTTCTTGTCACTGCCTCCCGGACAGAACATCAATCTTCAAGTCATGTCATGTTTCTTTTGTTCTTGTGGGGAAGTGAAATAATAATAGACAAAGGCTTCAACACCGAAGAACAAAAGGCACCTTTCTACCAAACTGTGTTTATAAGGCATTACTTGTATAAAAGTTAAAAGAGTTTTTAGAAGTCCTGTTGAAAGACAGGAGAACTTGTCATCATATGTTTATCGTTTTAGGCAGAGGATCGAGCGATGCACCCTCACTGGGACAAACCGCGAGATAGTTGTTAGCACTGCTCTGCATCCGTTTGCAATGACCTTGTTTGATCAACACATTTATTGGACAGACTGGAACACAAGAAGCATTTACCGAGCTAATAAATATGATGGTTCAGATCAGATTGTAATGATCATGAATCTGCCTCAGAGACCCATGGATATTCATGTCTGGGCAAAGAGTAAGCAGCAGCAGTGCACCAATCCTTGCAACCAGTTCAATGGTGGTTGCAGTCACATTTGTGCACCAGGTAAGCTAGCATGCTTGGTGACTGTAAACAGATATTGTTGTCTGTATTAGAACCCATAATACAACAGCAAAGAGTCGCAGGGACATAGCTGAAACATTTCTTAAGAAAACATATGAACATATATAAATGCTTAATATTTATTTTATTAATGTAATGTAATGAAGATGATTATAGTTCAGAGTCATAGTGTTTTAGCAATTGAACCAGAGGTTGTGTTTGAGAATCTTAACAAATAAAAACCATAGGTTTCCTATTTAAACCAAAACACTTTCCCTGGGATTCTAACTTATATTTCTGTGGTAAGAAAGAATCATCCATTAGTTATCTTAAGACTTAGTTGCACATGCAAGGAGGGAACCAAAGCGCTGCTGCAGGTCATTTGCCCTAGATGGCTGGGGAGCCAGAATGCCGTGTTCCTGGCAGGCGTGCCCGTCGTATGGCTCGTAAGCGTGCCCTGGCTTGCTGGGAGTTTCTGTGAATGGCTTCCCAGCGGCCTGTCTAAAGCATCAATATTAAATATGCTCGTGTCTCTTTGTTATTTTGTCACTTATTATCAAACATATATGTTTAGGTCCAGCTGGTGCAGAATGTCAGTGTCCCTCCGAAGGTCGCTGGTACTTAGCCAACAACAACAAGCACTGTATTGTGGATAATGGTACCCGCTGTGATTCTGGCTTCTTCACATGCCTTAATGGGCGCTGTATCTCAGAGCGGTGGAAATGTGACAATGACAACGACTGCGGCGATGGCAGTGACGAGCTAGAGAGTGTGTGTGGTAAGCATTTATTGCATGAGAAAGTGAGGTAGCTTGTCCTGTTTATGCTATAGTCAGCATCATTTTTATGGCTTTATGATTGTGGGCTTGCGTCATGAGACTTTAGAAATGATCCCTTACCTGTGCCAAGACCTTGTGTTACATCATGATGTCTGCAGAATTTAGATGAATTTTAGTTTGTCGTGAATCATATTAACCCAATTTCTACTTTGTTTAATTCAAATATGTATTTTACTTTTCATGCAGTCCGTTTTGCTGCTGTGTTTGCCCTAGCAGGTAAAAAGAGAAATATTGTGATTTTACTTGCTACTCTGTCAGGGGCCTGAGATTACATTTCCTCCATGTATTTTATTCTTCTTTTTGATCTCCCGCAGCTTTTCATACTTGTCAGCCAACAGCTTTCACCTGTGGCAATGGGCGCTGTGTGCCCTATCACTACCGCTGTGATCACTACAACGACTGTGGAGACAACAGTGATGAGGCTGGCTGCCTCTTCCGAACCTGTGACTCGCACACAGAGTTTACCTGCAATAATGGAAGATGTATATCCCTTCAGTATGTCTGCAACGGTGTGAACAATTGCTATGATAATGGCACATCCGATGAGAGAAATTGCCGTAAGTTTGTCTTAGTTACCTGTTACATATTCAAATCTGCCTCTTTAGACCAAAGAAAAAGCTAATTTATTTTGTGCTTGTGAAGAATTATGATACATTAGTAAAGAGGAAAGAAAAACTTTATTTACATGTTTGGCTTTCTACTTCCCATACTTTAATAGTATTGGACGTTTTTGAACGAGATACAGCTTAGTGGTATTTAAAAAAAAAAAAAAAGAGGCGAATTTTAAAAAAAGCTCTTAAATTTTTTTTTTTTCCCTCCACCTTCTTAAAGCGGAGCGCACTTGCCAGTCTGGTTTTACAAAATGTCAAAGCACAAACATTTGCATACCTCGAACATACTTGTGCGATGGTGATAACGACTGTGGAGATATGAGTGATGAGAGCCCTACTCACTGTGGTAAGTTAACAGGCCCTCAGTTACCTTCCTGCGCTTCAGTCATGTAATTCACTGCTCCTTGCCTTCAACATAACCCTGAATGTTCTGAGAACATTTACCCTTTGGTAATACTGTAGATTTGTAAGTTTATACACTGTGCTGTTACCTCTCCTTTATCTAAGCTATGCTTTTATTTTATAAAAATGAAAGTAATTTTTTCAGCATTTTTGTATGCCATTTGAGGGATTATTCCTTTTGCTTACTCTGGTCTGTACCTCATGTATATTTATGAAGTTGTTAGAACTGAAGTGTTGTAGTTAATTATTTTTTCTTCCAGAAATTTAAAACTAGTTTGTTTGTTTGTGTTCTGTGATCAATTGAAGTTATCTGTAGTCTCAAATGTAGTTTCCTTTAGCCCTTTCATGCAGTTGTATATACAGTAGCACATGTCATCTTTCATTGTAGCTTCTAGTTAGTGTATAAAAGCATCTAGTTTTCTATCACCCTTGATTATGAAATAACATTCCTTACTAGTGCAGACACTTGTTTGTAGATGCTGTTTATCCCATGGAAAAATGTCTTGGATCATTTTGTAAAATGTATAGCTATTTATAAACTGTGATTTACTTTTAGTACTCCCTAACTGGATTATTTTTGCTTGCACTAATTTTCTTCAAGTTACTTACCTTGGAGTAACTATGCCATAGTCTTTCTAAAATATGAATTCAGTTTTTGTATCTGAATGTGGCCTCTTTGCTCATTGACCTCTATGTGCCAAAGAAAATGTCATAGTCTGTGCAGACCTTGTGAGTCTTGCGCAGCTCATGAAAGATGTGTCTTGTCCCTTCCACAACATTAGTCCTCAGCAGCATTGGGGTTAATGATCTCTAAATTGAGAAGTAAAGGGAAAGAAAGTGAGAGAAAAGGAGAATGAAGGATGAAAGAAGGCCCAAGACCTTACTAAGGAAGCATGTTTCTCTCCATCATCAATGATATATGAAAAAGCAATCAGAAGGGCAGAGTGGGTCTTGGTATCTTGGAACCATTCCATGGTTCTAGGGAAATACAAATAATTACTGAAGAAATTGTCAAGTCCAGGATACATAACAGTTTCAAAGGGCTCTGCCAGAATGCAGAAGAAATATTTGTGTGGATCTTGGCAGGAACTGCTCAGTATTACAGTCTGTTCTTCACTGGCATAAGAAAGGATTCCTACCTGCAAGTTAAGAAAAATCAGTGGGAGAACAAGGAAATCAGTATCTGCCATGAGATATTTCCAACTTTCTTTCCTGTTTTGATTGCTTATAAAGCATAAAGTCTCCTACTGTATGATTAGGGCAGAGGAAAATGAGGCCAGTTACTTGTACACAAGTTTTGAAGATGAATGTAGACAATATTTGTAAATGCTGTGTGCAGTCTTATACCCATGTCAAATTCTGTGCTTTTATGAGCTGATACATGCATCTAAGGAGATAATTAGAAAATTCAAACTAATTTGCACAAAGAACTCTGCAGATGATCCATGGGAAGATGACCTTCCTAGCATATTTTCTCTCTATTTTGAGATCTTTAGTATTTTTGTGTAACATTGATTCAGCTTAAAACAAGGTGGAAGGGTAACAGAAATAAAGAAGAGTCATATATTGTTTTTTTTTTCTTCCAGTCTCACTGACTTGCACAAATAGTGAGTTTCGTTGTACGTCGGGACGTTGCATTCCTGCTCATTGGTACTGTGATCAAGGAATAGACTGTGCTGATGGCTCTGATGAACCTGCCTCTTGTGGTAAGTGGTTGCTCAAAAGATTTATGTAGAGACAGAAACAACATGGGCTATGGGAAATCTATAGTTTCTTTTGTAGGCAATTGTAAGGCATTGTAAATGGAAACTAAATACTTTATACAGTTTATTCAGTGGCTTTAAGTGATCTGACTTGCTGAGTAATACGAAGCAGTAATTTTACTATAGGTTCTGTGTGGAATATGAATCCTCTTACTGCCACAATTGCTTGGTGTTGATGTAAAACCTCCTGTGTGCTCTGATGGTGGTGAATCAACTGATGAGAGGTGACAAGTATTGTGGTGCTGTTTTGAAGGTGAAAGCAGATACCATGTTGTGCAGGAAGCGAGTGTGCAGTATTTATGAAAAAAGGGGGCATAGGATGCAGAGAAACATGTTTTAACATAGTATGAGATGGGAAACCACACAATCACAGTAAACAATTCCTGTACACACATTGGAAACTGATAGTAATAAACAGGGAGGAAGGAGGAAAGAAGTCAGAAGTTGAGTAATTTCCATGGAAAGAGAAAACAGGCAAACCGAAATCCCTGGGAATTGATTTTACAACCTTGGTGTTAATCTCATTGTAAAAACTGGCTTACTGTTTGTTTTTATGATTTAAGCAAGACTGCTAGCTCACTTTGCACGTTACTGGAGTTTGCAGCTTTTATGAACTTTTGATCCCTAGCTCATAAATAATAGTTAAATCAGATTGATAATGCACTGACTGTTGTATTCATGTTAGATCTCATCTTGTCTTTGCATTTTGGTTTTCTGATCTCGTTTTTTTGAGCAAGCTACTTCTGAATTCCAACAAGATCAACAGACTGATAGTCCAAACAGTGAGGTAATTGTAGTGACTGTTCATGAAGCTGACCTAGAGGGAGACTCTGGACTGTTAACGGGAGCTGTTTTCCTTACCTCAGCACATAATACTTCATTTAGTCTCTTATACAGAAGCTTCTATTCTATTTTTCAGTATCATAAGGTTCTCCCTAAAATACCTTCCTCGGGAGGTTATCATGTCAGTGCGTTATTTTAATGAGCAGAGTTACTGTGTTCATTTTTAAGTGCCCCAAGTGCGGACTTGTTCAAGCGACCAGTTCAGATGTGATGATGGCAGGTGCATCCCAGCCACGTGGATCTGTGATGGTGATAATGACTGTGGGGATATGAGTGATGAAGATCAAAGACACAATTGTGGTAGGTATCTAATCTAAATAGATGCTTCACCTCCTCTTTTTGACCTGCAGGCATTTTCTTTAAAATCTCTGTCATTTTTCTATCTATAAAGATACACATTAAGCATGAATTATACTCTTCCTGTATCTTCAGCTTCGTTATATTGAACTAAAATTTTACTTTTGCCAGTGTTCCATTTTGTTTTGTTTAGTTTTGTGAGTGCTCACCTCTGAATTGATGAGTTGGAGTGGAGATGTAAATAGCGTGGTTAGTTTGTATAATCTGGGAAACAAAAGCAATCTGAAGTTCACTATCATCACACACTATAGTTTGTGCATATTACTATACAAATGATATTGATATAATCTTTATGTATTAGTGAGCAAAAAGAGCATGGCTGTTCAGATGGTGAACAGAAGAAAGAAGGTCCTGGAAGCCTGATCTTACTTCTTGGTTCCTTTAACAGTGGTTGGATACACTTGAAGTCTCTGTTCTGTTTCAGTTCAGTCATACTCTTTTTGCTCCCTGGAGCACAAATTGTGTCAAAGAATGTGATGTTTGGACAATCTGGGACTCATTTTTATTCAGCTGCCAGAAAATCTGGCTTGATGCATGGAAATTTTATATTGATAATCCAGCAAGATCCAGCACTCTGCACACCCAAAATTACCTAAAGTGCTTTGACTTGCCATGAAGAACAATACCTGGATGAATAACAGCAGATATTAGTATGACTTCTCTATATGAGAGAGTCCAGTGATATCTTTTTGCATGAGGAGCAGAGCATATGCATGATATTAAGGATGGGCAGCAGGGGTGAAGGGAGGTGATGTGTCCAGGGAGCACAACTTGCTGACTTGGCAAACGTGGCTCGTTCCAGCAACGCGCAACTGCACTGCGGCCGAGTTCACGTGCACCAGTAACCGGCCCCCACTCAGGAGGTGCATCCCGCGGGCCTGGGTCTGCGATGGCGATGCTGACTGCAGCGACGCTCTCGATGAACACCAGAACTGCACACGAAGGTCTTGCACAGCAAATGAGTTCACTTGTAGTAATGGCTTGTGTATCCGCAACACATACAGGTTTGTAAATACTTTAACTGCTGCAGAACATCCTCAGAAATTGCCTGAAATGAAAAACTAATTTAACTTGGTGGGGTTTGTTTTGTTTTGTTCTTTTTTGTTTTGCATTAGTTGTTAAATAGATTTGCATGATAGTTATTTTTCAGTTTTACATTCCTGTATTAGTTTTAACTTGAAAACGCATTTTGCATACTAATATCCCTTGTGCTCACTGTTGTCTTTTAATACTTTTCTGTGTACCATCTGTTGAGGTGATTCTAATCAGTTTTTCTGATTGACTGTGCAAATACATTAGTTTTCTTTGCAATAAACAGTAAAGAGAATAGCAGGATTCATGAGACCAGACTGTATGTAATATGCATCTGTCTCATTGGAGCCAATAATATGTGAGCCACTTGGTAATCAGGAGAATTGATTGAGTGTATCAATCTGCCATATAGTCACTGTCTTAAAGTTGAACAAAGTATTCATTCTTCTTCAGATGTGACAGACGGAATGACTGTGGTGACAGCAGTGATGAAAGGGGATGCATCTATGAAGCATGTCAGCTGTACCAGTTTACCTGTCAGAATGGGCGCTGCATTTCCAAAGTCTACATCTGTGACGGGGATAACGATTGTGGCGATGAATCTGATGAGCTGGAGCACCTCTGTACCACACCAGAAGCAACTTGCTCTCCTCATCATTTTAAATGTGACAATGGAAACTGCATTGAAATGACCAAAGTCTGCAATCGCTTGGATGATTGCTTAGATAATAGCGACGAAAAAGGATGTGGTATGTATAGATTTGTGTGAATGATATTATTCCCTTTAAAATGCTTAGACATCTAATCTGTCATTTTAATTAACTCATATTTATAATTAATTATTACTATTTTAATAAGCCCTGAAAACCAGTTAATTATATAAAATGTATATATAGTTTATACATTGTTATATATTGCCCTTACATTTGTAAAATATATCATTCCTAAGTATATATTTTGCACTCAGTGGATTTGATAATAGACTGCACAGGAGCTGGAATAATTTATATCGGTTGACATTCTTTTCCTTGCTCATCTGTTACGCCTAGTCCAGATGAGTATTCAGAATTTTCAGAAGGAGGGCGGGAGAGGGAATATGCTGGATAATCATGGCACTATCTTCTCAGTAGGCCAGTTCCTTGAACAGAATTCCTTTTCCTTTCCCAGGTGTAAATGAATGCAGTGACCCTTCAATCAGTAGGTGTGATCATGAATGCACAGACACCCAGACAAGTTTCTACTGTTCTTGCCATCCTGGATACAAACTTATGTCTGATAAACGGACTTGTGATGATATAGATGAGTGCAATGAAACTCCATCAGTATGTAGCCAGATTTGTGAGAACACAGCTGGCTCCTACATCTGTAAGTGTGCTCCAGGCTATATCCGGGAGCCTGATGGAAAAAGTTGCCGACAAAATAGTAATATCTCCCCATACCTTATTTTTAGCAACCGTTACTATCTGAGAAATCTCACAGCAGATGGCCAGTCTTACTCTCTCATTTTGCAAGGACTGAGAAATGTGGTGGCACTGGACTTTGACAGGGTGGAAAAAAGGTTGTACTGGATTGATGTGGGGAGGAAGGTCATTGAACGGATGTTCCTAAATGGAACAAATAAGGAGACAGTGATAAGTGATGATGTGCCCAGCGGGGAAGGTATTGCTGTTGACTGGGTTGGCAGGTAAGAAAATACATTTTCTGTCCTTCTGGTTGGTGGTGTGTGAAGGAGTTTATTTTAGGGTCTTTCTCCACACTCATATGAAACTCTTGCAGCACATGCAGATAACTTTGGATTATGAATACAGTAATACTCTGGAATACTCAGTAATACTCAGTACTCTGGAAAAGTTTATCAGCTTCTAATGCATTATCTAAAACTTTTGATTATAATGCTCTCCTGTCTCTTATACTGAGCATATATCTGAGTCCATATGACTCCTGGGAGAGACTTGTTAGGAAACTGTCCTTGAACAGGGCTACCCACGCAGGCTGGTGAGAGGATCACTTAGCCCATGGAGGATGCTCAGGGCCTCTGAGCTTAGTCTCTTTCTTCTTAGTCTCTTTCTGCTAGCACTAGCTGAGATTGGGATTCAGGCTCCACTCTGTAAGTAAATTAAATGCAAATAATGTAATTAGATTCTAGTGAAGCCAATAACAAACAACAGTTATGTCATTTAGCTTCTGTACCAATGTGAAAAGCATATTTCCTCTTTAAAAAGTATCTTCAAGTGCTATAAACTTCTTTCTTGTAAAGAGGTTAGTATAAGCATTAGGTGATTGGAAAGCACTTTGCATTTTGGTCATTTTTTAATTGTCTTTTTTATTTTTTGAGTGCATTCCTATCAACATGAAAAGCTGAAATATCTCCAGATAATGAGATTGGCTCAGAGTCACATTTGGACTGAATACGAGAGTCTTTGAATATGTGAATATAGTTATTTTTTAGTAGTAGTTTTTATATTATACTTGTTTTTATTTTTGAACACCTGTGTGTTCAGGTAAAGGTAATTCAAATTAATGGTCCTAACATTCCCAAATGATAAGCCATACGTGGCATTGTGAAAAAGGGGAAGATGTTTTTAGCCCCAGTGGTATTACTGCTCCACTGTTAATCCAGGTGCTGAATTAATTCAGCTCCCATCAGTTATGTTTTCAATCAGGTTTTTTTGAGGTGTTGGAGAGAGGCTGTAAGAAGGTATATGATGGTAGATGAGTTGTGTCAGTCTCTCTGCTTCTCCCTCTTGGGAGGGTCCCTGGTCAGGGCAGTGTAAGCGAAGACTGGGTTTTTTTTGTTTTTTTAAATTACAGATTTTAATAATTCTAGGCAAAGTAATAGGAGAAATTCTAGCTTCATGCTAGAAAATTGTGTGTAAAGTTTAAGTTAGGCTATCAAATTTTGATTCAAATTTCAATAGCTAGCAGCTTTCAAAGGAGAACCTGGCAAACATTTTGCCTGTTTTATAGGATGAGAGGAGCCAACATGGAAGCGGTGGTGCAGCTCTGATCACAAGACACTGCTCTGCACTTCCCTCTTCCTCTTTGCTATCTGATGCTGGGAGCAGAGGGAGGGAAGAGAGAATCAGTAATTTGGGGCCAATGGCACATAATTACTTAGCTGGGCAACTGCAACTTTGAAGGTGGCACCAACGACTGGAGGCAGGAAGAGCAGGAGTGAAAAGGGCCAGCTTGGAGCATGATCTAGAGGAGATATCAGAACAGTGCGCATGTTCTTTATGGTGCATGTATCGCTTCTTGGAGAAAAAACTCTGAAGTAAAATAAACCAAATAACTAGGAGTACATGAATTAATTCTAAAACATTTCAGAAAACTCTACTGGGTGGATGCCTACAAAGACTGTCTCTATGTTGCTGAACTTGATGGAAGATTCCGGAAAAAAATGGTGGATGGGTGTGTGGATGCCAACAACACTTTCTGCTTTCAGTACCCCAGAGCAATTGTTGTTCATCCGAAATATGGGTATGATATTTTCAAGAGCCCTTTTTCTTCCTGTTGTGAGTAGTCTTGTGAAGACCGAGTAACTGAAGAAAATTTTGACAGTCTGTGCTTAGATTTGTGTGGTGTTAGATTTTAGCTGTAATTCAGGAAAAAGAGCATCTTACCTTTCGTAACTATATACAGAGCTGTTGGGTACCATCGGAAGTGGAATTTGATCCTGTGTGAACAAGGAAATTTTGATGGAATAGTTGCCAAGTTTGATAGAAATATGTTCTTGGGGACACACATAACTATTTGTCTGCACTAGTAATTAAACTAACATAGAAATATATTAACCTTTTTCTTATCTTAGTCTCTGCTTTAGTTTTTCTACAGGAAACCGTATATTCAAGATGTGTCTTGTAATATTTATTTAAGTATATTTTTAGCACATTCTTAACTTTAAGCATTCATTTGAACAGACAAATTTACTGGACAGACTGGGCAGATCGAGCCTATATTGGAAGAGTGGGCATGGATGGCAAAGAGAAGACGGTCATCATTTCTACCAAGTTAGAATGGCCCAATGGACTCACCATAGATTACACCAACGACAAGCTCTACTGGGCAGATGCCCACCTAAATTACATTGAGTACGTACAAATAGAAGAATAAAGAAACTGAATGATTGCTCATATTGGATTTTGATGGTAGCGTTTATAGATGCTGTGAGCACATAGCTACTTCCCTCCAGTGACTTGATAGGAAACTGAAGTTGTAGAGGGTGTGGATTACTAGATGCCACAGTAGCATAATGCCCACCTTAGGCCTCACTTGGAGAAGTAAAACACGGAAGTGTTTTATTGAGGAATGGAAGTAAAAAGATTCATGCTTTGCTGAGAAGATGCATATATTTGCTGGAATATTTCACTTCATTTATGCTGAGGTGTACAACTTGAAAAAAGCATTTTCTACACCAATGTCTTTAAAATGCATATTCATTAAATGTAAATCCGCTTGCCTCTTGCTCTCTTGTATTTTTAAATTCTTCTCTGGAGCAAGGTCATAATAAAAATATAAAATCCTATTAAAATACCTTATCAGAAGGGGCACTAGTCTAGGTATATAGGAAGCAGATTGCTTTGAATGTCCCATCATTAGCAGTCTGAATCATCTGGACTGATCTTCCATATTGGAGGGGGGGGAGAGGAAAAAGAGAGAGAGAGAGAGAGAGAGAGAGAGAGAGAGAGAGAGAGAGAGAACGAGAACCTGCTTACAGCAAATATGCAAAACATCATTAATCCAGCTGATAAATATCTGTGGGAGGACTCTGCCTTTCAGTGTATGTTTCTCTGTTCCATTTCTCTGCCTAATACAACCTGTTTAACTTTTCTGCAACTCTTTAAATGAAGAAGAACAGTGCTTCCTTGTGGGATGAGAAGGCTGCAGCATTAACTAATTATTGGTCCTGGTCACCAGTAATAAAGTACTGTAAACACAGGTAGTAAAGATGAGAAGATCTAGCTCTTACTGAGTGTTTTGCATTTTTTTTTTTTTTTTTCCTTTTTAATATGTTTATAGGTACTCTGACCTGGATGGACATCATCGTCACACAGTATATGATGGGACTTTACCTCATCCATTTGCAATTACAATTTTTGAAGACACGATATATTGGACTGATTGGAACACGAGAACAGTTGAAAAGGGAAATAAATATGATGGGTCAGACAGGACTGTTCTTGTGAACACAACACACAGGCCATTTGACATCCATGTCTACCATCCTTACAGACAGCCATTTGGTGAGAAAACAGAATTAGATATGCATTTAGAGGGCCAGCTTTTATCTGAAGAGTAATTGTAAGGGGTACTGAATGCACTTAGCTGAAGAAATAGTATCAGGCTGAAAATGTGTACCTCGAAACTATTAGTTTTTAAAAGTTACAACTCTGTATGTTCATACCTGTTTCTCTCTCTGAGTGCCTAATTATGTAGGATTTGTTTCTGAAGTGATGTCAGTAGTCCCCATAACGTAGTAGAGGAGATTGTTGTTAGTTGAGACATTTATGTCCTGAGGTTTGCAAATTATGGTAATATTTATTCTTTTGTTTTGCCAGTTAATAATCCTTGTGGCACCAACAATGGTGGCTGTTCCCATCTTTGTCTAATAAAAGCTGGTGGTCAGGGTTATTCCTGTGAATGTCCTGATAACTTCATGATAGTTCAGTTTGGCAACACAGCCCACTGCCTGCCAATGTGCTCTAGCACCCAGTTTCTCTGTGCAGACTCTGACAGGTAAGTTCACTGCTCATCATCTCTTCAATGTGTTTTAGAGATATATTCTACAGAAAAGACTTTTCAAAAGAGTATGAAAGTAGCATTTTCTCCTGATATCCCTGTGATTTTGGAATGTTTGGTCAAATACAAGCCAGATAGACTTTATTTTCGGCAAAGTATTTCTAGATGGCTTTGTTTAAATTGAGTGTTTTACCTTTAAGTTTGTGCTGTTAGCGACATATTGCACCAAAAACCTTTTTTGGCGAATTCATAAAACTGGAACCTTTTCCTAATTTTTGTACGTCTTTTGCAACATACCCGTTTCTGTCTTTAACTCACAAGTGCGGGTTGCCTCCTAGAAAAGCCATTTATCTGATGCAAGGATGCATTCTTGACCCTGTTCTTTGAGATGACTGTGGTCAGAGGAGAGGAAAGGTAGCGTAAGAGTTGCTGTGCTGACACTGTATTGTGAAAATGTTATGTGGTTATAAATCCATTTGAAGACTGATGTAAAAAGCATAAGTGACAGTTACCATGAATGTACTTCAAAATTCAAACCCTCTGTATTAATTTGCTGTGAACCTCCTTCTAAAGAGTCATCAGCATCATCTGTTTCTGGTAACAGTCTTCTGGCATGTTTTGTAAATGTGCAATTTGTGAAGCAGAAGACATGAAATTCAAATTGTATTGGAAATTAATGGGAAATAACATTGAGAAAAGACTGTCTTTTATGCCATAAAACAACAACTGTGTGTCTGTAAAGACTTCCTGATTGAAGAACATTATTTTGTTTTTGTAGGTGTATTCCTATCTGGTGGAAATGTGATGGACAGAGGGATTGTCGAGATGGCTCTGATGAACCCACTACTTGTCCACACCGATACTGTCCCGTTGGTCAGTTCCAGTGTAATGATGGGAACTGCACAAGTCCACATTTCTTGTGCAATACCCTGCCAGATTGCCATGACAGATCAGATGAAGATCCTGTACTTTGTGGTATGTTACTGGTAATAATTTTAAGCAAGTTTCTCCAACCATGGAAAGGTTGTTTTGAAGACCTATATGTAATAACAGCTTTTTAGAAACTTAAGCTAATTATGATTTTGAAATAAATGTCTTATTTTTCACAGGGCAGCCTTATTCCTCTTCTTGTAAATAATGTAGTTTTGGCATTTAGAAATGTAGTGTAACATAAAGAAAAAACAAAGCAGTATGGTCATGTCATTGATATTTTCCTTGCCTTTTGTTAGTAAAGTGTTTCTGACAATGTCATAATTAAATGAAATGTGAATTCTATCTGAATGTGATATAGCTGAGTTCCTCAGTGTAGCACAGGGAAATATTAAATAAGTAGAAATGTGGTAGCTGCATAAAGTGTCTCTGATATTGAAGTACCAGGTAGAGGAAAATTCAAGTCTACATCATTCCTTCTGTTCATCATTTCATGCATAGAAAAGAATCCTTTAGTTCAGAAAATATATGGGAATTGTATTGTCTCCTCTTAAACAAAGGGCAGTGGCATTGCATATGAAAAGGTAGTAGGAGGGTGTCCAGTGAGACACAAAATCAGAGGCAAAGAACAAGGTGGACTCCCATTTCATAGCCCTTCAGAGCTTTCCTAGTTTGTCCACATTGCTAACATGAGCAGAGAGTGCACAGTTCTAGTTTAAAGTGACTGGACACTCCTGCCTCAATCATGTTTGAATGCTGGGTCTTTAATTTGCTTTGTTTTCAGAGAAACTGTTGCCTTTCTCATTCCTACGAACTGTAGAGCTTTGGCTTGGCTGAAAATCTCTTTGCAGTGTTAGAAATCTCTACCTTAACTGCTCAAGTAAATACTGTTTGATTTTTTTTCAAGGTCTTTCTTTCTTTTTTTTTTTTTTTTTTT
>NW_020454092.1:1696589-1804771 GCF_003342845.1 Nothoprocta perdicaria
ATCCTAACAGGCAATTTGTCTTCTTTCAGCTAATCACCAGTGTGAGACCCATCAGTGGCAGTGTGCCAATAAACGATGCATCCCGGAAGCCTGGCAGTGTGATAGAGAGGATGACTGTGGGGACAACTCAGATGAAGATAGTACTCACTGTGCCAGTAGAACTTGTCCTCCAGGCCAATTTAAATGTGATAATGGCCGCTGCATCCCACAGTCCTGGAAGTGTGATGTGGATGACGATTGTGGTGACAACTCTGATGAGCCATTCCACGAATGCAGTAAGCATATGGCTGTTGTAAGCATTTAGCTGTAGCAGCTACCAAAAGGAGAGCAAGCTATGTTACTTTATTTTCTAGAGGTTAGATATTTCTTGGAAAAGACTGTTTCTGCAAACTGTCATTATATATTAGAGTGCTGGAAAAAAGGAGAAGCTATATGGTACTGTCCTGCTGTCTTGCTCCTGAAGGTGAAAAGACTAATAACCTGCTGAGCAGGTTATCACTACTGGTGTGCTCTCACTCTGACGTCCCTGAGGTCAGTAGGGTCCTTTGCTTGGACCATAGAAACATTTGGTGAGAAAAGGTGGAAGTGTTTGTGGAAGCAGTGAATGCCTTTTCACTGATTTTGGGTAGGAAAGAATAATAAAGCCAGATGACTTCCACAGTTCGTCTTTTGCAACCAAGATAGCAGGTAACTCTCTTTAGTAGGAGTGCTTGGCTGTGCAACAGAAGAGATTTTAACGTCAGAATCGTTTGGCAAGAGGAGCAGCTCTCTGGTGAGTAATGGAGCTTTCTTTGACAGCTGGCTCTTGTGTTTCAGTGGGCCCTGCCTATCGGTGTGACAACCACACGGAGTTCAGCTGTAGAAGCAACTACCGCTGCATTCCCATGTGGGCAGTGTGCAATGGGAACGATGACTGCAGGGACAACAGTGATGAACAAGGCTGTGGTATGTCTGGAGAAGGAGGTCATTTATACATAACCTTGTGCCGAAAGTATTCCTCCAAGATGGAAACACCTGTGGGGTTTTTGTTGTTGTTCTGTTTTGTTGATTGTTGTTGGTGGTTTTAAAAGTCATCTTAGTACTAATGCACCTGGACATGTATTGTTTGATACCAGTTAATTACACTGGTAGTTACTTGTCTTCAGAAAAAATATCGGTGGAGCAATTCAAGCTCATATGTTTATAAGCCGTGAAGATGAGGATTTTATTATTTTGCTTGATATGTCATCAAATGAAACAGGAAATATTTCTGCCTAAGCAAATTTTTATTCTAGATAACTAAAACTGTCATTGTTTACAGTTATTCAACTTACCTCCTACACTGTTGAGACATTAATATGGGAAATTTGTCAATTTTTTTCCAGACCTTTGCATTTATTTTGAAATGCCTCTTTCACACAGAACATAGAGGGTGTCAGATCACTGTTACCAGAACCAGAGAATATTCAGAAGTGCAGCACTCTATGAAGGCAGCATCCTTTTCTGCTTATAGAATTATAAAAATGTTTGTCTTTCTCTGAGTCACTAAAAACATACTCACCACTCAGAGAAAAATGCTTTCATTTCCTAGGGCTCTTTATTTGTAGGCTAATACAATCCCTCTATCGTTTACTCTTTCGTGCATAGAGAAAGGTGATGGTCTTCTGTGGCCCCCCTCACTCAAGTAATTTCATTTGAAGGAGCAATAATCATAGTACAAGGTTTCTTTATGGTTCCATTCCAGTTCCATATAATTATTTCAGCTATCCCTTCATCACTCCTCTATTACTTGACCCAGTTTACGGTATGAAAATCTCTGTTGACTTCAATTATTTTCTGTGTATTGCACCTCGTCCAAAGACTGTGCTAATGTTTACTGGCCTTGTTTTGTTGGCTGCAGAGGATATGACTTGCAATCCTTCTGGAGATTTCCGCTGCGACAATCATCGGTGTATCCCCCTCCGCTGGAAGTGTGATGGAGATAATGACTGTGGAGATGGGTCTGATGAGCACAACTGCAGTGAGTTTTTTCTTGACACTCACAATATAGTTCAGCTCTAGACTTAACTAGCCTCCTGTTTCTTAAGAGAACAGGTCAGATAGATAGCTTTTAACTGCAGCCATTTTCTTGATTCACTCTATTGCCTGTATTTTCATATCTGCACTCTCATAGTGCTATCTCAATGAAGCATTCTGGATGCATAAAACATTAATAAGTTCAGTCATCGTAATAATGCACATTGCCTATTTTCTGCTAGGAAATACTATCCGAGTACATTGCCTTATGTGCAAATGTAAGAATTTCTTTAGAAATAAATTTTAAAGAACTAAAGACACTTTTTAAGCAATGAGCATGGATTACTTTCTGTATAATTTTGTGTTGAAAAAACATCTGCAGTGGAGTGTCCTCCTCTTTGTCAGATGAGACAACGTGAAATGTTTAGTATAATGTAAGGAGTATGCAGAGATGCTATTCTAATATAATTTAGATACCTTTGTGATTGTATCGCAATATCTGCCAGTATTGCTTTTGTCTGTTTTAATGAGGCTTTTTAATGAGGATGCTTAATTTTTTAGCTGAGGAAACTCACAAATGTGTTCTTTTATTTTAATTGAAGGTCCTCGGGAATGTACAGAAAGTGAATACCGCTGTGACAATTTGCGGTGCGTTCCTTCCAGGTGGATCTGTGATCATGATGATGACTGCGAAGACAATTCAGATGAACGTGACTGTGGTGCGTATTGTCTTTGGATGCCACATCATCATGTGTACACAGTTTTGCTTGTGATGTGATAAATTATTCTGCAAAATGATCTCTTATGGAAATTCTCTACCAGAGGAGAGAATACCACCAGTTTTAATAGTTGAGATTTTGCAGTTTTTAAAGAAATTGTTGGATTTGAAAATTAGACATTTCAGCTTAATTTGATGACGAGACATATCAACAGATACTTCTGCATCTTTCCAGAGTTGAGAACCTGCCACCCAGGTTATTTCCAATGTGAGAGTGGACACTGTGTTGCGGAGCGCTTCAGATGTGATGGAAATGCAGATTGCCTGGATTACTCTGATGAAGCAACTTGTCGTGAGTTTCGAGCTTTGTAATTGGAGCTCACTGAGCTCACTTCCAGAGAGATTTGTGCTTATGTTTAAATTTAAGTGACATGACTCATCAGAGGTACTTATTCCTGCAACTGTCAGTGATGCCTGAAAAAAAATCAGAAGTTTGATTCTGCCTTTTCATGTATGGGTTGCCATTTCTTATTGTAAATGCATTCATAATCTTCAAAGTAAGAGAAGAGTAACTTCTCTTACTTTATTGTTCTCATGAACCTGAATTAATCAAGTTAGAAACAAGGTTTCAATCCTTGCAATCTCTTTGTCACCGTAAATCCTTGTAGTGCCTCTTAGTCTTTTTCCTTCTAAGTAGAGGAGGCTATCGAAAGAAAAATAACATCATCATCATCTCCTGAATATTTTTCAGAAAAAAAAGCTAGAACTTTCACTTTAAAAATGCCTCTTTTTCTTTTCTTCAGCAACACGATATCCTAATGGCACATACTGTCCACCTATGCTATTTGAATGTAAAAACCATGTGTGTATCCAGCCATATTGGAAATGTGATGGTGATAATGACTGTGGGGATGACTCTGATGAAGAACTTCACCTTTGCTGTAAGAAAGAATAAATACAGTAAAATAAGCAACATTGCTCACATCCATGATAAAATCTCTACTTACAATAGAGAGAACAAATACTGCATGTTAAATATTTTGTTTTCAATGGAATTTCTCAGAGATTTCATTCAGGATGTGTGTTGAGAATTTGCTTCATTGCTTTACAGATGTTTGTATATGTAGTTATCAAAGTAATGGGAAACACAGCAAAGATGTAGGGACATTATTCACTCTTTTCAAGCTTAGTGTGTAAAATATGATCATTGGTTTACTATTAAAGAGATATTTTCTGTACATTTTTTTAAGATACTTGGCTTTTGAAGCTCTTGGGTGAGTCAGAATATCTTTCTAGACATTGGTGAGAAATCCTGACTTCAGCTCTAAAATTGTGGGATGACGGAAGTATTAATAATTAATTAGCTTAATTAGCTTGTTGGTTTTTTTGTTCAGTTTACTGAAGTAATGATGTTACCCTTGAAGTAAAGGCTTGACATAAAATCCCAAGTTTTATGTCCCATTTAAGGAAATGTGGAGGTAATTTACTTCCTGTTTGCTGAAATGCCCCCACAGTACATTTTAAAATAGAGGAAAAATGCCATTGATTCAAGAGAAAGTGATTGGGATAATTTGTGACTTAACAGTGTTGTTAAAGTATGACTAACTTGATCTCTGTGGTTTCAGTGGATATTTCTTGTGAACGTCCATTCCGTTTCCGGTGTGAAAACAATCGCTGTATATACAGCCATGAGCTGTGTAACCAGGAAGATGACTGTGGAGATGGAAGCGATGAAAAAGATGAACACTGTATGTTTATATAAAGTAGACAAAATCCAATAATTTTGATATCTTTAGTGTTTGATAACAGCAAAGTCCTAGAGCTTTGCATGAAATGAGTGAAACTGTGATTATTAGTACTGCATATTTGCACCTCTCAATAGAAGTAGCAAAAATCAGGAATCATTTCCCTCAAAAGTACAAGGCATGGCTTTCAAAATAGAATTATAGTTTATTGCAAACAATGGTTAAATTGTGACAATTTATTATGAACTCCATTTAAAATGATAAAGAAGGAAGTGGTTGGTTGTATCTTGAAATAAGGATAGGATGGGTAACTAGTATTTTTTTAAACAAAGAAATGTCTTATTCTTGACACATATATATGTTATATTACATTATGTACTACATAGCTTTTTTTTTAGGTCCAAATCCCCCAGAAGCTCTGTTAATACTCCATATAGAGTTCTGCCCTCAGATACCTCATATAACTCTCACTGTGTTGATTTTGTATTATCAATTTTAATTATGTTTTTGATCACTTACTGATAATATTTGCTGGCTTTACTGCACAGTATTTTTTAAATTTAGGTTGCTAGTAGCTTTTCAGTCTGAAGTAAATGGTAGTTTGTAGTAAATGCAATTTTATTAAGCAATACTTAATAAAAGGAATCTACTTTTTGCCTTTATAAAAAGGAGACTTCCTGAATCACTCTTGTCCTCTTGTTACCAGTTTATATCTGCTTGCTCATCTGCAGTGTTTTGGTACTGTATAGCTGAAATTGTGACACAGGAATGTTTACCTTCTCAACTCTAGGCAGAGAACCAACCCCAAGACCTTGTACAGCTGATGAATTCAAGTGCAGCAATGGAAATTGCATTCCTTCACATTATGTGTGCGACAATTATGATGACTGTGGAGACCATTTTGATGAAATGGGCTGCAGTAAGTAGTAATATCAATAGAATATTGCAGAATTATTGAAATAAGAATTTCTGAAACTGAAACCAGTTTCAGAACTGGTTGAAACTGAAACCTCTATGCTTTAGAATAAAAAGCATGATTTTAGTTAGTCTGTGCTAGAACTATCCTGTTATTCTTGGCTGTATTTTTAATTTTGTTCTTCAGGGAAAAAGTGTAAGAAATTCAATTCCTCTAACTCTGATGCCTTCAAGGGCAAGGCTGCCAAACTATACACTGGTGGTTTTACAGTTCAGCATACTTGCAAAGCACGTGTAACTCAGCGCTTAGAGCACAGACCATTTTGCAGCAGCTAGTTTCTCAGTTTCACATACCATCTCAATGGTCTTTAGATAATAGAACACAGTGGAATGACTTGATGAAAATATGAAAGTTAAAAAAAAAGAATATGACACAGTCCAAATCAAAACATTTTCTGGCAGTCAGCCTTCTACTGTTTGTGCATAGATGCGAACACAGATCAAGTGATAACATTCAGATTGTTTCCAGTATCAAATACCTGGATTATGGAGAAAAGAGAAAGTCAGTACGTTTGTGTACATTTAATTAATTTATGTTTCTACTTATCTTTAAAACTGAGGTATTTATGTTTCTACTTATCTTTAAAACTGAGGTATTGAAACGTAATTTAACTACCACTTGGAATTAGGTGTTTGAAGAAGATAATTAACCTACTATAAAAATTTTGTAATACATTTATTTCTTTTTTTTTCATATTCTGTCAACAAACATATATTTTAATAATTTCTACGTAGTTCTGTGTTTCAAAGTATTCCACATATAAATAGAATATGTCAGAATCAGGATAGTCCTATATGTATGTTGAGAATAATATAATTTCATTATCTATTAAATATTGTGATTACATATTATTCCTGACTTCGCTTTTCTGTTATTAGCATGTTTCATGGGCAGTGACCTTTATTGACTTGAGTAGGTGCTGCATGGACAAGATGTCATCTTTAATTTACCAGTATAAATAATGTAGGATCCGTATTATGCATGATTGCAATTGAGAATGTTTTCTGTTTAGGTGATAAGGAAGGAACTGATAGTTAGAGAAGGAGGTAGGTGAGAGAGGTAAGGTAGAAATGAGACAATGGCCTTTTCAAATCTCTTAGAATGGCTGCTTCATATTGGTGGTAACATTGAATTCTGTTTCTCTTAAGCAGGGTGCTTACCATCTTCTCTCGGTTAGCTATGCCTGAGACCCAAAAAGAAAGGGAAAAAAAAAGCAAAAAAAAAGCAAAAAAAAGCCATATTTTATTAATTGAGAGTTTCACTCAGAAGGAAACTGACTTCACTCTTGAAAACAGTTTTCAATCAGACAACAATCTTCAAAGTTATATTCTCCTTACCCTTTTATTTTTTGATTATAATTGTATGTTTATTTTTTTTCAGATCCTGGAACAGAACGAACTTGTGCAGAAAATATTTGTGAGCATAACTGTACCAACTTGAAGGAAGGTGGCTTTATCTGTTCCTGCAGGCCAGGGTACAAAGCCAGTGAACTTGACCGAAACTCCTGTGATGGTATTTTCTGTTCCTAAACATTTCACTTATTAATATAACTACTCATTCTTGCATTAAAGTAGAATTTTTATACATTCACCAGATGTTTTCTGACACATTTTGCTGCTGAATACTGTTTTTGAACATGGAGGCATCATTCATGAAAGAACTGACTTTTATATTTAAACCTGTTTGGGGTTTTTGGTGGCTATAAACAGACGTGTTGCTGTCTCATTGTTGCATGTTTTTGCAACTGAAAAGGAATAAATTTGCTGGGTCTCCTTAGTGAAAGGAAACTTAGAAACGTTTATATTCTCATTTCATTCTGTTTCAGAACAGACCTTTAATAAAGGTTTGTTGTGCCATGTTTTAAACTTAAGAATATGCAGCTAAAATATGATGATGCATTTACCCAAAGGACAGTATCACTCAGTATCTTCATAGGTGCCATTTCAATGTATTTCAACAAGAGCACTTAATACTTCTTTTAGCAGGTCTGTTGCTCCCAGCTCATGTGGACAATTTGAGTGATTTTATTAACCACTTTCCAAGACCATCTTCCACTTTCTGTCCTACTGGAATAGTGATTTTCTTTTTTTGAGGGAATAGGTACCTTTACTTCAACATTTCAAGTAGAATAATTCAAGTTGAGTATTCTCTTATATCTGCATGTACTCATGCATTTTCTTTTATTTCCTTGATGATTTAGCCCCAAATATACATGTTCAAAAATGCCTCTGAAAAATGACCTGATGAGCAGGAGCTATGCAGCTGATAGGAATCTGTAGCTAAGACTAAAGAAAAAATAGATGAGTGTTAAGGAGTTCTGTTATAAAAGTGATTCTGACTTTAAAGGTTATTTACTGGATTATTGATCCTTTCATTATGTTAGGAAGACAGAAGCCACCCATTTCACTGAGTGACTAGTATGTGACTAGTATGTGGAAGACTAAACTCTAGGTATCTTTTTTCCACTCATGTGTAGATATCAATGAATGTGAGATCTTTGGAACATGCACCCAGGACTGCAAAAATTCCAAAGGAAGCTACGAATGTTTCTGTGCAGATGGCTTCAGGTCTGTGGGTGATCAACAAGGGAAACAGTGTGCAGCCAATGGTATGTTAACTTGATAACAAGATCGATTGCTACTTGCAAAGCACCCTGATCAGTATAATCCTTTTTTTTTTTTTTTTTAATGGGGGATAATGAGAAGAAAAGTCTTTTTCTTTTTTTCTACAGCATAGAATTATCTTTGTGTGTCTGTTCCATAATCGGGAAGTCCTCCATCTCTGCTTCCAGTTGCAAGCCTTAAAAATAATACTTTGAAAATGGTTTGCATACTTGCCTTCCTCTCCCCTGAGAGTTTTTGTAGACAAAAGACTATTTATCCCATGGTTGTCATCAGAAGGAAATGAATGCTGCCTGTTAGCCCCTGTTCCTGAGGTTTTTAGATTTTGTCTTCAAAGTAATGCATCAGAAGAAACTTGCATTAAACTGATACAATTAAAGGTACTTTGATGACAGATTGCTATTCATTGTTCCTGGAATGAGGTACACAAGCCAAATGACTTTGGCCTGTGCTTAGCTTCAGTCATTAGCTTTTCATCATATTTGGTGCAGTGATTATAGTACATGACAGTCACTGAGAAGATAAAGACTTGGTTCAGAAAGCAGTAGTAATAAAGAACTGAAGAAAATAGGGGAAAAAAAGGTGGCAGTCTAGCAGTATCATATTAAAATTGAGACAATATTATTTACAGATATGTACTTGCACTTAAGCAGCTTTAAGAAGCACATGATAGGAACATAGTGTATTGAGTCCACTAGTGGAATCTTCAGAATAGAGTGCCTGTGACCAAAACTGCATCCGGCAGGAGTTTTAAAACTCTTGATCTGTGGGTGTTCAAAACACACACTGGAGTTCAGTTCTCATAAAACAGGCTATGGAGGCGAGTTATGCACCATTTAGCCCCATAGCAAATACCTTGTGACCCACACTAGGAAGGTTTAAGAGCCCATCCCAGTGAGTGTCCTAACTTCCAATATATATACTGCTGTACTAGGAATGCTGTATTTTATACGCTGAATTGTATGTTTATTAGGGAATCACTTGTCTTACACAGTAGTTGGCTGTTCTTATGAAAGGAGAAATCAAAGTAGAACTAAATATTTTTATTAAATTTTATCACTAGCACAGTGAGCCAGATGGGACAGGTACCTTCTGTAGTTAGGTTATTAGGACACTGAAAGTAACTCAAAATTAACCTGTGTGTAGGTAAGAGAACATCCATCTGAATATCAAGGCACGTGAATTTAAAGCTTTACAGGTAGAAGAGCTGAGAGAGCTCCCAGCTCAAGTAACAGACAATTAATAAATTGTTGCCAAAGTTGCTCCCCATATGGTGCTCCCCAAAGTGCAAAGCCACGTTTGGTGAGCTGCATAACATACGCCTGCATTCTCTTAGCAAGTTGTGAGGTACTAAAATGATAATATTGTGGTATTTAAAACCTTTTGTGATTTATTTTCATAGTGATTGCTACTATGCCTAGTCTCTGGTCAAGAAGATTCTACTATGCTCCAATGTTAAGCATTTCCAGAGATTTTCACTAGTTTTGTAAATCTATGTATTTCTAATAATTCTGAAGCTACAGAACTGGTTCTATTCCCCTTCTACCTCTTATCTATGGAACCTGTGAAAACCCCAGTTGAGTTGTGACTGTAAATGATTTTCTGTATTTGTGGTGTTGTTTGTTTGTTTATTTTTGAGGTAAGTGCAGAAGTAAAACTTAAAATCATCTTTCAGGTAATCCTCCATTGTTGCTGCTGCCAGATAATGTGCGGATTCGAAGATACAATATCTCATCAGCGCAGTACTCTGACTACATTGACAACCAGGAGCGCATCCAAGCTCTAGATTATGACTGGGACCCTGAAGGGATAGGCCTGAGTAAGTATGTGTGACACATCAGTAGTCAATCAACTCAGTAGTTGGTTTAAAAAGACAGGATTTTACCGGTTAGATTTTTAATTTATACTGGAAATCAAAATCAAACTAGATTGATTAGTCTGGCCAGACTAGTCTGTCTGGCCAGAATTGGTTGAATGCGCCCTTCCTTTCTGCTCGTTGTTTTGCATCAATGTATTTCCTTTTAATGCTTTTAATGTTTATTATAGCTAGTTTTCATTATTTCCTTTTATTTTACTTGAGCTGTGGAGTTGTGGCTCTTTGGGATTGAGCAATAGCAGAGGGTTGCTAAAATGAGCCTCTTTCTTCTCTCTTGCATTTGCCCATTCCCAGTAAGGTTCAGGTCTTGCAAGGACTAATCCTTATATTAAACAGGAATGGCAGATTCTGAGTAGATACTGATATTATCTTGTACTGCCTCTTATTGGCTCTCTAGCCTTTTTGCCTTTACACAGGGCCACTGTACTGGACCTCGTATGCTCTTCAGGGCATTTAATAATCTAAACCAGTCACAAGATCCCGTTTAAAAAAAAAAATGGTCAAAGCCAAGGCCCTTCATTCTTTAACAATGTGGTTTGCAGTTCTCGATAATGTAGGCCAATATGATTGGCCTATGTGATGTGCATCTTACTCATGATATTTATGGCTTAAGAATTTGATAGCTTTAGGATTTGAGCATTCATGTGATGTGATTTCATTGAATAGGCAACTCTACATTTTGATGAATAGAAAAAATGTATCTCTTATCTTGACATAAGAACCTCAGAAAAATTAGAGTTTTCAAAAAATATGGAATAACTAGACTTTAACAATTATGTGCTTTTTTTTTTTCTTCTTTTTTAAGGTATTGTGTACTTCAGTATTCTGGGACAAGGCTCTGAGTTTGGATCCATCAAGCGTGCTTATCTGCCCACATTTGATAGCAGCAGAAACAATCCTACAAAGGAAGTTGACTTGAATCTCAAATACATAGTTAACCCTGATGGGCTAGCTGTTGACTGGGTAGGAAGGTAAGTGTGTTGAAAGGCTAGAAAAATACAGCACAATGATTGTGTCAGGCGTTCTGATCTGACAGTGCAAAGTCTGGTCTCAAGGTAAATGAGAAGAATTGCAAAAAGTTGCTTCCGTTTACCCAGATAGCAGGTAACTAGGTCAAATGCATGTTCATTACTGCATCATATAATCTCTGAGGAAGCCAGTGCTACTCAACAACCAGCAGATCAGTTGTGCATCATTCAGGTGACAGTACCCTGGCCTTTCTGTCAGATGGATCCTCCTCCTGACTCAGGTAAGCAGCAGAGAAGAAGCTTCCTCTGCTGTGGAAAGGAAACCTTCCCAATGCACCTTCCCAGTTCTTTCCAGCCTTTTGCTCTATGGGATGTTCCCAAAACAGAAGCAGCTCGAAAAACTGATGAATAAATGTGTTTGTTTAAAAAAAATAATATTTTTGTAGTTGTGTGTGAAAAAGTGTTTCCTCATCAGTGCTAAAACATGGAGATTTACTAAAATCATTAGATCACACTGAGTTGTAGCTGTTAAAGGATGTGGTGGACAGACATAGTTGTAATTTATTTTTTCTAATACCAAATTAACTAACCATGAGCCTAGTGTTCATAGATAGATACTGGGAAATGTGCTAAGGATTCTGTTTGAAACTGAATAAATTGAGTTCTCACATGAATTGCAAGTTTGCAGTAGCACTTTTATGAAAATGCTTTCACAAGGAATAAGGGACAGCTGTAAAAATGCTGACAGATGTCGAAGATAGTGAGCCTATGGATTACCTTTCCTGAAATTGCCTATAGCTAGGAATTGGATGTTCCTGACACAGTCTGGATGCTTCAGATTTAAAATGCTTAAATATAATCATTCAGTCAATAAGATGAATTCTTTATCATTTTATTTTAAAAAATATATATTAATAAAAATTTATAAAAAAATTATAATGATTTTATTTACTGTTACCTTGCAGTTGTTTTGATGTAGTTTTTCATCTTAAAAAGATTCTCTTATTCTTCTCCAAGATATTAGATAATTACTTTTGGAATACTTTGCATTTTTTGTACTTCAGGCATCTTTATTGGACTGACGCGGGGACTAATCGCATAGAAGTGGCAAAGTTAGATGGACGGTACAGAAAATGGCTTATATTTTCTCTACTGGATCAACCAGCAGCTATTGCAGTCAATCCAAAGCTTGGGCAAGTATTACAGGACTTCTCAAAATTGTTTTCCATACTGTTTGATGACCAAAGATAAAAATCCGCACTTTAAAACTTTAGTGGAGTGACAGAATAGCAAAGGCAGTGATTTCCATATTAAATTCATAGAAGTTGCTAGTATCATCAATGAGGCATTTGTCTTCATTAATGTTAGGAAGCTTGTATGCATGGGCAGTTTATTTATTTGTGTGAGTGTTTTAGGGTTAGATATCAGGTAGATACTTGTATTGATGATAACACCAGGGAGACCAAATAAAGAGCTCCTTTTTATAATTCTCTGCCCACCACCTTTCTGAAATGGGGAAATTGATGGCAATCTGTCTTTACCACCTCCAGGAAATAAATACATCCTTCTTGGGTGAAAAGCAATTTAAATGTTTTAAGTAGTTTTACATCTTAGAATCATAGAATCATAATGATTGGAAAAGACCTTTAAGATCATCGAATCCAATCAGAATAGGCACAATCATAGCAGGCACACCTGCTAAATCTTGTGCCTAGGTGCCTCGTCTACATGTTTCCTGAACATTGCCAGTATTAGGTGTATTACTGTATTTGGTGATCGATCACAGGATACTAGGATATGTCCTTCTCTTGGCTAGAGTATGTCCATGCACATCCTCCTAAGTCCTTAATGCAGCTCCTTAACTCTGTAAATTTATAGTGAATGATAGATGCTGAAAGTGGTCACAATCACTTTTCATCCACTGCAAAAACTGATATTGAAATCCAGAATCAGGACAAAGGATTAAAAAAAAACAAAAATTCTTTGATATTTCTGAAACATATTCAGTGAACTCTGCAAGTTCTGTAGGCTCAGTTGTGAACTGGAACCTTCTGAACAGCTTTTAGCTTCACACCTGACTTGTTCCATGAAGTGTCAGAAAATGATCCCAGTGACCAAATTCCGAGTCATGTTAATTTGTTTTTTTTTCCAGTCTCATGTATTGGACTGACTGGGGAAGGCAGCCAAAGATTGAATGTGCCTGGATGGATGGCCAGCAAAGACAAATTCTGGTGTCTGAAGACCTTGGCTGGCCCACAGGTCTTTCTATTGATTATTTGAACAATGACAGGATTTATTGGAGTGATTCTAAAGAAAATATTATTGAATCAATGAGACCTGATGGAACTGACAGAACCATAGTGTTACATGGAGGTAAGAACATACTATTCAGTTACTAATAACTAAGTTGTATGCTAATAAGCACTCAGCCTTCACAAATGGAGCTTGATTTTTCAAGATTACCTTCCCTTTGAGTTAGCTTTAAAAAAAAAAAAAAAAAAAAGCACTGGTGGTATTTTCTGCTGCTTTACACTGAAATAAATAGCACACCAAGTACAAGGCTCACAGTGGTTGGAACTAGGCACGCTCAGGATAACTAATATGACCAATCTGGAGGATTCTTGCTCTTTTATATGTACTATTAAGCAGTCTGATGGTAGAGTGGCATGAAGTGATCAGTCATGTGGTCCTACATATATTGCTAAAAATATCTGAAAATCAACTTGTTAGATGAAATGCTAAGCTGAAGAATAATCACCTACGCTGCTGGAGATTTGCTGGCTGATAGTTTGTTGTTTCGTTCCTTTGAGAAGTAGGCAGTCCATACAACCTTGATGTCTTTGAAGGCCATTTATATTGGATAGCTAAAGAACGAGGAGAAGTCTGGAAGAAAGATAAATTTGGAAGTGGAGAGAAAGTAAAAGTGCTGACTGTAAATCCCTGGCTCACTCAAGTACGCATCTATCACCAGCATAGATACAATCAGTCAGGTAGGTAACCAGCATCCTAGATGAACCATTCCTTCCCATCTGATCTAAGTTAGTAATAATGTTTGAGGGGAGGGAAAAAAAGAAAAAGTAATATTCTGGTAATAAGAACTTCTTAGTAATATTCCAGTAATATGTCTGTCAGCAAGTGACAGAATGTATTTCTGAAAGTATAAGAATGGAATAGGCTGCCAAGTATTTATCTACATATCCGAAGCTATTTTGATGGCTGAATACTACTCCTTTCTCTTTACAGTCTTTTAGTAGTTAGCTATTGCTAAGTGACACAAGGGGAATCTATAAAGGTAGCATATAAAGTACTGCTCATTTAATACTGCCGCCAAGGAAACTATTTCAGGTTTGATACGTCTGCAGCAAGCACAGTGGGATGTTCAGAGGGACACAGGCTGTTCCAGCACACCCCTCCTTAGTGGAGAGATAGGCCTTTGGGAGTCGGACAGCTCTGTGGTGCTCGTGTCCTGGGAATGGTCTTTATCTTCATCTTGTGCTCCTCTGTCTCCAAACAGCCATGGTCTCTTTCTTAGGAAGAATGCAAGAAAAGACAGACAGAAAGTTTTGATATAAATTTGATATAAATATGAGAATCAGTTGTCTTAATGCTTACATTTGTTTAGATTTTTGATGTGTGATTTTGATGAGGTATATTACTACTTGTGAAATCCCCCTGCTGTATCCCAGCACATGCTGTGTTGCTTATTCAGCTCCCTTTATCACATTTTATTTCAGTGCCTAATCCTTGTAAAGATGTGTGCAGCCATCTCTGCTTGCTGAGACCAGGGGGATACACCTGTGCTTGTCCTCAAGGGACTCGGTTTGTGGAAGGCAGCAGCACCGAATGTGATGCAGGTAGAATAATTTATCAAGCTGGAAGTAAAAGCAAAGAAAGCTTTCGTTTAGAAATACAAATGCTTTGCTGAACTAGAAATATGGAGGCATGAGCTCGCTGATAGAGTAGAAGGTTGGTAGGTTAGGACAGCTGGCTTTTATTCTCAGCTGTCATGAATTTTTATGGTCACCTAGTCCTCCTTATACAATGTCTTTATGTCTCATTTTTAAAGTGCATATAGAGCTATCACTCCTGCCAGATCAGACCCAGACACCAGACCTGAGATCAAAGTGTTTGTTTGTTTTTAACTCCAAAATACTACATTTTAATTTTCCAATGTACTCATTTCAGAACTATGCAATTTCTGACAAACTGTGGTTTAACAAAGTGTGACTTACTATTATGTACAAGGTATTGTGTGATCGATATGGCAGAATACAGTATAAACTTGCAAAAAGCTTAAATAGCTCGTAGTGTGAACAGAGATGACTTCTGGATAGTTATCTTATGTTGGAAATCCTTTTAAGCGATTTAGTGCTTGATTGTTGCATTGCAGCAGAGCACTCGCCGTGCTTCCAGAAGCTCCAAGAAAGCACTTGGCCTTTTCTGAGAGGAAAGAGGATATTAATGCAGGATTTTTACTAGTCTGCACCCTCAGCTTCCTGTCACGAGGGTGGTAACCAGATGTCTTTGCATTTATCCTTGAAACATACCTCTATTACATACCCTTAAAACATAAACATACCCTTATTACATTATGTCTGACATCTCTTTTACACACAGCTTTACATCTGATTTATATTTTGTTAATAATTGATCATGCTTGCTCTTACTGCCGCAAGGTGAAGCTGCAGAAAGAGGAACTGCTAATATGATGTATTAGGCAATGGACTTAGGATACGCTGTTACTTGGATGAATAACACTGACTGCCCTTGCTATGTGCTGTTTATTGCTGTGAGAAAACACTATTTTATTTTAATTGGTGCTACCCTACATAAACTGCCTAGAAATTAAGAAAAAGAATTTATTTTGAGAAAATGGAAGAGACAACAAATAATCTATATAACACATGTCTGTATTTTGTCTCTTTTTTAATTTACATTTTGAACTTGATCTTAAGAATTTTGTTTGTTCTTTAATTCTGTATTTCTTTCTTAGCCAGTAGAATATGTCTGTCATAACAACCATACTGACCAAGCATAATTTTCTATATTCATTTACATTATTTTACCATTTTCTCATATTCCAGCCGAGGGAAAACAGAACGTAAGACCCCCGTATCTCCCTTTTGCGATCCCATTTAATTGAAGAGAGTTTTACCTGTAAGGAATGTTATAAGAACAGACATTCTCTGCTTCTGGCTGATTTAAAAAAAAAAATTCTTCTCTAACTTGTTCATTGAGAGTGACTGTCAATGGGCATCCTTAATTTATAGCCTATAATAACATCTAAGACCCAGAGCTTTTTCTGTGTCAGCCACGCTTTTATGACAGCATATCCAGAGTTCTTACCAAAGGCTAGTGCGATTTATGTTCCAAATTTCATTTGTTTTTCACTGGATTCATTATCAGAATAACATCAGAACTCTTGGAGGGTCGTGATCATGAACAGGCTTTGGTGCTACCTGGTATTTAGCAGCCAGTCAGCCTGTGCTCTGGCCTGGCAGAAAACTCTGAGGTTTTACTGTCAATCTTGCTATTAGGATGTCTGAGAGTTTAGAGTTCCTCTTGTATGCACATTTTCTTCACTAATTTTCTTCATAAAGAAATGCATCACAGCCTGTTACCTCTCTCTGAATAACCCTTTCTGGCTGGATAAAAGAGTTTGAGGCAGAGAAGGTAAAATACTGCTGTATTCTGAATGGAAAGTATTGAAGAAGGAAAGGGATGAATGAGAAATTGCATAGGCAAAAGAAAATACTGCTTATGAAAAAGATGCACCTTTTGAATTGTGTCTGCATACTTTTACTGAATAACCCATTGTTTTGCAAGAACAGGTTTTACTTGGATTGATAGATGATATGTGTATATGTATAATAGTAACATGCATACATGCTATTAAAAACAAAACTACTGCCTGCAGTTTTGTATATGCAAATTTTGCACAAATAACCAAAATATAGCATGGTAGTGTTTTGCTGAAGATGACTTAATAATGTATATATGACTTGGATTTTTTGCAGCCATTGAATCCCCACCAACAATGCCACCAGCATGTAGGTGCATGTATGGAGGAACATGTTATATAGATGAGAGTGATCTTCCAAAATGCAAGTAAGTCAGTATGTTGATATGGTCCAAGTTCTGGATCAGATTGTGCTGATTTAGTTTCACAAAAGAAAACAACTCTTCAAAATGCATCAGAAATGCTTCAGAAGATGTTATGTCTTTGCAATAACATGTTTGTAGCTATTACAGAAAGAAACATATAAGCATAAAATAATCAGCAAAAAGATGTATAAAAGGAGAAAAGTAGGCAAACCTCTCTGAAGTGTCTGATAAAAGCTGTGCCATAAAATTAAAACAGGAAAGAAGTCTGCTCAATGAATAGCATTCCAAGTTGCTTAGAACAGCCAGCAGATGCCACTGATGCTCCACTGAAGCAGAATCTTTGGCCTGCAGTTACTTTAGTTTTCTAACTCAGCACTTTTTATGTCCTTTTTTGATTCTGAGCAGATAGCAGATGTATTGTCTTTAGGTTTTTATTTTATTCTCCAGGGAGTTTAAATTTCTATCATGTGAGTAAACATTATGGCATATAATAATAATATAATATATAATAATAAAGGTGATATCTCAGTCTTAATAAAATTAAAATCAGTCAGCTGTCCTACTTATATTTACAGGTGTTCTTATGGCTACACTGGGAATTATTGTGAAATAGGATTGTCAAAGGGAGTGCCTCCTGGAACAAGTAAGCTTCAATTATATATTACTGTTGATACCTTGAACTAAGACACGTATCATACTGCAATATGATACTTGTTCGTGGTCAAACTTATAATTGTCTAGGCTCTTTTTAATACTAAACTCTGCTTTAATTTTTGTATATTCTTCTGTCTTTCATAGCAGCAGTTGCAGTGTTGCTGACAGTCATACTAATCATTATAACTGGAGTGTTAGCAGTGGGAGGTTTTTTTAACTACAGACGAACAGGCTCCATTTTACCAGCTCTTCCAAAACTACCCAGGTATGTTTCAGGCTGCCAGAGCTGTAATGCTTGTACACTAAAAAATATGCCTGTGGCTGCATATCTCTGGAAAATCCAGTTTGTTTCCCATGTGCTTGTTGTGTTGGAATATAGTGATTTCAGTGCTGCAGCAATTCTAGGGGATTTTTGTTTCTATGAAATATCGTAGTCAGTCATATCTTGTAACAAAGAGCTGTTTTCAAACTGTTCTGCATTACCAATTAAAGTGTAAAAGTTCAGCCATATAGAAGACTTCACCTGACAGATGTATGGTAGGGGATTCAATTCAAAAGGATAAAAAAGACTATAGTTATTGTTTTAATTTGTATCTAAAACTTTGTTATGATCTAACATTGAAAGACTGAACTCTTCTGCAACATTGTATTCATCTATTTAAAAACAATATGAGGCATGAGTAGTGAACTTGAAATGGAGATTTCAGGTTTTTTGTCAATGTGGCTTGGTTCACATTTTAACCTTCTTCCATGAGTTTGCCTTAGTGCTGCTGTTGGTTGATCCCTCATTAAACTGTTAACTGTTATCCCTCATTAAACTTTTCTTGGAGAATTAAGTTATAACTTACATGTTGCTCTCAACATGGGTCTCATCCATGTGCAACACTCACGGATCAGATATGCTACTTCTACAACATGTCAACTGGTCCCTAGGGGCACGGATAGTGGAGCATGCAGGCAAATGAGCAGCTGAAAATGAGAGCTTTAGCGTAAATCAATTCCAGTGAGGATGTAGAAACAGAAATATTACTGCTATGCTGCTATCTTCTTTTAGGCTAGTTTTAACAATAGGAGCTTGAAGTTTAACTCTGCAGTGAACGTATAGTTGTCTTTTTCTGAGGAGTCATGTGCTCAGTTTTGTGCAGAAGGTCCTGTGTTTGGTTGCTCACTCCGATCTCTCACTGGTCTTGTTGTTTTAGCATGATCAGAAGTTCCAACATTTCTTAACAGTGAGGGTGACAGGGTCCTGGAACAGGCTGCCCAGAGAGGTTGTGGAGTCTCCTACTTTGGAGATGTTTAAAACCCGCTTGGATGCAGCCCTGTGCCACGTGCTCTAGGTGACCCTGCGTGAGCAGGGGGGTTGGACTCGATGAACCCTTGAGGTCCCTTCCAACCTTAAGCATTCTATGATTGATGCTGTTCCTCCTAGCCCATTTCTGTTATTTCTCATACAAATCTAATGTGCACTTAGAGTTACCTTTAAGCTGTATGTAATGTGAACATTTGTCCATTATGAAAATGGTACTTTGTTTATATCTTGAATATTTGCATGCATAAACCTTATATATTGTTGGAATATTCACAAATCTGTATGCGATTGCAGTCACATTTTTCATCAGGTTCGGTGAATGTGGATGGGGTGACTTAGACTAGAAGGACTGTCAAACTAATGCAGGAATAATTCTGGGGCTAGCTTATTTAGAGCCAGCAAAGATTCCAAGCACTAGCAAGGTAAATAGTTTTAATCTCTCTCTCTCTCTCTCTCTCTCTCTCTCTCTCTCTCTCTCTCTCTCTCTCTCTTTCTCTTTCTCTTTCTCTTTCTCTTTCTCTTTCTCTCCTCCCCCCCCCCTTTTTTTTTTTCTTTTTTAAGTTTAAGCAGTCTTGTAAAATCTACTGAAAATAGCAATGGGGTAACTTTTCGATCTGGAGCAGATGTGAGTATGGACATAGGAGTCTCTGGTTTTGGAGCTGACTCTGCTATAGACAGAGCAATGCAGATGGTAAGGCCTAATTCTTATTTAAAAAAAAAAATAAGTTTTCATTTCATTGGCAGCTGAAAAGAGAAGTCTTATGTGTAAGAAAGATAGTGAAATGATAACTGTATTCTTGAAAGAGTAAGCTTTGGAAGATCATTTCCAAAAATGGATTTTTGTAAATTGAAAGTGAGGACAACATAAACTATTCTTCAGAACAGTATGACTCTCTTTTCTCAAGATTCATGTGGTAGAAGTGCAGTCAGCTATTCCCTTGAAATGTTTCAGGATATTCAAGAAATAAACAGTTCATGTGAAAGTAAGCACAGACTGTCCCTTGAAATGAGGAACTGGACTAGAAAGCCATTCCTGGGGATGTGGAGATTTTTACTGTATTGTAATTGTTGGACTTTTTTCTTCAAAGAATGAAAATTTTGCAGTGGAGTCGGGGAAACAGCCCATCACCTTTGAAAATCCCATGTATGTGACTAGAGATAGTGGAGCCAGTGGAACAAGTGCTGTTACAGTGGTTCGACCAACGCATGTGAGAGAAACTTGGACTTTTCTACTTTTTCTTAAGACCTTAGATCCCTTCTTTGCAATTGATTTTGTTTCTTCTCTTACAGGTAACAACAGCTAGTAGTGAGAAAAATGAAAATTTTGAAAATCCTGTTTATGCCTCTGTAGTATCTGCTAGTCCAAATGAACCTCCTCAGAGTTCAGATGCACCTCAGGTAGTATGATAATATGTACAAATATTTCAGAAAAGTGTTAGATATTTGTTACTGTTAGCAGGTCCTTTTAGGGCATTTGTTCTATGTGTTAGTACAGGATATTTGAACAATTAATGTAAAAAGTATTGTCTTATCTAAGCTATTCATGTGATTTGTGGAAGATCCATTTTTATTTCTTAAACCCATCTGAAAAGGCTGATGGTGGCTTGTTTGCAGGACTGCATTTTCACCTGCACTGCCTACTAAAAAAGGACCTCTTATGAGTTTTGAAATGTGAGCTGTCATCAACATCTTGCTTTACAGTTATCTCCCTCAGTAATTTCTCTTGTGTTGCTTTTAGGACAGTTCTTTTTCTTCTTTGATCTGTTTGTATAATGATAGGCTTCCATGAATAAATGCAGTCACTTTTACTGACTTTTGGCCTAGCCTTGTGGTACTACATTAGGTGAAAGAAATGTAACTCGATATCTAGAAGAGAGGAAAATTGTGTCCTGTGCTTAGCCCATCTATTGATGAAGATTGGGTTACCTTGAACACATTATGCAACCATTTTCTTTCTCTTCCTGTACCCTGCCTCACTGAAAATAGTCTAAACGAGAGATCTTTTGAGAATGAGAATGACATGGCACAGTATTTAATGAGGAAATCTGAATCATCTACCATACCATGACTTAGTTTGCTGTGCCAATAAAAACCTAATTTATTTTCTGCTTTGGCAGAATCTTTTGTACAACATGGTGAGGTTGCTTGACTCATGAAAGGGTGAAAGATATCTGAAGAATTATGGAATGGGAAATTTCAAATATGATTTGTATATTTTCTTATACTTTCCGTGATAAGTCTCCAAAGCAGTCCATATGTTAACAACACTTGTACTCCCATCTGCAGAAAAGAATCTAAATAATTCACCTTTTTTCTTGTGCATATTATTGTTTTTTACTTTAAAGACTGGTGGAGTTCCTAAACTGCAGGCCTCCACCTTCAGCAGGCCTTGAAGTATTTAAATGGACTAAATTAATTAGTGGTACAAAATGGCAATATGGAAACATCTATCAGAAATTGCTGAGTTAGCATTCAACACAAGTGAAATTGAGAACACTTCCAACAACAGTGCTGTTGTTTTGCAGAGAAATGGTGAGAAAAAAATGTTTCAAGGTTTTTTTTTGTTTGTTTGTTTTTTTATTTTTATATTTCAGGAATCAAAATGGAGTTTCTTCAAGAAAAAGCTGAAACAAAGCACTAATTTTGAAAATCCAATATATTCAGAGGTATTGCTTCCTATTGTATCCTGCTTTTTCTCAGCCTGTCCTATTTAGCTAATGTGCTGTTGGACTTTGTCCTTGCTTCCCAAGGATAAAGATTGTGGGTAGATTCTGCTGCTAAGCGCAGGTCAGGATGGGTCTGAGATAGTTCTGAGTAAAGTTGCTGAGTCCCAGGTCACATGAAGCTCTCAAGAGGTGTCCATGGCAGCTTTCCCAGCCCAAATACTGCTCTGGGCTCTCACGTGTTGCCTCCAGCTGGCTAGTGCAGTCTGGGACAGCTCAGGGTTCCAGAGCAAATGAGAGGTTCCTGTGCTGCGACTGGGAGCAGAGTGTCTTAGGGGTGCATCACAGTCATTACTTCAGCACTGCACAGGAATTTAACAGCTTTATGTTTTGCACAGACTTGTTTTTTTCCATCCAGCCAAGTTCTTGAGTTGGCTCTTTTAAGACAGTATGCCAACTGGTGACGTGTGCTGGAAGAATTGTCCCATGGCTGAGTATGAAGCTTCTGGGTTCTTCTACTCACTTGAGAAAGGTTGGATTAATTGGCTCCTCCTAAAAACTGCTCACAAAACAAAGTGGTACCACTGTAATTCATACTAAAAACTTCATATTTCTATATGCAAGTATATTCCTGACATTAAACGTTGAAGTGAAAGTCAGGGTAAGTTTGCAGTAATGTATTTGTCTGAGCTGTACTGAGCTGGAAATAGTATTTAAGTTTTGTGATAGGTACTGATTTACAGAAATAATATATACATTATACTTCAACAAAATATTTGGATATTTATTTAGCACTTCTAAAAGTTAAGGCTGAGTATATTGAACATTAGAATGTAAATTTGAATTTTATGATTATCATTTCAGATGGAAAAGGAACAGCAACAGGATACAGAAAATGTTCCTACTCCTTCTCCCTCACTGCCTCCTAAGATTACTCTGAAGAGAGACCATGCATTAGCTTATACAGCAACAGAGGATACATTTAAAGACACCGCCAATCTTGTTAAAGAGGACTCTGTTGTATAACTAGGTAACTCATTTAGGGAAAAATTAGACACATCCATTTGCACATATTTTTTTTTATAACAGAAGAAAGTTCACATTCAAATGCTTTATAAAAATATATACACCTTTCAGCCAGTGGCTGGAGATGTATGTTGAAACTATGCCTTGTTTTTTTTGGTGTTTTTTTTGGTTTGTTTGTTTGTTTTGCTTTTCTTTTTGACAAATGCCAACTGCTATTTTTATGAACAATTATCATGATGTACTATATGTATATCTTTGCACTGAGCTGTCTGAAAGTAATGTTATATATTGTATATGTGTAAATTTTTGAAAGATTATCTTGTTTGTTGATACTGCTAGTACAAAACTGTGGAATTGGTTGTATGTTTAGGGATAAATTCATTATATAAATGCTTAAACAAAAAAAAAAAAACAAGGCAAATATAGGAACATTACTGATTTACAGAATCTTTGGATATATAATATTTGAAACAGCACCTTCAAACACTTGTTCTGGTGCATCTTTACCACCTATTTTGTGTGTACTGTATGCAAAAATGGGTGTCTGTTTATCTTGCGTTAAGCAGAAAATGGAAGAGTCCTAGTTATGCTGAATAGTTACCTGTGCAAAACACTATTCTTGCAATATTTTTTCTGAGATAGAATAATTTCCTCTCAATTTGTAAGACTCCTACTTTTCCTTTATATCCCAATTAAAACACTCCATTAATAGTGTTCTTAAAAAGATCTGATATATTTAGATTGTAGTGCCATGAATAATTTCATAGTTAATTTAATGAGATTTTTCTCCTGCTCATTAATGGAACAACTCTGTTCTTGGCTGGAGTCTCTGAAAGTCATTTGTACTGTTAAATGAAGTAGCTAAATTTCTAAAACACCTTATTTTCAAACAGTGAAATACAGAAGATACTGGTTCATTTAAGAAGCAATTCAACTTTTTTAATGTGAAAATTTAATATTATTGACTATTTATTTCCTGAGGTGGACATAATAGAAAGGGAAAGTTTCTACTGATAAAATCCTTGTAGCTAACTGGTTATTTCCATGACCTTTTATCGGAATGTACTGTACATCTTACTAGCTTTTCTGTGACCACGTAGTTACCACAACATGAACCATTGGAGGAGAGTGTGAGTACCACTGTAGGAACGTGTTATTCAGCATTCCTGGCTAGCTACTCATGTTTTAAAGATTTCTAAATTTTTAATAATTGAGACTTCTGCTACTAGATTGTTTTATACCTGACTTCTCAAAATACATAGTATTTCTATTAGACTACTTGTAATTATGTTGTAATGTACTTTGATTAGAAAAGACAACTGGAAAATGATGCTGCTGAATAAGTCTAATAAAGGTATTATTTTATCATATCTTCATTCCATATCTTTTTGGGTCAAGCCTATATGCACTTCTGAGTGGAGACTGCAATGCACTTACAAGAAGAAACAGTTCATTATATAAAGTAAAATAAGAGTAGTGTTTACTCGTTCACACAGCGTGTGAAGTGGTTGATAGAAATGCAATTGAAGTAACCACTGTAAGTGTGAAAACTTTGAAGCAAGAAGCTATTAGTGATTATAAAAGACTTTGAATATTGAGATGGTATAATTGATGAAATTCTTAGTCTAGTAAGCTTTTGTATCTCAATACTTGAATGTAGAAAATTCCTTAGAACCTGGGACATAACCTACATCTCTGCAAGGCTGTGAGGAATTACTTCTTTTAAAAACAGTATGCTATTCTTTAAGGAATAAGTTCACAGTCCTTTAACCATCTTAGGGAGAAAAGGTAGAGGGCTGATATTTCTGTAAGACTTGCATGCAGTTATACACCGCAAAAAGAGACATCGGTTTTGTAAATAATATTTCAAACTGATTAGTTGCAGCCCAGTTTTGCTTAAAGTTGCCTAAAGGTGTCAGCTATATATCAGAGAGATTTCTGTGTTCCCCAAAAGAATTTTAACTTTTCAGATGTAAAAGAAAACTGTCCCTGGGGTATGGCATGGTTAGGCAGTATGTAGATTTGATTATGCTTAGCATACCTGATGGTAAAGGATCCCTAAGCTTTCACTGGGCCCTCTCCTCCCACAGGGATACCACAGTGTACCCTTCTCAATATGCAAAACTTAGCTTTTGCTCTTCTGTTCAAAAGAAGCTTTAGCTTTCTCCCTAAGTTCATTCTCCAGTTCTAATCTCCTTATGAGAGCAATCACTGTTTGCATTCTGAATTTTGGACTCTATACTGATTGAAAGAAGGCCCATTGTTAGAGGTATTAGCACCGTTTTGTTCTTGCTCACAATAGGGCTGATAAAGTAAAACCAAGTTATTTTCTTGAGCATTCTCTCTACAGCAATCAGGCCAGGGAGGACTGTACCTTTGCAAATATTTGTGATGAAATGAAATAGATTGAATATCTTTTTTTTTTTTTTTTTTTTTAACTGTTTAGTATGGAATAAAACCTCTGTGAAATTCTTAAATGATACTTTGTCAATTTTGTATTCTCTCCCTTTTTTACAAATGTGCATACACAGGGAAGAAACTCCTTTTCTTCCATTTGGAGTTGTGACCTGTGTGTGGTATTTTTGTAAGCTTAATTGAATAACATATTAATGATTAATCACCAACACAAATCTATGGCAAATAAAACCTTTACCCCTTCAATTTTCCTATCTCTAGGAACACCGGTATGTCAGCCTCTGGTCAGCCACTTAGCAGATAAGTATAAAGAGTGTACAAGAGGCACACTAATCTCAACTGGCATTTTACTGTTCTGAACACAGTTTGTACAGTCAAACTAATTGGCTGTAAAATACACTAAATGACCTGTTTCATCTAATGGGTGAAGCAATTGTGCTTATAACTTGCAAAGCACATTGAGGACCAAAGAAATCTTAGAATTTGTTATACATACACAGTTCTCTCAAACTATGCTAATATTAGGAGAAAGTTTATATATAAATACTGCTTTGCATATTGATAGAGTACAGTTGAGTTTTGATTTTTGTTGAAATTGTGTATCTTTAAAATAACTTATGTCTCATGTTTGTATAGTTGAAGAGCCAGCTGATCAGATGTGGTCAAATACTGCAAAAGTAGCTTTCTGAATATGTTGCCAGAGCTGGGCTTTGTTGTTTTTTCATGTCTTGTGTTCAGAAGCTTGTAAAGCTTAACAACTCCTTGATAGGACAGGATGAACAAAGTTTATGAAATAGGTGAATTCACCAGAGTAAATGTCTGGTAGGGTACATGTAATATAGTTGGAAACTTATTGAAAGAGCAATGCTGTGTTTTTAATCAACTAAAAGCTCTTTGTTGATGATGTCTACTTGAAAAACTGGGTGGTTTTTGTTTTTTAAATAAGAAAAAAATATCTAAGTGGTTTATCAGTTGAATGGCACTAACCAGCTTAGCAGCTGAGTATTGTATAAATGCATACGTTTATGCAAAATTGATTATCACTTGAGAGAATCAGAAAAGACCATGAAACAGGATGAATTTACTATTCTGTTTCTAAATCAAAAAGTCCAGGGAAAAAAAGAAAGAATTAAAAGTCTTTTCTTTAGTCTAATTAGTGGTAAAGAAGGCAGCATCTGGTTTTAAGAGAAACAACAAATATTTCTGTAAAGATTCAACTGTTTAATACTAAATATTAATTAGAACTCCAGGAACGGATCTGCCACTGGCTGCTGGAGTTGGAAAAAACATACACAGCAGCATGTCAGATAAACAGGTTGGTGCGTAGCAGAGAAAAAGCCAAAAGAACTTTGCATCCCATCCAGCTCCATATCGTGCCCTGGGGTACTTTGCTATCAGGGCATGTTCCATGCATTTCACGACCTTAGAAATATCAGAGTCACACAGTCTTCTCACTGATAATCTTTGAGCTTTTATATCTGTAAAGAAGAAAATAAATCTGAAAGCATTTGTGTAACATTTTCTGATAGAAGATTTTTTACATTCAAAGGTATGACTGCAACTTCTGTAGATGTATTCAGGCTTGCTTTAAACTACTGGATCAAGTACTGAGAGCAGTGTAGCTACAGCAGAGCAGAGACCAGCAAGGGATGCAGAACAGTCAAGAACCAGGTAAAAACAAACCTCCTTAGCCCATATTGTAGGCTAGAAGTTGCCCACTGTAATGCAAGTTTGGTAAGCCAAACTCTTATAAATATGACTGTAGTAGTTATTTGCTCCTTAGGCATTTTGCCCCTAAGTGTGTAAGGACTAAGAATAGTACCAAGATCATCCCACTGATCTTACAGGGGAACTAGTAGCATAGGCCTTATCTAACGTACATGTATTCTAGAAGAGTCATCAATGGTTTATTAAACAAAGTTAATGAAATACAACAAACATTATTTTTGTACTTACATTCAACAAAATATTTTTCTCCATAGGCATCTCTGATCTCAGGAGTCAGTCTGTTCCAAAGTCTTAAGAGGTCTCTCTCAATGATATCTGAACTAACTATTCCTGTCTTAAAGAAACCGTGCTCTATAATGCTTACTTTCACTCCAAAATGCTGAATCTCTATCCTAGGAAAAACAACAACAACAACAATGACAAAAAACACAATGATGATCTAATATTGGCATAATTACTAAACACAAGTCAGTAGAGAGTGTTGCATTAATGAATAATTAAGACTTACATTCTTCTTATATCACAATAATTCTATTCTGCCTATCATTGTAAAAATGTAGCAGGCAAGTAAGTGAGAAACAAGTCAGTATCCGGTAGAGTCCCAGATATTCTGTGTGGTTTGTTCTGAACTGGTGTAGGAGATGTGACAGCCAGCTCCATCTGAATCATGTATTACCAAACTGAAACTTTGACCATTTCAGAAACTGCTGTGTCATTCCAGCTGCTAATATTTTAGTAGCAGAAACAGATTATAAAGCCTGGAAAAAAAGGTGTAAATGATCAAAATTATTTGGTTGGATTAGAACCCTATATTCAGTTATGTCGTTAAATGATTACAGTTAAATTGTTAAATGTTGCTGCTGTAAAAGTTACTTTGTTTTTTGACAGTAGGATTCCCTCTGTGTAATTTGAGCTGCAGTGCAGCTCTTTTAGCATGTAAATGGGCCCTTTATCCTATAGGACAATTTCAGAGACTTATGGTGCTACATTCCAAAGAACGTGAGGATTTAATAAATACTAGTGTTTAAGTCTATGTAACCTTGCTGTATATAAGCATTCACAAAGGTTTGCAACCAACCTTCTTAGTGTTTGTGAGGACAATACTCATCTGAGTAGGCCTCAGCTGCAGCAAGGCAGTGCAGCACAGCTGTGCAGGCTGCTCAGCAGACTTTTCTGAAGTTATAATAGTCTAATTGCTGCTTAGAATCACCCAGCTTGGCCTGTTAGTGGCAACGGAGGTGAAGTGGAACATTTGTGACATAGGAAAGTCATAGTTGTTTTATGCATATATAAAGTCATAATTGTTATGAGCATAAGGAGATGGTTTTAGCTTGAGATGGGAAGGTCTACACATATTGTTGGTATTTTACTGTGTGGAAAAAAATAATGTATAAGGCATATAGATTAACTATAATGCTTTATTAAATAGGAAGAAAGAGTGCTCCCTTACTGAATTTTATGTAAACATACAAAGCTTTCTGCTTACCTGCTTACCACAGCTCCGCAAAAATACATTTGTAAGGGAAATTTAAATCTAATAGCAGCAGGATCTTGGACCTGTATTTCACTGAGTTATGAAAGGATAAAACGATAAAGGATGCAGAGTAGGACCAGCAAAAGAGGATGAACATTGAAGACCCCAGAGTCTGAGAATCAGACCCCTGCTGCAACGTTAAACATCTCCAACCCATTTCTGGTTCTGGACTGGGCTGTAAGCGCCTGGAGATGGGTCTCGCAGACTTCAGCAGGTTGAGAGCACTCAGCAAATCTGTTTATTGTAACTCTACAATGCTAGTAGTTATGATTCTATGGTGCTAAATTTATTAGGGTTATTTACTGTGAATTATCGTACTTAATTGTAATCACATACTGCCAAATTTAAACAAATCTAACTGACCTAATTGTATCTACTATTGCCATGCTTTAGCTATTGCAATTAATGCAAGCCATTTAAGGTATGGCAATACTTCAGATAGTAACATTTTCTTTTCTCCTCACTGTGTTGAGTATCAGTGCCATTATTTTGCTTTTTTATTTCCATATTTTTAAAAAGAAACTCTGTTGTGTATGTGCATGTACACTTTTCTAATCCTTATGCAATCATGGGACATGTCCAGGATTCTCCTGCCTCACGTATGTCTGCGAGTCTAATATTTACCAAGCACCATGTAAACAGTAAGTACAACTTGCCCAGGAAGATCTGGATATTTGTCCAGGCTATACTGTTGATTTACTTGTGTATATACAGTGGGTTTATGTGTCCTATGGCTACGTGCTTGCTATTTGCACAGAATATGCAAGCACTTTCCAGTGCAGTTCCCCAGTTTCCAGTTCTGTATTACCGGAGATAGAAATCGCAAAGAAATGACCAACATCATTGCCTTTTTATTTCTTCCTTTAAGGAAGATTGCAAGGGGAAAAAAAGGCAAACATACAGTCACTTTCCTTAAAAAAATATTTAGAATCCATTTTTTAATTCATATACATGTTTCTAACAACTCACCGTAGAATGTCAGAGAAAGCTTCCATTCCCCATTTGGACAGGCTGTGGCCACCTCCTACAAGTGCCACAAGGCCTTTGGCGTTGATGAGATTGACTATTCTTCCTTCAGCTTTTTTCAGAAGCGGTAGAAGTTTCAGGGTGATTTCAATCAATCCTATTAGACTAACCTCCAGAACTGAGTGGAAATCTTCTATCCTTAGCCAGTCAGTGGGTGCCAGAGGGGCTGTTCCTTCAGCATTGTTTACCAAGCCAAAAAGCCCTACAAAGATTCCAAAAATATCTCTTTCAGTGTGTGGCACTATCCTACCTGCTGAGTAGGATTTCATGTGTAGCATTAGGAACCAAGCACAGACTCCACAAACATTTCAGTGAGATGCATACAGATAACTGGGATTTGTTTCTAAGTATCTGGCTCTATGCTGTGTTCCTGGCAAAAATTTTGAAGAGCCTATGCAATGACTAAATGAGAATGGGTAGAGCACTAAAAACTTATTTCAGGTGGAGAGATGGGCCATCATGTTGGGCTCTACTGCCCTGATCTACTGAGGTATGTTGGCTCTTGCTATGCACACACTTTCTGTGAAAATCAGATAATACACATAGAAGTGAAGAGACTGAATATTTTTCTATGTTGCAGTCTAAAGTCTAAATTAGACATATAGAATTAGTCAGTACTTCTAAAAATATTAGCTTAACCTTGTGCAATGATAATACTGCTTTACTACCTTATAAATTACTTGAGGAGGTTTAGATAAGTAGTGACACTTCTAAGAGTTTTCTGGGAACAGCCTGTCCCTCGAGGGAGAGGCTGAAGGGTCAGTGCTCAGTGTCGTTGAAGAGTTGCTCAGAAGGAGGAGAGTGTTAGCAGTGGTTAATTGGACTGAGAAGGTTCCACTTCCCACAACTTGAAGCAGAGGCCTGCTTGAAGAAAAACTTCTGAAGAGGTAAGTTCTAGTAATTACTTTATTCTTGCCCTCATTCATTCTACTTTAAAAATGCCTGGGACTTTCCATGAAGAACAAGTGTTTTATAAGCTTGGAGGAAAAAGGCCTACTGATACAAGATGCTGTTTTAAGAAATTAATGAATTAACCATCTTATCAAATATTTAGGACAATTGTTTATTACATGAGGTAGTTGCAGTGCTATATTCCCCTTTGGTTACGCTTAGTAATGTCTTGTCTGAACTAGTGGCACTGTAAAAGAAAGGCACATCACAAATGTATATATTTACCAAACTCCTGTTTACCTTTTATTACACTTCACACACACAAAAAATCTGCTGTTGAGTCATGTTTTTAAACCCACTCATAGGTATCCAAGGACAAACTCTTCCATTTTGTTTTAGACAAGTGCTTGGAGGTATATGATGGCAGTATTGAGAACTACCTCTATAACAAAAGAAAACAAAATGCTGAAATAAAAACTATTTGTTACAGTCAGTGTGACTGTTGTGTACATTGCAAAAATCAAACTCACTTAATCCTGCAAAAAACACCCTCTTTTTCTTCCTAGAGGAAGAAGAAATGAGCCTGTGCCAGCTATTTTCTACTGGTTGGGCTGACTTTCTGGTCAGGGAAGTTCCTTGAGGTACCTCTCTCCCAGGTGAAACTCTTAAATCGTAGCAGAAAAAAATTGAAAAACATGTAGTAATGGTCTGGTTTTAACAGTTTGAACAACTAGATTTTTAGGCTCTCTGTTGGTAGAAGTGCAGTCAGAAGCATTGCTGGAGACAGGCTTTGTGAACTCGGATGGCTTATGAGTCAGAACTGGGGAATGAACCTGCTCCCTCGGGGAGAGGAGCCCTCCTATGCAGATAGTGGGGAGGCTCCAGAACTCTTAGCCCAGTTACCCTTGGTTATACTGGAGCATTTTTTTATGGGCACCAACCTTATCACTTACCCTTTCCAGCAGTTTCTTCTGTCACAAATAACACAGCCCTAGTAATGCTGCTGGAGTCAGCCAAGTTCAGGTTCACTGTCTTTAGTGACGGTGAGCAGCAGGACTGCAGGTCTTGCCTTCCTCTTTCTGTGGCGCACGCAGCAATGACTGGAAACCCCCTTTTGTCAAGCCATTTAGCCAGTGAGTTTCCCAGGCCAGTGTCACAGCTTGTTATGAAGATGTGCTTTCCACTCAGGTCTCTTACTCGAAGCCTGTCTCTGACGAGACAGTAAATGATAAACGAAAGCATGGACGCCAGAATTCCTACGTGCAGTGAGCCTGAAAGCGAGAACTATGAGCAGATAGTTACTGGTCTAGAAATACAAAGGACTAAACATGCTCAGCCAGTGCCCCAGCTGCCTTAGACACGGTTCCAAGTGCAGGACTTTGTTGCTGCTTGCAGCCCTTCCAGCTCTCTGGAAGACCGCTGCTGGGGCAGCAGCTTTGGCGCAGTGTCACTGGTACCCGTGAATAATAGATGCCTTGGCAAAAACTTCTCTTGACCTCATTTTCAGTAGGTTTCTGCTCTTTTCAAGCTTTGCCTGCCAATCTGCCTTGTCCACACCATCCTGTCTGGAGGTTTTGGACTGAAAGAAACTATTGTGTCAACTTTCCATCGCCCTAGTCACCACCGTTTTTTTTTTCTCTCTCAATACTGGTCATTAGTTGTTCTAATACTGGAAAAGAGGAGTTTTTCTGGGAAGGAGGACAACTGTCTGATAATCTGTATTATGCTTCTGGAGGTACTCTTCTAATTTGCAATGTGGAAGCAGAGTGACCCCCAGAATGTCTAGAAAAGCCTAAGCAGTAATGGTGGGTCTGCTGACTACTTTGTTGTGAGATTTGTGTTGTGTGTGATGACAAGCTATTTTTTAGGTCAGTGCTGGAGTCTTCTGCATCTCTTTCTGTCATTATTCCCTGTTCAGTGCTGATGCACAGTGAAGTGGAATACATAGTGAGAACTGTGTATTTGTATAAATAAACGGGGAAATGCATGTGAATGTTGTCTTCAAGAGGAAGCAGTGAGGAAATGCACAATTTCTAAACCCTAGTGGAGAGGATACAGCTTGCTACTAGATGCTACTATTTGCCAAGGTAAACATAGAATACTATTCTCAACAAGCTAAAATCTTCCTTATTAACAACTACTGGCTTTCTATTTGTATTTTCTGGTTTGTGCAAGAGCTAGAACAAAATAATTAATTACAGTGTACCTTTATGTACATTTATGAGAAGGTTAATCAACATTTTCCAGTCTAATGTTCGTACATCCTGCCAGAGAAACTTTTCTTCATAGATGGTGAGGAACGACGGGCTCTAGTTAGGCACATAGATACAGAGAGGTGGAGACATCTAGCCTTTAAAACTAAAAGAGTGAATTAAAACATTCATTTTCATTCAAATCATTCATTTAAAATTCTAGTACTTCCAGTATTTAAGCATAATCATAGAGGAAGAGATTTTTCTTTTATATTCTTCTATAATTGGAGTTTTCTAGAGTTAAAGCATTCTTTCGGATGATTGTTCTGTGACAGCCTTACTATCTGAATATTAAAGGAAATCTAATGTATTAGCCCTAGTTCCTGGAGCCTTTCTTGTTTTTTTGTTCCTACTGAGTTGTTGGAGTAATTTGGATTTACTCTAGTTTTTATATTTCACTGTCATTTAGGCAAGTAGAGGTGACTAAGAGCATTGTTTTAGAATGTGACAGTGAATTAATGTTGGATTCTAACAAAATTAATCAAAGTTGATACTCTGTATTCATACCCACCTAATGATCTTATTTTACATATTTGGATGTTTTGTTGGCCCTGGTGTTTGATCTATGAGCAACTGGTTAACTTTATCTGGTTTTAAAATCTTAAGCAAATGCAAAATATTTGAGAGCGCGCTTCCCCTTCCAGTGCAATTCACAGAAGGGCTCCCACTCATTTTTGGGGGAGGCATTAGAATTAGTCCTGAGCTGCACTGGAGATCTGTAAACTCTTAGGTTACTGAGCCAGTAAAGCAGAATAAAGAAATTGAGCAAAGAAAGTTTCTGCATGTTGTGAAGTACCTAGCACTTTATTCAGACCCTGTAGGTGCTTGAGTAAGCAGCAGTTAGTTAAAATCCCTCTAGAAGAAAACAGACTAGAGGTAATCTTGTGTGTACACTGAAACAGGTACTTCATTTCTTCTCTTAGCTATTCTACAGATACACGTTGCTTTTACTACTCACTAGCGCGTTAGACGTGAGCTCTCTTTCGCTCTGGTACTCACATTCAGGGGTGACATCTGCAAGCTCTCACTAGGTTTCCAGGTGCTCACGAGTTGCCTTTTACGGTTGCTTCCAGTCTCAGAGTTGAATCAAACTCATACACTTGCTCAACTAAACTTGCACAGCGATAGGTTAGAGAAAAATCTCACTGTAAATTTTGTCTGGTGCTTTGTGGTCACTGTGCAAACGCTGACAAGTGTGGCCAGCTTCCCTGCTACTGGTTCTGACTTCTGCTCTGAGGCTTCTCTCTTCGTGACTTCCTCGGTATTAATCTTACATGTATGCTATGTGCCTGCCTTTTCTGCCTCATTGTATAGGCATTGGTGGCCTATATATAGTAATCTACAAAGCCTGGGCACTGTCAAGGCTCATTACCGAGAACTAATCTACTCAGCTAGGCAGGAATGATCTGCTGCTTATGTTAAAATTGCCAAGAGTCTTTCCATTGTTTTAAAAGGAATTGGGTCAGTGCTTCCCAGCTGAGACCACTGCTGCCATTTTTTCCTCTTTATGTGAGCAAGTTATTATTGGCATGATTTGATCCTTTGGGGACAAAAGTTGGGGAAAATAATACCTTGTTTGGCAAGCTTAGGAGCTTTTTTCTTTTTTTATAATAGTCTAGGTGGCAGCCTTGTTATATTTGAAACAAATCAGTTTCCAAACAACATTTTTCAAAGAAAAGCTTAAGTTCTACCAAATATGCAAAACCTACAGTTTGCATGAGAGAAGACTCTAATGTATGACTCATAGACTGCTTCATTTGTTCATTTATTACTTGGCCCAGACTTTGCTGAGTACTTCTGATCCAACTGATAAGAAAATCCCTACTAAAATCCCTGCTTCTTTTGCCACTTGGTGACAGAGCCCAGCTCGGGTGCGGGCTGCTATCACCCTTGCAGCACTCTGTAGAGAGTCAGTAGAGAAGTGTGACTTGCTGGAGACTTGGAGCCAGTGCACATGCTTTTTAACAGGCGACTAGCGTATATTTCTCCCCTAGCACAAATCTAGCAGATGTTCTTGTCAGGGCTGCCCAGTCCTGTCCGAACTGATTCGAGTGACAGGCTGCTCTCCAGATTGGTTGAGGGGAGTGCAGAACGGCTGCCTGCAGTCAGCAGTGGATTGCTTCTCTAGGGCTAAGGCTACATTGTGTTCTCAAGACAGCATTATTACTAACAACCTGTTTATTAACTACCTTTATGACATGTGGCAGTCCTTTGCCACATAAATATAGGAGGGAAAAAAAGAAATTTTCTGATGGCTTTATTCTCTGGATCCTGCTTTTGAATTGTAGAAAATTCATCTGCTTCAGAAAGCAAATCCAGCTCCAGCATCTCAGAAAACACTGAAACACAGCATCCTTTCGCACAGAGGATTTCTTACTTGCTGGGAGCACGTTATTTGAGGGGAACATAACAGAAGACAAATTATCTAAGCAAAATGTGAGCTTTCTATTACAGCCTGTCATGAGGCAGTCTTACATATACACCACACAGTACAGCATTTGAATGTCTGATTTTGGATCCATAGCGGCATTTCTTAATGAAATCCCTGACTCCTAGAAAGAACATGGAAAAATGACACTGCTTAAAACATACCATTGAGAACAGAACTGAGATTCTCAAGTGAAAAAACAAGAAACTACTATCATTCCTGCTTCATAAATACAAATTTTGAAGCATAATTTTATATATTGGTTCCAACAAACTAACAGAAGTTGGATCTTATGGGTGCAGTCCCTGAGTGTGTTCTGACTTAACATCTGACTTTGTACAAGTCACCAGTTATCTCCTGAGTGAGACTTCTAGTCTCTAAAACAAAACATATTTACATATGACAGTATGTAATGCACACGTGTCTTTTACCTTGTGAGCCTTCACCTAGCCTTGTGAGCTAGCAGGACATGTTGCGTTTTACTCTTTTTGGAAGTCGCTGGGTTTTGTTCTTGTTTTCTTGGTTGACTTTTGAGTAAATAAAGCCTGTGATTCCAGGGCAGAAAATTCGAGCAGAATCTGATCCTTTATACAGTGAAACATGTCTTAGGAATACATTGAACGCCTGATGTTTTTCCTCCTTTTATAATTTAAATAGATTTACAATTTGTGTATATTTACAGGGGCCAAGAATTTCACTGAAAGGTATGGACTGATCTCTTGTCTGAATAGCTAATACATCATACAGATTTTTGACAGGGAAGTCACTAGCTCACATGAGAGCTCTACAGTAGCCTTTCACTTAAATGTTAAATAGGAAAACTTGTTTTTATCTCACTTTTCTTGACAGTCTCAATTTTAAAAATAAAATCTCAAATAGCAGAGCCATCAGTATTTCAGTAGGAGTAGCTAGTTCAGAGGTGTCCATCCCAAGCCTGCTCAAGAAGGAATAACTTTTCAGAAAGCTGAGATGCTATAAATCAAAGGAACATGCTAAAGCCTAAGTGTAAACTGTGCTGTGAAAAACAGAATAACACTTTGCAAGCTCCAAGGAAGACAGATTGACAACCGGCAATATTTAGATTGCTGCTGGGTAGCTTGCTGTTTAGCCTGATAATGTCGCTGCAAATTCACCAGCATGAAGAAAGCATTTGTGAAGAGAGCATTTGTTCCATCACTGAGTAGTTTCCATGGCAGTAGGAAATGACTTTCTGAGCAGTGTGCAGTTTCAGGCCTGGCAGAGGGGCCTCTGCTGTTCTCAAACATTTTGTCATGATTAATTCTAATGGAGCTAGATCTTAGAAGGCATTTGTGTGGGAATTTAACAGGAAAAATTAAAGTCTCCCTGCAGGAATTACTCATCATCTCACAAAAACAAGGCTATTATTTTTATGCCAGAAAGTAACTTCCAGACACGAAGTGCTGCCAGTTTAGATTTAAAAACAAACCAAAAATACTCTTAGCTCTTCAATATGGTGGGTAGTGGGCTCTTCTCTTGTCTTTGCTAGAGTCTGCAATCTAAGTTCAAAGCAATGAGCCCTTTGCAATACAGAAGTAGCTGGACTGACAGGATTTTACTGTGCTGACCAAGGAGCTGCCTTACCTAAGCCCTATAAAACCATGTGGCTGGAAGGGGTGTGTGGATCCCTGCTATCTTGAGGATGTAGGACACTTTGTTTTGCTCTCTCTCTAGTTAGGATTGCACCTAGCGAAGGCACCCACAGTTTTCTTGATTTCAAAATTAAATAGGAGTGACTCTACTAAAAAAAGTAGCCTCAGGAAGAGGATTTTACCCTCCTTGCTAGTTTGTTTTGCAGGAGTTCCGCAGAGGTTTCTCCCACAGTAAGGCCATATTTCCATTCTTTCCTCTGACTGAAAAGACTTATCTTCCCGTTTTAGGAGACTGAAAGCTACTTTCCCTGGCTTCCTAGGATACTTTAAGAGTGATTTATGGAACTTACGGAGCCTTAAGGATTCTCAAATTGACCACCCAAAATTTGGAGGAACTAAAAAAATCCAATAATTCCTGAAAGTTTAATAATGACTTTGTTCTCTGGCTTATGTTTTAGGAATCAAGTAAAAATAATGATAAAAGGTTTATTATGTTTTTAATAGTAGCAGTTACTGGATAGATATTTTTTTACACCCTATTTCCTTTACATAAATGTATTTCCAGTACAATTTGGCTCATGTTGAAATAAAAGACAAGTTGTCTTTGTGATGAGATTTGGGGTTATCATCTGGGATTATACTGGCAAAGATGTCACTCTGCCTGTGAAGCTGCAAGCTCTGCTCTGTTTCTCAGAAGAAAGAAGTCTTGTACAGCTGCAGGCATTTTGGAAAGGGGGTTCCAAAAAACCTTAGCATCCCTCCCAACAACGTAACAGGTGCAAGGGTGGCGGCTCGTCAGGGCATGTTCCATACACCGAACAACTGATGAAATGTCTCTGTTAAGACACATCTTGGACAGCTTTTCTTTCTTTGCTGCATCTGTAAAATTTAAAAAAAAAAAAAAAAAATGTTTAGTGACTGCCAGAACAGTTAACCCCTCCCTCCACACTTGCTTGTGCAGTTTCATTGGTTTCTCCCTAGGCAAAAATTCCTAGCAGTTTCTGAGATTCACGTCCCCTGCCCATGATGTATTTGGGATATAGTTTACTCCAAGAACAGTCTGGCTACTCTGAGCTTTGGAATAGTCATGGCAAAGACTGTATTGCCTCAGGCCAGGTAACTAGTCTTGGCAATTGCTCAGAATAAATATAAATATGTCAGGTGCAGAGGAAAGTAGTAATACAGACACAGTTCTTGAATGACTTCATCACCACTGGGGCTAATAGGAACAGAGGCTGTTAATCCCTATTTGGTTACTAGATAAATGAAGACGATGACAGAAAAGCATATTGATCCACACTGGAATCATCATATAAATGTGTTTCGACTTGGAAGTTTGCTCAAGAGCCACAAGCTAGCACAAAGAATTGATATTTAACCGAGATTTGAATGACGTGTCACAGGTATAAAACAACAATTCTTTCCTCTGTGTGGATAGCCATATTGTGATTATGCAGAAGCATTCAAGCCATAACTTTTTATAGCATACTATTTCCAACAACTCAGAATGACAGAAGACATGATGCAATTTTGTAAGTCTATTTAGCAAGTATTTTGGTTCTTTTAAAATTGCCTCACCGTTCTTAAAATACTCATCTCCGTATTGCTTTTTAATACTAGGAGGAAGCTGATCCCAGATAATCTCCTTTTCTTCCATAATCCTTGTTGAATTTGATAATGCTGTTTTGAACAGTCCAGGTTCAATGCAGGAAACTTTAACTCCAAAAGCTTTCATGTCTCTCCTACAAAGACAGCCCAAAGATTTCATCACATTAAATTTTCTAATTAGTAGTGTTTCTCCTGTACTCTTGACTATATTTCTATCTTTGTGTGGCGCATGAGCACACATGCACTGCACAATAAACAAGTGTGTGAACTTCCTGTTTGTCTCAAAGTTCAGTCTCAAATGAGAGAGACCTGAGCTATCTTGTCTTTTTCTCAGGGGGAGAGCATGTATGGGCAGTGACTATGTCATAGCAGACATATCTGATTTCATATCCTATCTTACCTTTCAGTAGCTTGTTAGTTATTAAGTTTATCCATGAGACTGTCTGGCTGCCTAAATGCACGTGTTTAGAGCCATTTCTAATGTCTTAGTGGGTCTCACTTAGCCTCCAGCTGGTGCTTGATATCCATGCAGTTCTTCCTGGCCTTGTGTCATGCCTGTAAGGATCTCACATGCCTGCTGGTATCTAAAATGACACTCAGTATGTGGGCACACAAACTGTTTCCGGTATTACATGAAGAAGCCATGATAGTCCCTAGGATTGGGTTACTGTGTTCTCCAGCTGTCTCTAATGATCAGGATAATAAGGAAATGAGACCTGAGGACAAAGCTAGGACTAAAGTGAATATCAAATTAATATCAGTAACTCCTGATGGTGGGTGTTCTGTTGTAGTGTGTTTCTGTGTTTGTGTTTTTTAAGGGGCCTGGTCTGCTGCTTTCTGAGTGCTTGGTTTCCTTGATCTGAGCCCCCTCTGCAGAAAAGAGCACTAGCTACGCCATGGAAACACTTCAGGACATTTTGTGTGCCCGGCAGAGCTTCTATCTTATTCCTCAAAAATGGCATAATACGTGCTGAGCAAAGGCATATATGGTGGCAGGGGGAAGTGGTCTTTGATCTCTGTGAGTGTTGTACCTTAAACTGTCATTAAATGCTTCTACCCCAAATTTTGAAGGGGAGTAGCCTCCACTGCTGAATGCTATGCGACCTCCAATGCTGGATACATTTACTATTCTTCCCTTTGCTTTCTTTATCAAGGGAAGCATATTTATTGTGACATTTATGAGCCCAATTAAGTTAACTTCAATTGGTTCTCTGAAGTGCTTGATATCCAACCAGTCTGTGGGAGCTAAGAGCCCCATGATCCCAGCATTATTTACAAGTCCCCAAAGACCTGCAGAGAAAGAAAGAAGAAAATTAGGAAGCAAATTTTCACATAAAGTGTTAGATTGATTGAACTATGTAACTTTATGGATAATGGGTGAGGGACCAAGTGGGCCACCAAGTTTCACAGAGGAATTGCTTGGGGATGTCCTGGGGCACACAGCTTTATACTTGGTTTCCTGTTGTCTTTGTGTCTGAATTTTATCACCATGTTCTCTAGCACCCTTTACAATCTCTGCTTTTTTTTTTTTTTTTTTTTTTTTTCCCCTCCCTCCTCTCCTTTATGGGGGAGAAGGTCAGTAGAGGAAAGCTCGGGGAAGAGCAGTTATATGGGAAAGCAGGAATTGTGCAGGGAATAGACCTGGTCTGTTTGCAAGTTTTGTGTTGTTTGTTTATTTATTTTTTAAAAAAGGAAAGGTCATCATTTCCAGGGCTAGAATACATCTAGTTAACAAAACCAAGCTCAATCTCTTTTTTTTTTTTTTTTTTTTGTGTATATGATATGTATTCTCTTGGGCTCTTTGGTTTTTTTTTTTTTTTTTAAATGCTTTTTAGACCTTTAAAAGCAATGACTGAGAAGATTTCAGCTATTACTTTTTTCTCCCATGGACATTTCTGTTGGGATAGAGAGCTTATGTCTTACACTGAATGACATCATCATTCTACTAGAAATGGAAGATATTTATAATATTATTTATATTATCTATTTACAAATTTTTAATGAACATCCATCTCTAAAAATGAGGTAGGGGCAGAGGGAAAATAAGCTATATCTATTTGCTAAACATTTCTGTGCCTCAGAAATGGGAAGATGTGAAAACTTAAAAGCCAGCTCTTTTCTTGCATTGACCATTTAAGCTGTGCAAATGAATAGTATATTCAATTTGACCTCAGTCATAGTTTTTCATAGGCAGAGGGAGTATCACTTTGGCTTGAAACCAAGTAAGGTTTCAAGTAAAAGCAATCTGTACAAGTTTATAAGCTCACTTAGAAAGAAACTGTCAAATGTTAAGTATAATTGGTACTATGGCCCATAATAGACCAGATTTAAGGCTCCAGGTTAGCAGAATCCAGCCCTTGGGATTTGTATACCCTTGCAAACTCTGTGGCAATACTGGTCCTACTAAAATCAGTTGGCATCAGTAACAGCCAATTTGTCTTGTAGAACTTATTGGGATCAGGGATATGGGATGCTGGGATTTTTTTTGTTTGTTTGTTTTTTTGATGGCATGTAAGCACTATTCCAAAATAGTAGTTATATGCAGAGTTATTCACTAGAGTTCAACTATATTTTTGCTCATGGCATAATGATTGTTTATAAGTCATACACATACTCAATTTTTAAAATAGCAATTATTTATTTCTATTAGGCAGAGATTGTGTTATTTGTTCCCTGTCCTGGTAATGCAGCTCAGGAAGTATGTAGCAAGGGTGACGGTTGGATTTGGGATTTTGTTGTTCTCAGATATCCTGGAACTAACCTTCGGACTGAACTTCATTTTTGATCCAAGCAGCCACTTCCTTAACACGGTCTGAATCTTTCACATCCAGCAGTACTGTCTGAAGCTTCTTGGAGGTCACTGCTGCCAGCTCTTTGGCTCCCTTTTCAGTCAGACAACCAGCAAAAACACGAAATCCCTTTTGATCAAAAGTCTTTGCTGCAAGATTTCCAAAGCCTGTGTCGCACCCAGTGATGAACATATATTTGCCAGCGAGATTTGTAACCTTCAGCTCATCTCTTGCCCTCCAATGCCACCATAGAAAAAAGATGCCAAGGAGGAGTAGTATATAGAAAAGCATTTTTACAGAAGTCTTCTGGGTGCTTTCTCCTGAAACAAAAAACAGCAACTGCTAGTTTTAAAAGTTGCTTTAGTTTTGTTTGTTTTTCCTCTTAATGAATATGCTAACCACAGCTATTGAGAGGAGCAGGCACAGTTCAGACAAGTTGCCTCCTTGTGCTAACACAGCAATAGCATTCTTGCTCCTGCAGAAATGAGGACTTGGGATATATTATAGTAGGGTTACGTAGAATAATGCATCTTAGGTTGCTAGGGCCAGTTTGCAACCACAGCTCCTAGGGAACGTGTCTGAGAGAAACACTGGAGAAGAGTAGCAAAGATGAAATGTTTGCAAAGGCCTGCATGGCAACCAGCTGAAATGTCTGAACATTGTGTCTATTCCTAGAAAACAGGAGAGTGTGACCCGGGAAAATTAGCAGCAATAGGCTATGCAGTATCAGTGGGAGCTGGAACCTTTCTCTTTGCTGTGGATTCTTAAGCAAGGGTAGGCAGGAAAAAAAAACATAATTAATTTTGCTAAAATTTTGGCTTTCTGTGCCAGACTGTTAAAAAGGAGGGTAACAGTACTACCACTTTGCCTCTCCAAGAGTAAATTCCCATCAATGCAGCTGTCCCTGAGAATGGACACTTCCCCTGCCAGGGTGAATGTCTGGCAGTATGATAACTTCAGTACCACAAAATGCAGGTGGGAAGAACCTACATAATGGGGCTAGTCAACATACCAAGAAGCAGCTGTGAATACCTTAACGTTATTGCAAGTCCTGTGGCTGCTTATACTGCCTGCTTACGTAAGTATGTGTGCTGGCTATAAATGCGGCCTATTGTCTAGAAGTTGCATGTGGTGTTGCAGAAATTTCAATGTAGACATGATAATTTTAGTTGCTTAACTTCCCTGCAGCATCAGGCCCAAAGAAAGTATGATTAAATAATGAGGGAACTGTTCTGCCTGTGTAGCATTTCACAGTTCCTTAGTTAAGAAAATGAAACATTTTTTGGATCTGAGTGCATGCATAACCGAATCAGCACCTTCTTGGCTGTTTTTCCTCCTTGTGTGACAATTATTAAAGTATATTTTTTTTAGGAAAACAATTCATTCTCTTTATTCTTTCTTTTGTTTAGAGTTTCCATATTTCTGTGGAATGCACACAGGAGAAAAGCATTAGCATGAAGTCCATCCTTGCTTTGCCTTCACCCTCTTTTGCAAATGTGAAGTTGTCACGGGGCCTTGACACCCCGCGGGTGCAGCCAGGGCCCCTCTGCTAAGGCCTGACAGGGCCCTGCCTGCTGGGGCCAAGCCGTGGGGCCTAGGGGAGGAGAACTGGGAAGGGAGGGACCCATTAGAGAAGGAAGAGACAGCATCATGAGCTACTTCAAATATAAAGTAGATATTAACTAAATAACCAGATAATTCACATTAGAAGAAGAAGAAGAAAGGTTATATAAATTGATCTTTAATCTTAAAAAAAGATATGTCAGCTCGACTCAAAAAGGTCTTAGCCTAGTGCATTGCACCCTCATCTTTGCCTGGGAACAGCCATGTCTACAGATATGTACCCCCGTTCCCCAGTCAGGAGTGCCATTTAGTTGCCTCTAGCCCCTGGGAGCTCTAATCAATGGCCTGGTGGGACTTTATACCAGTGCAGATATCTAGAGATAGCTGCAAGTAGTAGACCTGCTCTCAACAGGCCCAGCTTGCGGTGTAAAGATCCCCCCTCTGGCATTTTTTTTTGTTTTGTTTTGTTTTGTTTTTTTAAGGAGAGAGTCACAAAAAAAAAAAAAAAAAAAAAAAAAAANAAAAAAAAAAAAAAAAAAAAAAAAAGATCAAAAAAAGTCTAATTATGTTTTGCTCTAGTTTCCATCAGGCAAAGCAATAAGGGGCTCCTGTTCAAAAGCCCCAAGGGTCTTCGGCTGCCAACATTCAAATGTGTCCAACAAAATGGAGATCTGTAGAGCAAAGCAGACTCATTTGTCATCTAACAATTGTCATCTAACTATTGTCATCTAACAGCTGAGGTAAATAAGGGGCCTGGATACCCGAATGATGAGCTAGGCAGCTTCCGAAATATTCTCTGAAATATTTCCTGCCTCCCCAATATTTTGAGTCACTTAAGTGACTGTTCTTTTTCTGGTTCACATCATAAAGTCGGGGTCAGAATTTCTTAAGCTTCAGGACTTTCTGTGAGCATGAGTTGAGAGAAACGAAGGTTTGAATAGATGCAGAGCCCTTAAAGGGCAGTCTGTAGTCTCAGCTCCAATTCATCAGTGTCTAAATCCACTCCACTAGCAGAGTGAAGCAGGCCCTGCATATACTCTCTGAATGCTTAGATGGGCAAAGTCTTTCAAGTAAAAATGCTGAAGTAATTTGTGAAAAGGTTGAAGTAATCTGTGTAAAGCTAAAGGTAATGTACTGTGTTTGGCAAGCCCAGCCCTATCTGGACGTGCTAGACTTCACTGCATCCCAAACGTAAGCTCTGCTGGAGTACTGGGAAAGAAAAAGGCATTGCAACTTGCTGATCTTTGGCCTTTAGCTCCAGGAGAAGCTACCCGTGGGGAATGAAGTAATACGGAGTTCTGCTCTGTTTTCCATTCCCTCCACTCTTATGTCCAGCCCTCTAAATGATTTTTCTCTTCCTCTGACTGTAGGATAATTTGGACTAAGTAATTAGTGCTTTGAAGTTCTCTCTGCTGATGTTAATCTCACAGCTAGCTGTATGTGTGGGTCTAGATGTAGTCTTTTTTGTTACAAAAACTGGAGAAAACATGAGGTTTGTATTTGGTTACGTGGTCTCTGTATATACTAAAGTGAATGTTAAGTAAGGAAAGCAGAATTCCAATGAGCTACTTTTAATCAGGAAGCAGTTTTGTGCATTGAAACATTTCAAACTTGGAAAGTTTGAAAGCCCAGAGGAGCGAGGAGAGTTGACAGTCACTCCAATTAAAGCATTGCCTCTTTTGTCCTGTCAGATCAGTCAGGGCTGTCACTAGTGATAACTGGCCTCATCTCTGCTGTTTATTTGAAACTAAGCTATGTTTTCCAGTCACCTCCAAACTCTGTGGATGACACTGGCTGGGCTTATAGCATTGTCCTCCCCAAACTGTCCCACTGGGAAATCCGTGGCAGGCCTGTCTCCAGTGAGAAGTCACTACTAGGCAACAGTTTCCATTTTCCAAAATCTACATCATTCTAATGGGCAACGATAACATTTTAGACTCCATGAGGACAGGAAAAAGCTGTGGGTTGGAAAACCAAAGTTTGAAATAAATATGTGTATATATTTAATCTGAATTTAGATTAATCTCTGAACCAGTTTGCTTGCTGTTCACCAATACTTTAAATTGAACAAATCAACACTGAAAATTATATTTACTGCAGAGACAGTAGTGTACACTCAATTACTGTGTTGCTAAAGCAGTTCTGTTCTATAATTGATGAAGTGCCCTAACAGTCTCCTTCTATACATCTGTTGTGTGCAATTTTATTTATGCTTTAGAAGACACTTTGGTCTCCACCCATGGATCTGCTTTCCAAGTGTCCTGACTTGCTGTTGTGAGATTGCATTAGTCAAATTTAAACCCCCATTTAGATGTCAATGAACTGTAGCCATGATGACCGCACGGTTACTGACCCAGGTGCAAATAACCAATGCCCAATTTAAAGGTTAAATCCTTACAAATAGGTTACAATAATGAAATTGTGATGGGAAATGGCTGGGTGCATCACTGACTAGTTCAGCTGGATCCTTGCGATTTGTTTTATGATACATATTTTTTCACACTCTCAGGTAAGTAACAGATCCATCACGTTTAATGTTTCACAGTTAACTGATGAAACTTCCTGAAATGAAAGACGCCTTTCTGAACTGAAAAAGTCAGTTGTGAAATATATGTCACAGTGTTAAAATACACTGAAGAGCTAGCACTGAAATGAGACTTCCTCAACAGCAAATGTTGTATGATTATAATTACATAATGAATAGCTGAAAGGGGATGAGGCAGAGAGAGTAGTGACTTTGCTTTACTTTTCTTTTGCCCTCTTTGTAAATTTATAGGCTCTGGGATTTGTACCTGAGTGCCAGATTTGATAGTATGGTTCAAAGATTTGAGTATCACTAACTTTAAATCAAATTTGTAATTGCTGTGATTTTATTATGTGTTTTAAAGCTGCTGGAAGATGCATGTAAATATCATCTTCGTGTTTTGGATTTACTTTGCTAGTAGAATAGGAAATAGCATCAAATCTTTATTGCAGCAGGACACATGTTTTGATGATCCAGGTAACATTTACAATTGCAGTAACTTCAATATAAAGTCAAATTTGACTTGAAGCTCAGTTTTCTTATACAGTTGCATTATCGTGTAGTAAACAATGAAAGCAGTCAGTACCTGATCTAGAAGGAAATGATGGCTTCATGTTTAAGGACAAATTGCTAATAAAGTTATTATTGTGATGAATTATATTTTGCAGGAGAAAACAGGACTATATGGTTGCAGTTTTAATCTTCTGTATGTTACTAATTTAGCAAAAAGTATTTTTGCCATATGAACCCAAAATCTGAAAAACTGTAATAGAAAACAAGAAAATATTGCAGTCTTACTATTTTTATCATACTGATGTCTTTCTTTGAAATTTATTCATACTTTTTTTTTAAACTATGTCCTTCTTAAAACTGCTCAAATATATGTTTAAGTTTTAAAAAATTAGGAAACCTTAGGTTGTCTACATACAGAGCTTTCCATTGTCTCTCTCAACACTGTTAAACTTTTCAGATTTTGTAAAAGGCAAAAAGTCTGGGTTTTTTTGATCTCTTGCTCCAACTTTGCAACTGAATTGACACATTTTAGATATGTCACAGGAAGATTTATTTTAAACAAATATGCTTTCCCTTCTCCCCACTCAAATCTCAAGAATGTGAAAAATGACAAAACTGCCAAAAATGAGAAATTCTTTTTCTTAAAAAAACTTGTGTAACTTTAGCATGATTTGAACAAACATGTTCTGGCTCAGACTATTTTAGCTAATCAGCCACAGAAAAAAGCAGGAGAGAGAAAAAGAGAACAAACTTTGTTTTCCATGAATAAATGAGTGAATATTTCTTTTTCTACTAGTGAGAAGTAGAGTCACAAGGAATTTGTAGCATAATGCTTACTGGTTTTGAGAAGCTGCATTTCTGTGTTCATGCCTTAAATGTAAACTGAATAATCGCATCTGGAAATTAGGCCCTTTGGAAATTCTCTTACATCAGGTCCCAGGCGAAACCCAAATGGTTTGTACAATGCTTCCCTTTCCTTCTAGGCAGAACCTGGTAATACTTTGTTATTCTTTGTCATCTGAACAGCAGAGAGACCTTGGGAAGCTGCACATCACAAGGACGCTTTAGCCAAACAAATGCCATAGCCCTGTTTGGTTCCTGTTTTATGGGAAGTTTTATGATTATGATTGTTTCATAGCATGTGAAAATGGAACATCTCTGTATGTATAATTTTATATTACAAATGACTATCATAGTCCTGGCCAGACTTTTTGGTGATTTGACTTTACCCCCTTGAGGAGAGAATTTGGGTCACAGAATATAACGGTGTTCGAATTTGCTGGCTAGGGGATTAACAAATCCTCTCTGCCCATCAGTCTTTTAAGCAAGAAAAGACACATCCATAGAGTAGTGATCAATGGATCAATGTCAGAATGAAAGGCTGTGTTGAGGAGGTCTATCTTGTTTCTTGCATTGTCTGGAAATACTGATAATAAGGTGGATGACAGAATAGAGAATACACGTTAAATTTGAACATGACATAAAGACAGAAGAGCCTGCATGCTGAAGAGGATGAAATGCTGAAGGGCAGGACTGGAATTCAAGTTCATCTTGACAGACTTGGAAAATGGGTTGAAAGAAGGAAGACATAGTGCTATGAAATAACGGCTTGCAGGCATGCAGAATTGACTGTGAAAATATAGTCTGGAAAGCAACCAGCTCTCTAAAACCACACTTGCCTGTGTGGTTTTAGTCAATCACGAATGGAACATACATCGACAATGCGATACTATGGTGAAGAAAGACAAAGGTCATACTGGGCTGTCTAAGTAGGAATATAACCGATGTGAGAGGACAGGTGAAATAATCCTGCTTTGCTTGGCATTGGTAAGATCAGTGCAACAATGCTGTTAGGCACTCATCACTTTCAGAAATGTATGATAGAATCCAGAAGAGAACAGTTTCCCAGAAGTTTGGGAACTAAAACCTGCAATGGAAAATTGAACAAATTGGTTTCCTTAACCAAGGGAGAGGGATCCCTCCTAGTATTTTTGAAATAAATACAGCAAATTGCCAAGTGGAAGAGAATTTTTGGTGCCGTATCTGTGATGGATTGCAGAGGTAGTAATAGGCTTAATGTCTAATCTGAATCTCACGTGTCATAATTAAAAAAAAAAAAAAAAAAACTTAACAATCAGAATAGTGAAGAAAGCAGAATTGCTTAGGGAGGTGTGGAACATCTGTCCTCGGGCACTCAAGGATAATGAACACCGGTCAAAAATGACACAGAAATAATTAAATTCTGGCTTGAATGTTTAGAACTAACAGAGTGGCTTTTGATAGTCTTTGCAGCCCAATTTATTGATGATTCAGTGACCTATGTGGCAAAGCTGTGTATATGAGATTCAGGAGAAGATGATAAAAAAGAGAAAAAGACTTAGGTTGAGAGTCAGCCTGACTTGCAAGCAATAGATGATTATATTATGGCTGTTAATAGGGCCAGCATTGTTTGTAGTGGATGGCAGTTATGTAGCAAAAAAATACCTGCTGGATAGGACTCATTTGGATATGGTACTCGTGAGGGTAAGTCTTTTGAAGGATTAGCATTTTTTAGTTGGAGAGGGTTATATGTGCTTCTCTGAGATATCTTTCTTCTCTGTAGTTTCAAGGCGGGTGAAACTGAGGGAGCAGGACCCTGAGGCAATATTGTTGCATGTTCAGAAACAAAAATGTGCTGACACTTTTTCTTTTTTCTCTTCAGAACATCTGATTTAAGGAACTAGTCATCATGTCTGACCCTGTTATTCTGCGCAGCATTAAGAGAGTGGGAGAGGATAACTATGCTTTTGACTCAGATGGCAAATGTAAGAAATTTACTCTTCCTTCTGTTTCTAATTTTACAAAGCATGTAAAATAGAAAGTGAATGGCTTAAGAGGAGCTAATACAAAGCAAGTAGTCTAGTTATGTGGTACCTGCTGCTGTTCTGTGAAGTTGTGGGTAAACTGTTTGCAAGACAACTTTTCAATGAAAATAGTGTAACAATCCCTACTTTAGGGCAATCCTTACTCAGCCTACATATTGGCAATATCTATTTACATTCTTTTACTCATCACTTTGGTGTACATTTAAAGGACCTTTACTAGGAAATCTATGGCCATTCTTTTAAAATCAAGCACAGATTAGGCCTGAAAGTTCTCTTTTCCATGGTTTCTAGTATTGCTTTGAATAAACACAAATATACTTACAGATATGCTTACAATAAGTACATCTAATGTGGTCATATCTGTATTAGAATAATAATGTAATGCTATGCAAAGATTCACATCCCTTCCCCTCATCCTTTTGCCTTTTTCCTCTTTTAATACACTTTTTTCTTTGTAATGTATAATTTTCCATTTTATCAGTCCAAATGCAACAAGAGACAAGAACAGGAGAGATATGAAGAACAGCTAAATATTTTTAGACTTCTGTGTAAAACTAGGTAAAACCCCCCAAAATGGAGGATTGTTTAATATATTAAATTTAAAGTACACAGGAAAGCAAAATAGTAGCACATAGTGGAAAATAGCAAATAACAATATATATCTGTATTAGGTATATAATGCATACCTACTTCACACATTGATAGGGTTCATGAAAGGATTCCCACATTCAAATATCATAAGATTCCCTAAGCAAATCTATGTCTTCAAAAAGGCTGTCAGCTGTGGCATAACCTTGGAAGTGTTAAAGCTTTAATTAAAAAAAATTGTCCTAGGACATAATAAAAGGTTTCAGAGCATGCATAAAATAGCCTGTGTTCTTAACACTGGCCCTATTGGGATATACAAATGTGGCATTTACTCCTTGTTTCACCTGTTTCATTACAAAACTGGCTGTTTTGGGGTAGACTAGGCTCTGTACAAAATGCAGCTTGAAAAGGGGTGAAAAGCTTTTTAATCTGGGGTGAGTTTTCTTTTTTTCTTTCTATCTGTCAGGTTAATTTTTACAGCAATCCATTTGGATAGTGATAAAGACTGTACATTTTTGGGGTATGTCATCCTTAACAACATCTCTTGAAAACTGAGATCTGTTTTGGGACCTAAGGAGGACCTACAGCACAGTTATACTGGGTAGTGTAATTCTGTTTCTCTAAGATAAGGGTATTCCAAGAGTAGACACTAGTCTGGCAAATTCACCTGACTCCAAGGACTATAGCTCTTACTCTCCAGCAGGACCTGTAAGTGGATCAGAATGCAAGAATGAAGAGCTACAGCTCCTTGTTTCAGATGTCAGAGATGGATTTCCAGCAGATACAATAGTGGGACATTGTTTGATGAGACAGGATTCAACTAGTTCACTTGGGTACAAGCAAACACTTTGCAAAAAAATGTGTTAACTTCAGGCAGATGTCCTAAATTATGTATTTAATGAACATCATTTCTCATCTTGGGGATAGAAAACTTGAGACTATGTGTTCAAGAGAAAACAAATATAATCTGAAATGAACTTGTCAAGGAATTTTTGGACATTTGTCAGTTCTTGACCCTGACTACAGTGGGAATGAGATTCCTTATAACTTAGGAATAGCCAGGTCCCATGAAGTATGGGGTTTATTTTTCACATGCCAGCAGAAGATTATGTCTTCAACAATAATAATTAACTAGATTGTGCATTTATTTCTCCTAACAGATAACGGCTTCAAGAAACCAGAGTAAGTCGTATACACAAATGGAACAATCAATATTTCTAGGAATATTCAATGATGTTAATATCATCAGATTAAATTGACACATTTGTAGTAAAAATGACATTTAATGCAAAGCTATTCTCTGGAAGTTGAACTGTTATTTGATACAACTGACATGGGTAGGTTGAAAAAATCTTAGTATTATCTGAAAGGAGTAGCTCTTAAAAAAAGAGTAATGGCAGCAAAATGTGGATGTGCTTTTCCTAGTTCTTGGGGCAGCTCTGTAGCAGACTGGGCATGGGTACAGTAATTTGTGCCAACTCTTTCTGATGCAGTATAGACAGCCACCCTCAAAATCCACTGTTCATTCATCATTGAAAATATACAGCTTATGATTGCTGCTTATAATATGGATCCCATTCATAATAGTTGAGCAAGATCATTAGATTTTTAATTGTTTGTGTAGAGTAGCAGAACTATGTGAATGCTAAAGAAAAACAGAGAGAGAAAACAAGAGATTCTACTGACACCACAGGTGTGTGAATATACCTGCAAAGTAAGAGGGAGTGGTAACCTTCCTTTCTTAAATAAGGGCTAGCTAGCAATTTGGATGACAGGCATTTCTCTAACTGACCTCAAAGAACCCACATTGCAACAACAGTGTTTTGACGAGCTGCTTATGAAACAAGGCATAAACCTTCAGGTCATTTTGACCGCTGCTAATCATTCCCTAGTCCATATCTAAGATTTAAAATAACCATCAAATGCTCCAAAGGAGTCTGAAAGAAATAACTTTTCTCTTTCTTTAAAAAATCTGAATGTAATGTCTCAAATAAAATGTATTTTCAAATAACAAACCAAGAAAATAAAAGGAATAATGTAAATTCACACAAATTCTCCTTTTTGCTAGGAATGGAAATGAAGAACCTTCTGCAAAGAAGAAAAGCAAAAAGTGAGTTAAATTCAGTTCTGTGTAGTATCATTGCATGCAGTAGACGTACATAATCAAGTACAAGTTTATAATTGTACATTTTCTATTCTTGAAGGTCATCAAAAACGAAGAATAACAGTGCTCGTGTTGGCTTCTTTCAGCTGGTAATGAAAGCTATGTATATAAATATTTTATGTGTATTATGCTCCAGAATAAGTGATTGTTCACTTACGGCTCACTATACGGTTGTTGTGGGGAATCGCTTTGACTAAGCCAGACTTCTAAGGATTAAATCACTTGGCATGAAATCCTGCTGCTAAAATCAATAGGAATTTAATAGAACCCTTTGTCATTTTGTCAGCTGGGTATTGATCATCAATATTTGTGTCATAATAATCTATTAAATGCATTATATTGAACCTGTTTGTGGATATAGGGAAAGAGAGTTAGAAACACAGTGGGAGATTAGGCATCCTTGGTCCGTTTTTATTCCTACTAAAAAAATGCTGTGTGATCTTTGGCAGATGATTTGGCTCCCTTATAATTACTATATGGATATTTTAAGATTTGGTGACTATTTGACATACTCAGTGCTGTGTGATATCTAATATCTATCCTTAGATAATGCATCTGAAGGGTCTTGGAGGCCCCTAGGGTATTTCTATACTTGAAAGGGAGCACAGCAGAAAGATGTCTAGCCCTGCAGCTGGTAAGCGAAGAGGTTTTTCTTACTCTGGATGTAGCCTAAGCAATTAGCCTGAAATGTGTCCACATTCCTATGTCCTCAGTGTAGTACTGAGTCAGTGAAGTTCCATCCATGTGGCTTGTGTTCTATCTGGTAAACTATCACAGTTGTTAATGACACTTACATTAGTGTTATATTAGTTGAAGAGAGTGAGGCCTGTCCATGTTTACCACTTTGGATATGCCCAGAGCTAGAAATGGAGTTAACAGACACAAAATAGAAAATATCTTGCTTTCTATCTTAGGGGTACTGGAACACAGCTCTTTCCTTCCCTTATGGACTGTCTTACATGGAGCTAAGCAAGTACAGGGCTTTAAAGCTGTAGAAATTGCAAAATTTCTCTTTCATGACTGTATTTGAGAAGTATCTGTTCAAGCAGAAACCTATTTTGCTTATACTTAACTCTGAAGATGCAATTAGTAAACCAAGTATGGTTGCATCAGATGCCACAGATATCATATATTAAAGAGTGGTTATTACTGATGTTACAGTAGTGGTTATTACAGTCACCTGACTTCTCTTTTTTTGTAGAAAGACTCTTTCTTTATCCTGCTTTTATTTTGACTGAGTTGATTTTTCTTCTTTCTAGTAATAATTCAGAGTAATAGGGCATACATGCATTTTAACTCCATATTCTAAGTCTTTGAACCAGCATCTGGAATAATGATAGTGTGCAGTGATATTTGACTATCAGAATGATGATACAGTCAATCATCTGCTCAGATTCTGTTCTCAGCTACATGAAAGGAGCTTATAATAACTTAGGAGACTGTAATCTTAGATATAATTAGATTAGAGGGCAGGGAGAGATTTGTCTGTTATCTGTAGTGAGGAGAGTTCTGAAATTGAAGGAGAATAATTTTATATCTGATTCACCGGGTTAATGACTCATAGGCACACAGACAGCATGAAGACTGCTTCTGAACAGAGATTTTTTTTCATTTCTTTAGTTTCGATTTTCTTCATCTATGGAAATCTTAATGATGACTGTGGGCAGCTTCTGTGCTGTTCTTCATGGAGCAGCCCAGCCAGCCATGTTGCTTGTGTTTGGTGCTATGGCAGACACATTTATTGAATATGACATTGAAATGCAAGAGCTTAAAGACCCCAACAAGACCTGTGTAAATAACACCATAATGTGGATCAATGGTACTACTCATCAAAATGAAAGAAATGCGTCAATAAGATGTGGGTAAGTAGCAGATGTGTTTGTTTCTTTTTGTTTTTAAGTCTTGTCAGAGAATGTATATCTAAGGAAGATTCAATTCAGCCTTTAAAGCTTACATTTTCTATGTGTAGAGCAGAAAAGGGGCATGGTTCTTGTTTTGGAGACATCAAAGACATTCCTGCTGCACATATGAAATTGGTGAATCACTGATATGTTCTTTGATGTCCCACTCAATAGTAATGACTTCTGGTTGTCTTACTTGGACACCTGTAAGTGTCTGCTGACTTCTGAGCAAGTTAACTAAACTGTTTCTAGTCACTGAAGAGAAATGAGTGCTTCTAGGATGCAATTTGTTCGGCCTACGTGTCTAAGGCAGGTCAGATGAACTGCCCTATAGGAGTGCCTGTTTCTTTTTATTAACTATAAAAAATAGAGTCAAGATGATACCTACAGATACAGGTATATGCCAAAGCCAAATATGAACCTGTAGCTTTTTCTAAGGTTGTGAGTTTAATGTATCATTCCGAGAGTTTTCTAATCTCTGAATGATACTAAATTAGATAATTGATTAGCGGTCTCTGACATTCCAAGCCTATGGGAAGTGATTCAGATTCCTAAATGTGGGAATATAAGGTCAAATTGTTTTCCCCAGGCTTTCCAAGCTGATCAGGTACCTGATTTCTCAGAGACCTCTATTCTGTAGCAGCTGCTGGAGATCATGCAGAATACATCAGAGCATCAAAAATGACACTAGATATCTATAAACATAGGCACCTCTGTTTAAGATACATGATTATAGTGTTCCCTTTTGGCTAAAAATCTCCCAGTGTAGCAAGTTCTGGTCAAACAGACTGGTACTTGCTCTCTATGGCACACGAAAGTCTAGAAGAGTAACCAATAACCAGTGCAGCCTGGTGGCATCTCTCATCTGCTCTTCACAGACTACAGGACCTCAGCAGGACAGAAGAGAATTTACTGGTACCTCCCAATTCCATTACCTCTGCAATAGGGATAGCTATTGCTAGGAATAGGCTGATGGTGTTAAGAAACCGTCCATCTGTCAGCAAAAAAAATTGAATTTCCATGTAAACCTTGAAGAAACACCAGTTTTCTAGAAAATTAAAGCAGTATTGATCACTGTCTTGTTTTTCAGGCTGCTGGACATTGAACAAGAAATGACCAATTTTGCAGCTTACTATGCGGGAATTGGTTGTGCAGTACTCGTGTTAGGATACCTCCAAGTCAGTATTTTGATTTCCTCTGATTCCATATTTTGATATCAAAATTTGTCTCACTAAATGATTAAGTCTGTAATAATTGTGTTCTCTTTAACTGCTTAGTCAACTTCAACATTTGTGCTGAGCAGATAATTTAATTCCTAATCCTGTGGGCTGAGTCTGCAATCAGAGACCTACTTGTATTAGTGCTTATCTTTTTACATGGATACATTTTACCCCATGAGATGAATGCATGCTGCTCCTTTCACATCATAAGAAATGTTTGCTTGAATGTGGTTAGATAAGGAAAGTGGCTGACACAACCTGTTGCCTAAGTATCCTGCCCACTAGCCGTGAAAATGAGTCATCCTTGTATTGTACCATTAAATGTAGTATTTACATTTTGGGCTTCGTTCCATCTCCTGCATACAAGCATCTAGTGCCACTTAGGTTGGCCTAGGACATTGAGACATCCCAAAAGAATGAGCGTATTCCAATCGGCCTGTTAAACGATGCCATAAACCTGTATTTGGGCAACTGAGTAGAGCTCTGTTTCTATTATAGAGATGATATGGAGTATTGCTGCTGAAGATAGTGCTGGAGAAGAAGCACACCTTACATGTGCTCTAGTAATGGTTCAAACCTTATGCCTCAGATGAGCCACAAGCATAGATGATTTCTGCAGAATCTGCTAAAGAGATCACTGTTCTTGAGCCTTTTATGTTCACAAAATTCACTTCTCATTCTCCTTCCTAAAAAATATCTCAGAGTTCTGCTGAGGTAGGATGGCAGCCATCCTTATTTATTGCTGTAATTATTTTTTTTTTTCTTGTCTACAACATTCGTGTAACTCCACAAGGAATTTATCTGTTTCTGTTCTCAGCCTGTCACAACTGAGACAAGTGCTTGTTCAGAAGCTGAAAAAAGTTGCAGGATTATTTAAAGATCAAGGGCAGAAAAAAACTGTCATATCTATGTAGCTAGAATATATTTCATCTGACTGGTAGTTGTTATCAATAGCCAAACTGTTTTTCCTGTTTAGAGGAGCAGAAACATTTTACTGCAATTCATCAGCCACATTATTCTCATTCCAGATCAGTTTTTGGGTTATGGCTGCAGCTCGTCAGATACAGAAAATCAGGAAAGCTTATTTCAGGAAAGTGATGAGAATGGACATAGGCTGGTTTGACTGCACATCTGTAGGAGAACTGAACACTCGTATTTCTGAGTAAGTAATCTAGGAAACACACATGCTACATTTTTGCACTTCCTTAGGTGCTCTGAATAGCTAAGCAGTCCAAATACCAAGTGTCAGTAAGTAGCCAAATAGTTTAATATAAAACACAGGCATTTCTTGGTGCAAGGATCAGGCTTATGATTTCCCCCATCCTCCATGATTCCATAATTTTCCCCTTAGATGCCTTTTCTGTTGCAATGATTTTTTATCTTTTTCCTTTTTTTCTTTTTTTTCTTTGCCACCTTTGCCACCTGTCCTTCCTTTTTCCTCCTGAGTCCAGTCCCTCAAGAATGATCTATAACCTTGCTGCCAGTGGATACTCCTCCGAGGTTGGAGATGTAGTTTGAACCCCCTCTCACTTCCTGGAAAGGAAAATCATTAGGGGCACACTTTCTTTCACTTGTTGTTTATAAGGAAAGAGTGAGCCTTGCTTAAAGTTCTGCAAAAGAGAAGCACCTACCTTTAGCAAAAGACCCAAGGTAGGTGGAGAAACTTTCTTGTCCTGCGTAGAGATTCAGCCCTTAGAAAAACCTAGGAGTTTAAGACTTGCTCCTTTTCTTAATGGCTCCTGTTTATAGATTGAATGTGTGATGAATATGCTGACTCTAGATGGCTCCCTGTTCTCTGTGGTCCTTTCATGACACTAGGCAAAATATTTTTCGGAGGCTGACAGGACTTTCTACTCACTGTTCAGTGTAATCTATGACTTGTGTTCTGCTTATGAAGAATAAATCCTGAGTTTATGCATCTATGATGAATTTCTTTTGTAAAAATAAAGAATTGACTTTGTATTTTTTGAATAAATAATGTTCAGTTTCTTGATCTTGACTGCAAAAAATGTTCTCAAGAAGAAATATAAGCATGTTTTTATTCAACACATATCACTTATATTTTCAATAGACTTTTGGTTTAATATATCAATATATATTAATATATGCTTTAATATACCGACGAGCTAACAAACTTGCACTTTAAATCTCAGAGCCACTTGATCCTATGTAGTCTGGGAATTCCTAATTTTACTTATCTCAGGGCTGAAGCTAAGAACAGCAAAAATAGTAATGACTGTTTTGCTTTGAGTTTTTTTTTTTCCTCTGTTTGCATTGAACAAGAGCAGAAAACTCCCCCACCAACTCTCTGGATGCATTAGGAGCCAAGAATGTTAACCCTTGCCCCACCATGCCTCAGATGTCAGAGCTGCCTTGATGTTTTTCCAGAGCTTGCAGCAGTAACATAGCCCTCCACTATATCCTGTTCATCTCTCATTTAGAAAATAAACTATCTGAAAAGTTAGAGGGGAACTAGGTTTTGGAAAGTGAAACTGCGAAGAGGGTTACAGACCTCTTCCCTCTCCCTCGCCACTCAGCAAAGCTTTATGTTACATAGTTAGTGCTGTATGATGGGAGGAATGCCATATCAGCTGTGCTGTTTTCCCATTATCTTCTAGCTGTGATGTCCCTGCTTCCTCTTTGGAATCAACACGGGCCCAGTAGTAAAGAACCAGGTAGTGGAGGAGATAGCTGGCAGGATAACTTTTCTGAGGAGAAGCCATATGTTTTCTGAAGTATTCATACATAAACACTTCCTGCCACTGCAAAAGCTCCAGATGTCCTCACTGTAGCCTAGGGTCTGTAGAAGAAGTGAGGAAGGTAAGAATAGGGGAGAGGAAGGTTCCAGGGCCTCTCCTGGAGAAAGCACACAAGTTAAATGTGCCCTAACCTTGTAACAAAAATGCTTCATGATCTTTTATCTTTTTTTTTTTTTTATTCTTGTTTTCTAGTGACATTAACAAAATTAACGAGGCTATTGCTGATCAAGTAGCAGTTTTTATCCAGCGCTTTACTACCTTTGTGAGTGGATTCCTGCTGGGATTTGTCAGTGGCTGGAAACTGACTTTGGTTATCATTGCAGTGAGCCCGCTAATAGGGATTGGAGCGGCCCTCTACGGCTTGGTGAGTGAGTTGTGTGAGATCCCTGCCTGGGTGCAGTGAGCAGGAAGGACCATGTCAGAGAGCTGGAGGAGTTGCTGGAAGAGAAGGTGATAGCACCTATTGGAAGTTACAGGCAGTCCTGGCCTGCAGCATCCCTCTCTACAGAGCTGTCCTCTACCATCCCTGTCACTACAGAGCTGTTTAAATGTTTGCTCTGTGTTGGAGTTGAGTTCTCTGCAAAGGCTAGGGGGATGGAGGCCATCCAGTCCAGGAGCTTTAAAGCATGTGAAAAGAGTATTCAGACTCACCTCAAGCTGTCGCTGTTCCCAGCAGCTCCTGTATCCTCTGCCAGCTGTTTCTGTCTCTTTCTCCTCCCACTCCCTCCACCTTCTTTTCACTGTGAAGAGGAACCACATGGAGGAGGGGAATTTCAGGCTCCTCAGCATTTTCACCTCTAATCTCTTACTCAGCAGGGCTGGGCAATTTTTGTTCCTTCCTTTCAATCTCCTGTATTCCTCACTGAGATTCAGCCCTGTTGCTATTTCCCTTCTTCCATTCTAGGAAGAGTTTCTTATCCTTTTGCAATCAAACCTATATGTAATTCTGGAAATTTATCTTCTTCCTGCTTATTTTTCATTGCTTGTGCTGTGACTGCAAGTAGATGATATGAATGATATGATATGATATGATATGATATGATATGAGTGGGAGAGCAGCATTCTGCTGGGAATGAAATAAAACCCTACCTCTCTGAGCTCATTCTCCTTTATAATTTTTTCTTTTCCGTGCTTATTTCTCTATCCCCAACTCTTTCCTTTCAAATACATGCTGCTTGGTATTTCCTCCTGCTGAGCCTTTCCAGATGAGGTCTTTGTTTTCTCCCATAAAGAAGTTAAACGCTGGGTCAACCTGGCCTGGTTTCCTGTCTCCAAAAGTGGCTGATAGATGCATGGGGTAGAGTATTTGAAGAGGGAAATCAAAATGATGCTTTACAACTTCCAGTGACATGTCATTCCTGAAGTCCAGTGGAATACTGGCTTTTCTTTCTATGAATCTGAGCAGCTTTGACCACTAGTAGCTCTGGATTCCAGAGTACGCTGTGGAACACTGGGGAGAGAGGTGTTTGCTGCTAGCCCAGGCAGCATGGCCTGGTGGTGGGCAACATGTTCCCCCTTCCTCAGTTGCATTTCTCTTCTGCCAGAAGAGGGAAGTCCCTCTTACACCTGGGCCCTGCCGCAGTGGCCAAGGGCTTAAGCTGCTGAACCTGCCCTTCACCCTGAAAGGCAGTGCCCTCCACCTGAAGTTGCTGAGAGGCAGGGTGCATAATGAAAGCCCCTCAGAGAAGGGGGGTGAACTCCTGCAGAGGAGGTTGCACTGGGTGACAGTCAGTAGTGCTGACCACCATCCTTCTCTACACCTATAGGTGTAACCAACAATTCTTATGGTTTTGTAGGCTGTGGCAAAACTGACAGGCCGAGAATTAAAGGCTTATGCAAAAGCTGGGGCTGTGGCTGATGAAGTACTCTCATCCATCAGAACAGTGGCTGCTTTCGGCGGGGAAAAGAAAGAAGTTGAAAGGTTTGTTCAAAGAAATTTTTAAAAGTCTCTAGTTTCTTTCTTATGTAGCGCCTTAATGCTGTCATATGCTTCAGTATCCTGACAATTAGTGTCTCTGAAGGAGTGACTTAGTTCTGAAAGGCTGACCGTCCTTCAGCTTTGAGTATTTTGAGTATACATATTTACCACAAAAACTTAGTTTTCCTATAACATTAAATATGCAAAAACAGTTATGGAACTCTGTCAATCTCTCTATTAAAACATCATAAATACTATCTCCAAAACATTCATCTTTATAGGAACATATTGTTTAACTTTCCTTTAACCACTTTCTCACAAATCACTTTTGCAGCACATCTGAAAAGTCTGGGTAATTTCAAGCTAAGTAAGAACTAGTTCCAGAGTCTCATAGGTCTTCTGACTACCTCCATTTATTGTGCCCACTCTGGAATTTTGTCTTAAATAGGAATATTTGCATGATGTAAAAAAGAGGGTAAAGGAAGTAAACTGATTGGATTGGGAAAGCAAAGTTTCCTTTTAGTTTGTTTTTGTACATAAATTGCCACTAGTTTAAGTAGCAGGACTTAGTAATCATAAATGAGCATTAGAAGTACTTCAAAGAAAATAAGTAAATAAATAAATAGCTTACATTTATTTAAATCATAGGATGGTTGTAGGACCTTCTCTGAGGCTTTAACCGAATTGCCAGATCTTGTGCCACACCACTAAGGTTCCCAGTCCCTTATTCAGATTTCTGTAGCAAGGATAGTATTCCTTGTGCTTATTATAGTAGGACATAAAATGAAGTAGACCTCATGTGGACTGACCATCAATTCACTGCAGCGTGGTCAATCTCATTTTGGTCTCTGTTTATACGATTTTTGTGTCAAATTATTTTCATCCACTTTTATTTTTCGCTTTTTCTACAGATACGATAAGAACCTGGTATTTGCTCAGCACTGGGGAATTCGAAAAGGGATAATAATGGGATTATTCACTGGTTACATGTGGCTTGTAATTTTCCTGTGTTATGCATTAGCTTTTTGGTATGGATCTAAACTTGTCCTTGAAGAAGAGGAGTATTCACCTGGCACTCTTCTACAGGTACCTATTTTAGTATGATCAAAATTTTTTGGACTGTCTTTGAAAGAGTTATTTCTAGAACATGTATTTGTAGTGTTCTGGTATCCGCTGCTCAATGGGAATGAGCCCTGTATAGTGTTTTGTTTTCTTTTTTTGTCTTTAAGGTCATTGCTCAGTATGTGCATAAAAGTATATGATTCAACTGGATAAGAAAAAAAAGCAGCATGTTCATTTTAAAGATTTCAAATGCCACCTATGGTGGCACTACACTTGCATTTGTGTGTCTGCTATACTTCTGTCGGAGATCTTCTCATCTCCTGAGTCTGCCTGTTGTTTCTAGAGTATTGACTCTTCTAAAGAGCTTTATCTGTGATGAAAAATATCACTCTGGTAAAGAAGAACATTCACAAAGAAAGTTTTTATGCAAATCTAACCTCTCTCATATAAATAGTTTCAGTCCTCTTGAATTACCATTTTCTGTTGCAAATTTCCAGCTCTCCAGCTGACAAAAAAACATTTAAATGGTTTTGATACATGCTAGTCAAAACCCATATTGCCTGCAGTTTATACAGAAAACAAGGAAACAAAAAACACATACTAACCTGCAGAGCACTCCTAGGCATCCACTACTAGCACAGTAGATGCTTTAGACACTGATTACCTAAATGTACTAGAGACAAAATCTGTGGATATTTGTTATTCTTCCCTCTAAGCCAAAACTGTCTGATTGGCAGGCCCTAGTTCAGACCTTGAATATTTTTTTCCGGAAGCTTAGTAAGCCCTGGTGTTTTGTTGAAACGTCTGTTTCTTAACATTCTCCATTCCTTGTGCACCCTGCCAGCTCCTAGCCCTCACGGCAGTGATGGAGAGCAGAACATCCTGCTGATGGGGCTTGCTAAACTGCTTTGAGGACATTGTAAAATTGAGCCATGTGGCTCAAGGAGAGTGGCCCTCCCAAGAAATCTGCAACTGTGCTTAGCACAGTGCCCTGAAAAATAAATGGAGCCTTTTCAGTGCCCTGAAAAATAAACTAGAGTTTAGGCCTTACCTAAACTCTAGTTCAGAGATTTAAAATGACAAACAGCAAGCTGTGGGGAGCTACCCTACAGCTGAAAAATTTTAGCTATCAACAGAGAGTGTTTCTTGTGCTCCCCTTTCTCTCTCAAAGTTCATCTTTCATATTTTCCATTGTACACTCCCGGTGAGTTTGGGCCGTGGTGGTTTATAGATACAAAACATGTAAATATTTTCTTTTCAGTCTCAGAAAGCCAGCTGTACACGAGCCATACTGAGTTGAGATAAAATACAAGTTAACTTCCCTTTTTCTTCCAATCAAAGATGCAGGACCTGTTCTGCTCCTGCTCATGACAGAATCTGACATGCATGTAACCTGCTTGCTTTGGGACTTGTAGTCTGTGGTAAAGCTGAGTAAGAATTTATGATTTTGGAGCTCTGTGATAAAACTAATAAAAATGTGCTATTAGGTTTTCTTAATTTATTTTACTATTTTGACAGGTTTTCTTTGGCATTTTAGTAGGAGCTTTAAATCTTGGCCAAGTGTCTCCCTGCCTGGAAGCCTTTGCCACTGGCCGTGGAGCTGCAACAAACATCTTTGAGACAATAGATAAAGTAAGTAAAGACTTCGTAAGCTCTGTCACCTGGTAGTAAAAATTCATTAAACAGCCTGTAGGCAGGAATAGTTTTATCCACAATACAAATGAAAACAAAATGAGAGGAATTAAAGCAGAATTAACTGTACCATGAAAAGTCTAGGTACATGAGTGCAGCATGTTAAACAGATTTTCCAAGCAGTCTGTTTTTTGTTTGTTTGTTTGTTTTCTTACCACTCCTACTGTTTCTTTCTCCCCTTTCTCCGTGTTGCTCTCCAGTTACTGATCAGGGCTTGCCCGTGCAAGGCCAACACGCGTGCAGGAAGAGCTTGTAGCCAAGGTTCCAGCATTGGAGCTACCTCCAGGCCTCCCAATGGTGTCCAAAGATTTGGCTCCATTGACATTAGTTGTCAAAGCTGCTCTGTCACCTGGCCCAAAGCTGCCTTGAGTGTGAAATGAGACAAATGAACATAAGTGGTGTTTCCACAGCATTCATGAGTATTCTTTACAACAGTTTTAGGAGAGATAAATACATGAAATGAGGTTGTATGTGAAAGGTCTGGAAGTTGCTGGCATTTTTTCATGTGTTTGGTGTATTTGTGTATATTGAGTCATTGGAAAAAGTACTATAAATTTCCTAGCAGTGTTTAGTAATCCCTGGTCATTGATAGTCTTTATTGTGCTAGGTGCTGTGTAAAGAAGTTTCAATACTGACACGTTTGTAAATTTGTGACTGGATAGTAAAAGCACAGCTTAACCCTGATACCGATTTTGTGTGGCACTAAACTTATGACCATACTCAGATTCCCATTTGCGGGATTAGTGAAATCTTGTTTCTTCATAGCTTGATATCTGAACTTAATTAAAATATAATCCTAAGGAATAGCCAGTCTTTTAGCTATTCTTAACATCTTAGAACACACACGTTTCCATTGTGTATATTTCCTTTTATATCTTCCCTTCCCTCTATTTGTTAGGCTACATAAAAAATCGTGTATATTTCAGTTATTGCTGTAGCCATTATCACTATGTCACCATAGTTTTAATTAATTCTCTGCATTCCACAATTAATATCTTCAGCAAAGTCCATCATAAATCTGTCCTTAGAAAAATCTGATTTCTTTGGGATTCCTCAGGTTCCTTTTTTTTCTGCACTCGCGTATAACAGTTAACAATACCCAGGTCCTGGCCAAAAGCAAGCAAGGGCCAAGGCACTTGATGGAATAGCTTAAAATCAGGATCCAAGCACTTAGGAGTGGCAGCGTAACGATGGATGCTTTAAATGCAAAGAAATGAATAAGCATGCACATTTTCAGCAAAAAATTGGTTGTTCAGTGATGTGAGAGGACATTTACCTGAGCAAAGTAGCACCATCTTAGTCCTGAGAAACTGGATAAAAAAACTTACTGCGAGTGCCTCCTGCGTGCACTCGTTCTGTCCCAGCAAAGACGAGCAAAACGGCTGCGGCCAGCGCAGGAGGCCAACGAGGAGAAGCGGTTGCTTTCGTCCCCTAGTTCTGCTGGGGCACTTTTACCTGCCACTTTAGCCCTAGTTTAATGTTTCTTGCCTACTAGTCCTGAAGCAGATTCTGCTTGCGCCAGTGGAGCCTTGTTGCATTTTGGGTTATATTGTTAAATATTGGGGACATTTATCTACTGCAGAAGTGTTGGCTGTTAAATTAAATAACACGCTACATTCTACCCTAGAAACCCACTATTGACTGCATGTCAGAAGATGGCTACAAGCTGGACAAAGTGCATGGAGAAATTGAATTTCATAATGTAACATTTTATTACCCCTCCAGACCAGATGTGAAGGTAATTAATTATTCATCATCCCTCTTATAAGCAGTTACAATATGCTGGTTTTGCCACCAGTTATGGGGAATTAGAATGGATAGATTCTCTTTGGTTTGTAGGTTGTTTTTAATGGTGTCTTGTTTTTTAATCCAGATTTTGGAAAACCTTAACATGGTTATTAAAGCAGGGGAGACAACAGCTTTTGTTGGAGCTAGTGGAGCTGGAAAAAGTACAGCAACACAGCTCATCCAGCGATTCTATGATCCCAGTGACGGCATGGTGAGTTTCCCAGTCCAGGGAGGTTTCTCTGCTCTTATGAGCTGGGAAGGGCAACATTCTTTCTTCTCCAAGGCAGAAAGGAAGAGGTTTTTTTAGTTTTTTTTTTTTCCTCTCTCTTAGAACGAAAAAAGAAAAGAGTAAAATATCCTTAATTTGTCTATTTCAGGGGGATGCTGAATAGTTTTAAAAAGAATTATTATGTGAAAGAGAAAAAATATAAGGAAGAAATTAAAATGCAGTGCTAAACCTGAGTAAAAATAATACCTATCCATACAATAATTCAGGTGTGATAACCTGTGTTGAATTCTAAGAAATACAGTATTGAACATTTAATCATTATCACACGTAATTCTGCTACAGTATATGCCTAATCATTTGACTATGAATATGAGTTACATTAACATTTTCCTCTCATTTTAGTTTTCCTATTTTGTCCAAATCACATGCATGATAACCTATATTTAAAAGTAAAAGAGAGACAACCAATTTAGTGTTAAACACATATTTATGTGTTTAACAAAACTCATGTATGCAGAATTTACTTATAGTGCATCTTGTATGATTTTTTTTTTGTTCTCATGGCAAAAGACTGAAGTTTCAATATTCCTAAATAACTGTCTTCCAGATCTAAAAATGCTTCCTAGTCTTGAATGTTAGAAAATATATAGAAAAATATATATGCATAGCTCACAGCAACCTTTCTTTTTTCATGTTCAAGAGGAAAAATTCCATGAATTTTTGTTTGCCTGTTCATTTTATAATTAAGACTTTCCTTTTCTTAACTTTTTTACTGCCACTAGAAAAAAAAAAAAGAATAAATTGGGTCAGAATTATCGTTTTTCACAGCTAACAGATGAGGATGAGTAAATGAGACACTGAGGTAGTTTGGGGCTTTGTGACTACATCTGACTGGGGAACAGAAATCTCTCCCTCTGAGGGAAGATAAAAAATAAACCCCTGTCTTGAGAAGTAGATCATAGAAGTAAATCATATGACCTGCCAGCAGATCATAGAAGACATATAATTCTTCTACCCAGCTCTCCATGGAACTGTTAATTTAGTTTTACAAGTGGAAAACACATGTCCTTTACAAAAAAAACCTAGTGTGATGGCCATTTTCTGCCCAGATTTATTTGTGAGGCCAAGCAAAAAGAGCTGTTTATTTCCATTGTGCTTCATCTCTGACCCAGGGAAGAGAATATTGCCTACATTTTTTAATTATTGTTTTGTTTTGTCCTTACTTTAATTGCCTCGCTAGATCACCCTGGATGGTCACGACATTCGTTCCCTTAATATCCAGTGGCTGCGCTCCCAGATCGGTGTTGTTGAGCAGGAGCCAGTTCTGTTTGCTACCACAATTGCAGAAAATATTCGCTATGGTCGGGATGAGGCTACCATGGAAGAAATAGTGAAAGCAGCTAAGGAGGCCAATGCTTACAACTTTATCATGGACTTGCCGCAGGTATGCTGCACTTCTGAAAATGTTGATGCAAAAAGAGAGAATTGCTCTGTCCCTCTCCCCTTACAGCTGCCTGAGCTCAGATGGGAGAGCAAAAGATTAAAATTGACAGTAGTTAGCAACCTTTCCTTCAACAAGAGTTATTAAGGTCTTGCTACATATATTTCACCAACTTGAAACTTAATAAAACATGAGCCAAGGGGAATTAGTTGCTCAAGGGTTATACATACAACATTTAATAACATGGAAATAATCAGCATGATTTTAAAACGAAAATGTCTTTTTCATGCTACTTAGATCTGTTTCTGTGTAGGTCAACAGCAATTAAGAGCCCAGGACTCTCATCAGCCAGCATGTGTTTTTGAACAGTCTTTGCTGAATCTCATAATCTCATCTCCTTGTATGAGATGTGTCAGTTAGTTATGTGAAGTAATTATTCCCTGATTCCTCCTGTAAGGGCTTTGATCAGCCCTACAGCATTCCGTCTCAGGCAAAACAATATTGATTAGGAAGGAGGTTGTTTCATCAGCTTAGACATCTGGAGCAATAACAGTGCCTTTCAAAACTGGTAATTTTGTTAAGCCCACTGCTAGTACCAATCTGAGAGACATATTAGCAGTGACTTCACAAGATGCTTGATTGACTCCTTTGTTATGTGTTTCATTTTCTTTTTTTCCCCTCACCCAGCAATTTGACACTCATGTTGGAGAGGGTGGAGGCCAGATGAGTGGAGGTCAGAAGCAGAGGATAGCTATTGCCCGAGCTCTTGTGCGAAACCCGAAAATCCTGCTCCTGGATATGGCTACCTCAGCACTTGATAATGAAAGTGAAGCTACTGTTCAGGAAGCACTTCATAAGGTTTGCTGTATTATCGCATAAACTACATTTAAAAGAGTAGAAATACTTTTAAGGTACTGTGTAGAACATTCTGCCAAATTGTAACAAAGCATTGAAAAGCTTTTCTTAATAACTGTCTTATATTCAAAAAAAAAAAAAAAAAAAAAGACCTTGGTATTGTCTGGCAATACTTCTTTCTTATTAGTTCATTAACAAGAATCTAAAATTCACTTTCTTCAGAGATGGTGCTCATCTCTGGGTACTTGCTGCCCTCCCTCTGGTTCTGGATGAACTGTGGTCTGGTCCATGTGTTCTGAGTCCCACAGCAAAGCCCCTTGGGAGGAGGGGATTGGCATAAATAGGTAATAAAATGCTCAAGACTGTCAAGATTTTGACAATGCTGTCCATGATGAGAAGGAAACTTTTCCATATCACTTGTAGAATTTGTCTGATTAAAAGTGAATAAGAGCAAGGTAGATGCCTACCACCCAGTACAGCTATGCTAAGCCTGGTTTTTAACCAGCAGAGATCGGGTCAATGCAATTGAGAGAGTCCCAGGTAGGGTTCATCTAATGCTACAGCAAATATAAACAAAAAAAAGGCAGACCAAAAGTACCTATTTTAGATAAATAGACTTAATATAAAGGAAGCTTAGCCTGAATTAATGTCTTGTATAAATTTTGGTAAAATGAATGCTATCCCTGGCAATGAATGTCATTGGTAACTGTTCACATAGACAATAACAAAGTCAGAACTTTGAGGAATCCACAAGCTGTACAGAGGTGTCATCTGTAATCTGTTTTTTTCTTTTTTTCTGAATAAATTCCATGAATCCAAGAATGACTTGTGTAGGCAGTGAATTGTGTAGGTAGTGAATTCAGAACACATGAGCTACTTTCAGAAACAGCTTTTCTTCACTGATCTCAGAGAATTAATACCATACCATAAAGTGACCATTCCGTAACTTTGCAGTTGTCTGCAAAGGGCAGAGGAAAACGCTGCAAATAAGCTTCAGTTCTTGACGTGTGGTTCTGTAGTTGTGTCTGTGAACACAGGTTCAGGCAGTTGCGCGTTTTCTCCATCTGTTCATCAAGGTGGAAAGAACTAGTCTGAGATTAGCACAAATTAGCACAGTGCAAGTTAAAACACGTTTTCGTGCTACATTAGTGCAGTTTCACAGCTCCCATCCTGGAACGATCTCCCTTCTGGACAACGTAGGGCACTAGCAAAAGAGCTCAAAATATTTCCCTCTTTAATACATGGACAATACGAGCTATGGATGGAGATAATTCAAAGTCTGCTGAAACCACTGGCAGGACCCCTGTGGGTATGAGCAGAGGTCAAGTTTTGTGGTGCTGGTTCCAAGCAGTTCTGTGGGCCGTCCTGGCAGCGTGGCTGCTGTTCCTGCAGGTTCGCTTGGGCCGCACAACCATCTCCATCGCTCACCGCCTGTCCACCATCAAAGCAGCTGATGTTATCGTTGGGTTTGAGCACGGAAGGGCTGTGGAGAAAGGAACTCACGAGGAGCTCCTGCAGAGGAAAGGCGTATATTTCATGCTGGTGACCTTGCAGAGCAAAGGAGACAAGGCACTTGCTGCAGCACCGGTGCAAAGTGAGTGTCTTGTCCTCTTTCGTAAAATTACATAAAATTCCATGGAATTTAAAGTTTTTTTTTTTTTTTTTTTTTTTTAGGAGTAATTTTTCTCCCTTTCCATACCCTACCCCTCGCTCCCCTACCTCCCTGTTTTTCCCCTTGAAAGGCTAAATGTTAGCATCCTTAAAAGTAACACACTAATAGCTCTGGCTAAAGTGTTTTTAGTGCCTGTGCACTGAATGACCTTCTTCATATATCTCTGCCCTAGCACTTGAATCCAGACCTGCATTCCCCAGGCATTTTGTGTCTCTGCTTAGTGCTGACAATCTATCTGCTGCATTAGAACTGCAGAAAAATTAGAGTATGCTGAAACCACCTTGTTTGTTTTGCTAGAGGCAGATTTGAATCCAAACTTCTGGAAATAGAAACTTAATAAGATGACTTGTGTAGATCCGTGAAGCGTCATAGCTTGGGTGTGGTTATCTTAAAAGGACAATTGCTAAAATAAACAGCTTCAGCAGTCACAGCCCAGATCAGATAGTACTTGGGTTAATATTCAGTTTGCCTAACTCGAGCATGTCAAATGCAACTAGTATAAAACCTGGGGAATGTGTAGGTAGAGCAACAAGTTTGTGTTATGTCCCTTGCTTTCTGAAAGTATTCCAGCTGTGACTTGGAGACACTTCATTTTCTTGCAAATCAACAAGGGACTTAGGTTGTATTCAATTTTAACACAAACTGAAGAGCTTTATGTGCTATATTTTACAGCATCAGAAAATAATATACTTGAGCCAAATCTTGAGAAAGTCCAGTCATTTAGCAGAGGAAGCTATCGGGCCAGCTTGCGGTAAGTTTTAAAAATGAAAACGAAATGAAACAAGAAACAAATCTCAATTTATTATAGTAATTACGTACTGCTTTCTACAATGTGGTAGAGAGAGTCAAATGGCTGCAAGCATTTACTTAGAACAGCCCCCTTGGAAAGGAATATTTTGGATGATAAACTACTGATTGAAGATTTGTGGGTAAACAGTGATGCTCTGAATTCTACTCCCTTTCTAGGCACAAGATCTTCCCTCCAGTTCTGCTCTACTGCATTTATGTTCCATTTTTAATATTCCATATAGCCATCTAATATAACATATAGCCGTATACGTATATCAACTCATACACTTTTTCTCTAGGCACTTAAAAAATTATTTGCTCTTGAGTTACTTATGAAATCAATTCCAATGTACAAGGATGTTTTTATTATGACTTGAACTTCTAGAAAGATAAAGCATTTTACAGGCCAGTCTGTCTTGTAGCAAGACATCTCTGCTCATCTTAGTCATGTGAGTGAATATGTTGCTCCGAGTTTATCATATTGTACTTTGGGGGCACAGGAGAACTGCTTCAGCATCCTGTTTTACTGCACTAACCACTCTGTAGTGATAATGGTCAATTGACTCGGTATCTTATAAGCATGCACGGTTAAGCCTGTGTGTAGGATACACCATGAATTTGCTCAACAAGTAAACATGGCAGGGTACAAATAAGCAACATCTGAGTGTTGGGGGTGGAGTATGATTATGAAAATCAGAAAATATCTGAGTTTTTATTGTGGGATATTTTCTTCTTGAGAAGGTGAGAGGAGATGGCAAAAGAAAGAAAAAGTGGGTTTCCTGTGGCTCAGTTAACCCTGATTCCATGTGACATTAAAGCTGCGCCTGCCTCGAAAGCAAGCGCTGTGTTTCCGACCTGTGGAGAACAGACTGTTCCTCTGCCCTCTCTCCCTCAGAGCCTCCCTTCGGCAGCGCTCCAGGTCGCAGCTCGCCAGCCTGGTCCCTGACACTCGCTTAGCCATTGCAGGAGACCACTCAGAGTCCGTGTATCTTATGTCTTCCTATGGAGAAGATGATGGACCAGCAAAAAAGGTCAGGTGCAATAGGTTATTATTAAATTGTAAACAAACAGGAAATCTTTTATATTACTTGGTACTGAAACTCTGTAGATAAGTGCTTCTGTTACAGAAGGTGCTGGCATGTCTTCTTGGATTGATCTTTTTCTGTACAGACTCACAGCTTTTAAGTTTTACCCTCTGTATAAACTCTGGGCTGCATCTTTATGGCTATAATACTTACCCATATAAAGTTTCCAGCAAAGTATGAGCTCTTGATAGATCAATATATGTCGTAGATGAAGATGTTCACTTTATGAAATGCAATAGCCACTGAGTGATAGAAATTAGATTGTTCTTGTTCAGTAAAGAGTAAATTCATTTCATTCTCTCAAAATCATTGTGAAAGTGCAGAGAACATCACTGCAACCTGAGCCAGAGTCCTTTCCCTGACTTTACAAACTTTGTGTCAGTGCCTGGTGTGGCCAAGCAATATAGGAGACAAAGACAGCAGGCCTTAAAATGATGCAGAACAGGACCAATTCTTTAGGAATATGCTCAGTGAAATGATTTTTAAAGCCTTTGTGAAGCTTTCTGCACGAATTTGCAGATCTATAGATAACTCAGTGCAGAAAGTGGCTGTCAGAAGTCACTGCTCTTGCTCCTACTAAGCCTATTACGGGAATAGAGGCTTTAGGGCTGTCACTATGACACTATCTCAGAAACAAAAGAAAAAGCAAAATGTTTGTATCCCTTTATCCATTTCCAGCAGATAGTTGTACACAGAGTATTTCTTGACTGGGCATTTCCAGCTATATGAGCTGAGGGAGATGAACAGGGCTCAGCACACTGTGTGTTACAAAAATTCTGCACAAAATCAAACTGCAGACAAAGCTATAATTTGATGATGAATACTCTGCACTTACTGAGAGTAAAATTTTGCTGGTGGAGATTGCATTGCACCTCATCTGGGAGTAGCAAGAAGCAGAAAGCAGCTTGGGTTTCAATAGGTGAAAGTCTTAAGCAGGTGAAGGAAAGTCTTATAATTAACTTGTTCATCTGGAATCAGTAGTACTGTGTGAACTATACTTCCCTTTTTCTCCAGGGATGATAGATGATGTTTTTTCGAACACTGTTGTGACTCCCTAAAAAAGAGTTCAAGTCAGCAGGCAAGACACATCATGGTTTGTTCTTATATAAAGCCAGAATAGCTCTTTTGTTACTGGAGGTAACCGTTTAATGGACCACCTGTGCTCATTTTGCCTCAGGGACAAAGGGAAAACATCATCCAGAATGCTTCCCCACTCCCCACCCTATAAATGTAACCTATTTTTTAGGAGTCTGTTGCTGTGGCTGAAGATGATGTGAAGCCTGTACCGTTTGCCAGGATTTTGAAATACAACGCCTCAGAATGGCCATACCTGGTGCTTGGATCTCTGGGAGCGGCCGTCAATGGAGCAGTCAGTCCACTCTATGCTTTGTTGTTCAGTCAGATTCTTGGGGTATGTTATGCTAATATTTTAAAGGGTATTTTGGTTCTTAAGCAAAGGGGAGCAAAGGATCCTGTCAGGCAGATTATGTTTTGCACAAGTCTTTTAACCTTTTATAATAAATCACAGCATGACAAAAATGATTGAGGTTGGAAGTCAAGTCCAACCCCCTTACTTAAGGCCTAGGCCACGTCGCACAGGATCTTTTCCAGGTAGGTTTTGAATATATCTCCAGAGAAGAAGACTCCACAACCTTTGGTTGTTTGGAGTACAACCAAATGCTGAGTTCCATTAATGTATGGGATCACTCCAACTGTGCAGAGAGCATACAAATGACTTGTTATGATGAATTAAAATAAGAGATTTGCATCAAAACATATGGGTCTTTTTCTTTAAATGAAGATTAGTCTGCAAATCCATATGCTTAACCACTGATAAGGATCATAGGCCTGGAGTAGACCAGAGCTTGATATGCTAAAAGTTATTTCTATATTAACTTTTTGGGCTTTGCAGGATGTATTATTTTGTTGCCTGGGTACTGATGTACAAAGCTGAAAGAAACCTGGAAGTAGCATTCCTAGTAGAGAGTAGCTATTTCTCTTTTCTCAAATTCATGCTCTAATTCCTCTCAGTAACCTTAATGTATTAATAACTTAGACCTGTCAGTAACTTGGGTTGACCTTTCACGTTTATATTTGTAAATTTTTTTTATATAGCAGATGTAATGGAAATTCAACGTATGCCCTCTATTGTCAGATGTTTTACCTTAAGGAATTTTGAATGGTTTTGTTCTAAGTAAAGGTCAAATGCTTAGGTTATTTTTAACTATACCTTAAAGATAATAGAGAAGTGCAGGTATGAGCTGTAGGTGACACGTGTGGGTAGTAAGGGAGGTTTAGCTGTTTCCAGTGGGTTTGCCGACCTGCCTCCAGGCGCTGGGGCTGGCGGCAGCGGCTACAGGAGGCGGCTGCTTTGATTTGGACTTCGATTTCTTTAGCAGCCAGTAACGCTGCCAGATGCGGGCAAATACCAGATACAAGTGAGAGATAAAAGGAGAATTCCATGAAGACTGGGAGAAGCAGGGGAGGACTCCACTTTAAGCACTAATGATGCTGCTTCCTAAGTACCCTGCAGGAAGGGAATAGCTCCTGCCACACTCTGCAGCAGAGGCCAGGGGCTTCCACTTGAAGCCTTCAAGCTGCTGGAGGCAGTTAAAACAGCTCTGGTTGGCGCCATATGAGGAACGTCCCGGGGCTGCATTCCCGTGCCCCTTGTGCCATGGCAGCTGCTGTGAATCGCACTCCCGGGAAGCTGCCGCTATCTGAGGAACTTCGGAGTCGGTAAATTCCTGGAAATGGCACCTACAAGTTAAGGGCATGGAACGAAATTCTGTCACATCCCGTTGCAGATATTGAGCTATTTTGTAAGTTCTGTTTCCCTCCTTTACATGAATCTAATACTGTGCCCCCCATTTTTTTTCAAAGACCTTTTCCATTCTTGATGAAGAGGAACAAAGAAGACAGATCAATGGTGTCTGCTTGCTCTTTGTCTTAGTTGGGCTTATATCGTTTCTGACACAATTTGCACAGGTAATAGCAGTCTGATGTAGATAAGTATTGTTTGTCATCTCTTTTACTGTATGTGTACCCTGCTGAATGAAAACAGCATTGATTCTTATGCAGGCATACACTTTTGCCAAGTCTGGTGAGCTGCTTACGAGACGGCTGAGGAAAATTGGCTTCCAGGCTATGCTAGGGCAAGAGATTGGTTGGTTTGATGACCAGAGAAACAGCCCTGGTGCTTTGACTACAAGACTTGCAACAGATGCATCACAGGTCCAAGGGGTAAGACAGGATATAATAAGAGAGAATAACTACTTTGTTATTAGCACTGATTGAAGGCCTATTTTGGCACATTGTCCCCCAAAATGACTGCAAATTTGTTACAAAGAGTAGTGTACATGAGGGAAGGGTGAATGGCTGACCGTAAAGATGATATCAAGGATAGTAGTTAAAATGTATTCCTAAAAGACAGTGACTTTAATTCACCAGTTCTTCCTGAGGTTTCTTACTGATTTTAGTATGGCTGAGACTTTACTGTGTTAATAGTTAAGATGCAAAAGGTTTCTGTTTATTCTTTAAGTCAAGATAGATAAATATATGGGCTAAACAAAGCATCCAGAAGGAATTCCTCCAGGAAGCAAGAGAATTTATTTAAACAGTTAGATTCTCTTTGTTAGTGTCGTTAGGAAGAGTTTTCCTCACATCTCCTTAGGAAGTTTGGTGGGGCAAAACAGTACCTGAGAGTTGCATTCCTTCTCTTGGTGCGGTTAAAGGGAAACAAGGTATCTAAACGGACTAAATTCTAGTGCTGCCTGCAGCCACTGGTGCCTTGTATTATTTTAGTGATATTTAGAGTTTTCATAATGTTTATAGGAAGATTTTTTTAAGATATTGAAGTTACTACTGGAGTACAAATCAATTATTTCTTCTTTGTCTTCTTTGAAGGCAACTGGATCTCAGATAGGAATGATTGTCAACTCCTTCACCAACATTGGAGTGGCCGTCATCATTGCTTTCTACTTCAGCTGGAAACTGAGTTTAGTTATCATGTGTTTCCTACCATTTTTGGCATTATCTGGGGCTGTGCAGGCCAAAAAGCTGACAGGATTTGCTGCTCAGGACAAGAAGGCTCTGGAAGCTACTGGACAGGTAACATTGTTTAAAAGCTAATTTATATTCACACCCACATGGAGCTGGATGTCTGGACTTTGGAACCATCAGTAATTCAAATGGAATAGAACTGGCAAAATTTTGCAAATAAATTGTAATATTTCAGCTTGCAAAGCGATCAGAACATCACTGGGAATTCCCTCCTGTAAAAATACTCACAGCTTGGAGTGTAACCTGCTTTTCAAAATGGACTAGACCTACCTGCTCCACACAGATCTTCCCGACCACTTGGTTTCCTTGCTGTTGGTTTTGTTGAACACCCATTTGGTGGTTCCTGGTGATTCTGATGTGCTCAGAGAGCAGGGACAGCTGCTCACTCAGAAATCATTACACTTCAGATTTTGCTGCTGCGTAATGAATTGAATTTCATTGTGTGTGTTGAATTTAGAGAGAATAGGGAGAATTGTTTCTTCAGTAAGTCCAATAGCTTAGCAGCTTTCCTATCAATTTGTGCCGCTTCTCTGAGGGCTTGAGAATAGATTTCTGTGGAGAGAGACAAGGAAGAAATAAGTGTCCTAGACAATTTTGTTTTAAAAAAGTAGCATTTGTCAAAATTACATGATCTATTCTTCCATTCAGCTAGAGATTGTTGCTACTGAGAAGTGAATCTTGGAAATATTTGAGTATGTTTTAGGACAGCATTGTGCTGTAATGAGGAGGATGCACAAAATCAAGTGCCACTTATTCACACTGTGGACACCTAAGTTACACGTGAGAGAACTTGGTCTCCTGAGTGTGTTTGCAGCAGCTTGCTCTAGGAAACAAACAGAATTTTGCTATTGTGGATGTAGCAGATGTTGCTTGCAGTAAAGCTCCTCTTTAGCTTGGCTGACATCTGGAACAATCCGTATCTGAAATGATGATGTGCGGCATGAGTGCCGTGCACACGTGCAAGAGCTGTGCATTGTGGAAGGGAGCACAAATTGGGAGATTTTACTTTTTTTTTTTTAATTTTATTTTTATTTCCAGATCTCCAGCGAAGCCCTCACTAACATCAGGACTGTAGCTGGCATAGGGAAGGAGAAGATGTTTGTTGACAATTATGAGAAGCACCTGGAAATGCCCTACAGAGCTGCAATCAAAAAAGCCCACGTGTACGGGCTGTGCTACGGCTTTGCGCAGTGCATCGTGTTCATAGCCAACTCGGTCTCTTACCGATACGGAGGGTTTCTGGTGGCCGACGAGGGCCTGCACTACAGCTTCGTGTTCAGGTGAGCGCGCGGAGCGGGAGGCGGCTCCCGGCAGCGCGCGGCTCCCGGCGCCTCCCGGGACAAACGGTGCCGCTTTCCCGCAGGGTCATCTCCGCCATTGTGACCAGTGGAACGGCCTTGGGCAGAGCGTCTTCCTATACGCCCAACTATGCCAAAGCCAAAACGTCGGCTGCGCGGTTTTTTCAGTTGATTGATCGGATTCCTAAGATCAGTGTTTACAGCGATAAAGGAGAAAAATGGGTGAGTGTGGAGATGAGTAATAAGGGGTGTCATTCAGCTCAGCGCTGCCCTGAACTCGCAGTGACAACTTCTTTGCTCTTTGACAGCAGCGAGCTCTGTACTAGCCAGCAATGTAAAGTGCAGCTAGTAGGAATTTCTCAGCACAACACTCCTCGAAATGGGACTAGGTCCAACTTGCATGACTCATGCAGTCACATACTACTTTTTCTTTCTGTTCTAAAGTTTTCAAATAAGTCTGATCAGAACTGGTTTATGATGAGGGCTATTTTTCAGTTCAACATCATAAAGTTGAAGGTGTTCAAGAGGAAAATCATCTGAGTCGGACAAAAATAAAAATTCTCAATTTTGAATTGACAAATCAAAACAATAAAATTCAGATAACTTTTTTCTTTAAACTTTTTCAAAATTAAAGGAATTCTTGAAATATTTCTACAAATTAAATACATTAAATATTTTGCTTCGAACCATGAAAATAAAAAATGTCAATTCCCTCTCAGGATTTTCTGAAACAATTTTAAAAAATAATTTCTTGAAAATTAGAAAATTGATCTGAATTCACATGTTGTCTTATTTCCCATGTTGAAAAATTGGTCTTCTTTTTTAATCAAAAAACCTTTTGCATATGAATGTCTTTGCACCATCATCGAATTTGGGCTTACGTGGAGTGTGTGTTAACAAAAATAGGTTCCAAGATAGTCCCATTTCCTGCCAATGCAGTATCAGTTGAGCAACAGTGTTATTATGACTAATGGCTTCCCCTCTAGGAGAGCCCTGCCCATGGGTTCTTGAATCTCTCTTTCTGCGCTGGTTTCGTGGTCACTGATGTCACATTTTAAACAACAGAGGCAAGAATGAAATTTGAGGAGTTGTTGCTTTGTACTTCCCAAATCAGTTTCGATCTCACTGTAGCTTCCCTCTCATTCTTTCACCAGGATGATTTCAAGGGAAGCATCGAGTTCCTTAACTGTAAATTCACATACCCTTCCCGGCCGGACACCCAGGTGCTGAGAGGCCTCTCGGTGGCCGTGAAGCCCGGGCAGACTCTGGCGCTGGTTGGCAGCAGCGGCTGCGGCAAGAGCACCAGCGTGCAGCTTCTGGAGCGCTTCTACGACCCCGAGCATGGAGCCGTGGTGAGCAAAGGGGCCGCGGGGTCGGGGGCTCCTCTGGGTGCTGGGCCGTGCAGCCGGCGCGGCCGCGACTGCCCTGCATCCCGCTGGCAGCTCTGCCCGTGTTGGCGCCGCCGCATTCGGGCGCGGGGAGAACAACTGCTGGGCCTCAGCTGTGGCACCGCGCGGGGCGCAGCGCCCTCCTTGCCACAGGGAGGCTGTCACATCCCTAAATAAAGAGTTTTGGCTTGTAGTTTCCTTGCAGGCTGAACTTGGCTAGTGGCATCTTCTAAAAACTCCATTACTGGGAGCTTAAACAGCTTTTGTATCTTTTCCCCACAGAAATACTTAACTAGTCTGAGCTCTTTTTCTTTAGGAAAAAAAAAAATATGTGGCAATTACTAAGCCAGGAATCCAGCAAAGCATGTGTCTGTATTGAAGCAGTTAAATAGTTCAGTAGCCCTTCAGGTTAAGCAAATGATTTAGTGTCTCTCTGGATCGGAGATGCACACAGGAAAAAAAAAAAAAAATCCTTTGCCATGCACGAGGGAGGCAAATGTAAATTAGATCAACCTTGTTTGCATTTTGGTCATAAGGCCATGTTTAAAACTGTAGGGATCACTTAGTTTTGCTGTGAATTATTTGTGTTTGGAAGCTGTTGCTCTAGAATGATGTTTCAAGTTCTCTTTTCTTTTCTGGTAGTTAATAGATGGACACGACACCAAGAAAGTAAATGTTGAATTTCTTAGATCAAAAATCGGAGTAGTGTCCCAGGAGCCCGTGTTGTTTGACTGCAGCATTGCTGATAACATTAAATACGGCAGCGCCGCCCGCGAGCTGTCGCTGGAGGCGGTGGTGGCGGCGGCCCGCAAGGCCCAGCTGCACGACTTCGTCATGTCGCTGCCGCAGGTGAGCGCCCGCGCCGCGCCGGGGCCCCGGCACCGTGTGGCGAGCCCGGGGGAGCCACGGGCATCGCGGGACTGGCAAGGTTTGGGGTCAGGGGGCTGGTGGTGGTTGCGGGGGTGAGGGGGGGGAAGTTTTACACAGTAGGCAAATAGTTACAAAACTGGGCCCACTGAGGACTCTGAAGTAGACAAAAAGGAAAGCTCTTTCGAAGCAATGGCCAGGAAAGGCTGGCCAGCTCAGTGGTTAGAGCAGGACACTGAGGCAGGAGATACAAATCCTGTTTGCGGCTGTGGCAGGTAGGCCTGGTGACTGAGGCAAGATGCTTAAATACATTTAAATCATAAAAATAAACATAAAATGTATAAATACAGTTTAGGTGCCCAAACAGAACACTTGTCCATATAATTCCTCAGCTGCTTTCAGCCTCTTCCCCCAATCTACTTCTGCCGCAGACAAATTAGCATTCATTTTACTATGAGCTGTTTCTTGCAGGCCCACCATCGTGCTGCCTGGGCGCCCATGTCACGTGGCCCTTAATGTCATGGTTCAAAACAGCCCCACTAACATGGGTGTTTGCCTTCCTTTTGGGAGGCCACAACCATAGTCAGACCTCTGTCTCTCTCCGCCTCGTTCCTTCACTTTGTCTCCCCATCTGTTCACATCTAAATGAGATTTTTTTTTTTTTAATTTTTTTTTAACTGAGAGGCGATCTGATTAATATGTATAAGTTCAGGAAGGGAGAATGCAGGGAGGAAGGGGACAGGCTGTTCTCACTGGTGGCCAGTGATAGGACGAGGGGTAATGGCCACAAGCTGAAGCACAGGAAGTTCTGTCTGCAGGTGAGGAGGAACTTCTTTACTGTTAGGGTGACAGAGCACTGGAACAGGCTGCCCAGGGAGGTTGTAGAGTCTCCTACTCTGGAGGTCTTCCAAACCCGCCTGGATGCCACCCTGTGCCACATGCTCTAGGTGTGCCTGCTTGAGTGGGAAGCTTGGACTAGATGATCTCTAGAGGTCCCTTCCAACCTTGAATATTCTGTGATTCTGTGTGTTTTTCAGCAATATGAAACTAACGTTGGGGCTCAGGGCTCCCAGCTGTCCCGCGGGCAGAAGCAGCGCATTGCTATAGCGAGGGCCATCATACGAGATCCTAAAATCTTATTACTGGATGAAGCTACCTCTGCCTTAGACACAGAAAGTGAAAAGGTAAATATGCAGTGAAAAGAAACACGGGTGTGTTCATACAGTGACTTTCAGTGTCCTTGTCTGTGCTGTAGACACTGTACCCTTGACAGCCATAGCCTTACGAACATTATTCCACATTCTTAATTTGGAACCATAACAGCAAGAATCTCTATGAAAAATCCAGGAAGCAGAGCTGTAAATACAGTAGCCAACTCCAGCTGCTCTTTGCCTGCCAAGGCACGTGTTGGGTAAGGTTTGGGGACGGCAGCACGTGTTAGGTCTTGTGCGCGCATGCTGTGGGTTCGAAAGCTGCCTGGAGGAATGGTTCACAGCTGCAGCTTCCCTGCACCAAGAACCCAACAATTTTTCTAAAGTCTGAAGAAAGCTGCAGTAAAAGAGCAGTGAAGGGCCAAAAGCTCCTACAGTATTTTCTGTAAATGCTGTAAATTCTACCACTGTATTTATCTGTCCTTTCCTTGTATGAGTGTTAGAATAAGCTTATGACCCTGCAAATAAAAATAATAATGAAGGGCCACTAACATGAGGTTTGATTTGGCCTCATAGTCACTTTTTAAAAGTACTGCATGATGTAGTTGATTAGGCTGAATCAATCCGATTTCCGCCGCCGAGTCGCACGCTCGTGTCCCCAATGCACTCATTTTTCAGGGCTCCTTTCTATGTTGCCTTTAGACGGTGCAGGCAGCACTGGACAAGGCCAGGGAAGGACGAACCTGCATCGTCATCGCCCACCGCCTGTCCACGATCCAGAACTCCAGCATCATCGCCGTCATGTCACAAGGCATCATCACGGAACAGGGCACTCACGAGGAACTGATGGCCAAGGAAGGAGCTTATTACAAGCTTGTTACCACTGGAGCCCCAATTAGCTGAATTACTGCAACACTAACTTTGAGTTACTGTTTTCCCCTAAACAGATACGCTGTGGTAGGTATGTGTACGGTTCCCCATTGCACTATAAAGTAAAAGTTCTCTACAACATTCTGAGGCTGGTGGTACCTAAACGTATGTAGCCTTTCTGGAGCAAGCAGCGCCCAGCAGGGCACGTGCAGGGACCTATGCGTAGGTAGCCCACTGCTAAGGGAAAACAAGCCTGGAAGTAGGAGAGCTCTCTGGAGAGCGGGGGGAGTGGCCACCACTTGCACTCAGACTGCAAGGTCCTGCCATGTAGCCATCAGGGAGGACTCTGCTCTGCTCTGGTGGCAGGTGGCAGCTCTCCAGGTGAGCTGTGTGAACATGATGCTAGGAAGGGAGCCACCATCTCCTGATGCTGTGGCTTGCAGACAGCTGCCACTCGTGTGGCTGCACATCTCCCCCTTCCCACTCCCAGCGCCTCCTGGGTCACCTGCGCTACACCCTGTGAAGCCCAGAGCTTGATGTAGCAGCACCCGGTGCCAAAACCATTGCGTATTTATGGAAAAGGCAACTTCACTGTAGTGACGAAAGCAGTCAAGAGGAACAGAAGCTGGTAAGACTCCTTTTCCGCACACTCATCACTTTTCTCAAAGCTGTCAGATATGTTGGAATATGAATAAATGCTTTATTTCAATCAATGTAAACTCTTACAGTTCATCCTCACTGTTATTTTAATCTCTTCTATTGAAAGGGTGATGGATAATATCCTGTTTTCATTTGGGCGGAGGCAAGACTGATAGATATCCTTTAAAAGAGCATAAATATTCTGCAAAGGTAGGATAAGAACTAAGGATGGCCATGACTAGCTGTTTACATTAGGTGCAGTTGCTAACGAGGCAACAACTCACTGCTGACAGTGTCAGGAAGCACCTGGCCCTGGCTGAAGCTGCTCCCTGTAACTTGTCGCTCGAGGCTGTGCTCGTCGCCACACTGCGCTACTGGGCACTGTTTGCAGGGCCTGGTATCTTGGAGACAAAGCAGATGATAGCCAGATAACCTAAAATTACAGTTTCAGGATTCAATTTGTGACTTAGACTACACAGTATTACCTGGAAGAGCATCCACAGCATCCTGCAATCTGCAGCTTGTTGGATGTTGCTTTTTTTTTTTCCTCTTTAATTCAAAACCAACAAAAACCACATTTTTTTGTGCAACCCCATTATTAGAATACCTTCACTAGAACCTAATGAAAGCATACAACTGATATTAAAAAGCACTTTTTTAATCAAGAACTCTGTAATCATTCACTGAAAATGAAGAAGGAAGCTGTATTGTTGGCCTTTTGTTTTAATATTTCAGCCTTTTCTACATTTCACAACAAGAGCTAGTTTGGATGATTTAGGATGGAAACTATTAACAGTCAATAACCTATTGACAAAAGCTTTAATTTTTGAATGGGAGATACAGCTTAAAAGAAAAAGCGACCTAGAGTCTATATACAGGATTGTATCACCTGAACTCCATTTTCCCCCACCTTTTTTTTTCCAAAACTACCTCCTGGGAACAGTGGTACAATAACAGGTCAGGTAATGAAGAAAAGCAACTTTGCTATGGAATAAAAATGATGAACAAGCAATAAATATATATTGAAAAACATCAGTGATTTTTTTTTTAAACAGGCATATGATACAATTATATTTTACAATTAACTTATATTTAGGGATATAAGGAAAAAGCACACTTTAATAAGACACATTTATTATGGGTGCTATGCCATTTTTTTTTTTTTTACGTAGAGGACTGCAGCCTTGTGACCCAAATAACATGAATAAATGGTATTTTTTATTGACTTTTGTGCTTTAACACTTGATCTCTTATTCTTCTGACAAGCACTTGAATGTCTCCCAGCAGAGGCCAGGTATTGGTATTTGGCTGGTGTCTGCAGCAGGCCTGCTCTGCGGGAAGGAGCGCCGCGAGAGCAGCGCCGCGGCCAGGCTCCCGCTGCCCGGCTGCTCCTGCTTGCTAAGCGCTGGCTCCAGCCTAGGGCAGCGCAGCTGCACCAACCTGCCCGCACCTCGGGGTGCCTCTGCCGGCCACCTCCACGGCAGGGGGCACAAGGCACCCAGCAGCTAGAACCTGGGAAGCAGCTCTGTCAGAGCAGGCTTCCCCTTTCTCATTATTTGTCTCTGCTCCTATTAGCTTAGTCACTGTTGCCTAAATTTTAATAGTCATAATTACATATATTGACTGATTTCAGGTCAGCTGCTGCAGGAGACAGAAATTCAGAGATTCATTAAGGAGAAGAAACGGGAAGAAGAGGGAACAGTATTCTTCTCAGTGCTAAAACCAGTTGTTAAAAGTCAGGGTAGCCTTAACAGCCTCTTAAATAAGGACACCTGTTTTTTATTTGCCTCTGTAATTTACATCATTAATTGTTTAATTAATTCCCATAGACCAACTCAAACTGTTCACCTTGTTTTCCCAATTAAACAAGATTCTTTCCATTTCAGTCATCCTACAAGTACCTGGGAGGTTAGAGGCTGTATTACACTTACAACCTCTCAGCCTCATTGCTGTCAGATCATACATAGACAGACTTCATAGAACATAATGTAGCCTTAACGCTGCTTGTCAGCATTAGGGGTTTGCAGCCCTAAAGCATTCGCTAGGCATTGTACACCATGGGGAGCACACAATAGGTGCTTCACAATGGAAAAAAAAAAAGGGGAGAGTATGTTTGGCTTTACATATCTACAACATCACTTGTCTACTTAACATAATATTCAATATTTAATATTAGTTACTTCTGTGTTTGGGTAAACCAGTCTGAAAAAAATGTAACTTGCAGTGCTTCAATCTTCAGTTATGTTTTCATGGTTTACACACCCACTAACCAATTCACGCTTGTGATTCTTGCTAGGAAAGAATTAGACTAATTTACCTTTGCAGTACAGGAGAGCATGAGGCCGCGTGCTGAGATAATCTCACTACTGACACTTTTCTTCACTTGTTCTGCGTAGATGTGCAGGACCCACGTATTTGTTACACAACACTGATGCATTTTCAGAAAATCAAAGGTGTATAATCTTCAGCATTGGTGATTTATATGACAACTTTTTAAATATTAAGAATGATAAAAAAAATGCACATTAGCACAAAAATATATTCTGGAGAGTCTATCTGGAATACATTTTTCTTTTATTCTTTTCCTTAATCAGAAGCTGTTTTGCACAGGAAGCACAATAACTTACATTGAAGAAAGCCTTTTCTGTAACTCTGCTGCTTTTTTCCCGCAGTGCCGGGGCGCAGCAGCACACTTCGGGGTGGCGTGATACTGTCACACCATTACCTAGCACATTAACAGACAGTATCTGTATATTAAAAAATGGATTATTGACTATCACTATATACAACTGGGGCTTGAAGCACCACCTACTTGGAGATGGACAGAACTAAGAGACCATCGAGTAGCTAAATAAAAGTAGTTAATTACACGTCAAAACTTTTGCACACTCCAGCATATGGTTAGAAAACTACATTGTCCTTCCTTGCAATATTTCAAGGAATAGAGACAGCGATTCCTATTTCAGAGTTGTTGAGATCATTCTTGGGTGGACTGATGCCTTACGAGGGGTACATCAAAGATGTGGTGTCTTTGCCCCCACCCATGGGTGATGCAAACTGGCTTAGCAAAACTGCCTTAGGCAGTGGGTGCACCTGAAAAGTTCACAGACATCCACAGACTGCTGCCCATTTGGAAAATTTCTCTAATTCAGCTTCTTTTCAGTTGTCCTCATAAATAAGTGGACGCAGTATGGAACCAAGGCAACTACAGTAAGAGGCATGGCTGCGCTCTTGCAAAAAGAAAGAATGTAGAATAAATACTCAGTATGAGTAGGTATCTTAACAAAGTTATACAGCTGCAGAGTAGCTAAAGAAACAGCTACACATAGTAGCCGGAAACTTATCTTACAGCTATTTTTACCTTTACAGCTTGTGAAGAACATTTCAGAATTAATACCAAGCCCTAAGCCGAAGAGTGCACCTAAATTCCTCACGAGTCCAGCAAATGGAGTTGTGTCAATGTTAATCCAGTCTGGGTTGGCACACCACTTCTTTGCCTTTGGAACAGACCAGAGCAAGTCAATATCAAGAAATTTGAGGACTAGATAAAAGCCAAGGGCAAAGTTGAAAAGAAACAAGTTTATCTTGATGTACATTCTCAAGCTTGCTGTCTGTATAGCAGGAGTGTGCTCAAATGCTTCAGCCACAAGCATTCCTGGGGAGCAGAAACTCAGTGTTACAGAGAAAATCATACTTGCAAGCAGCACTTTGTCTCACTGTAGAACTCAGACAGAAGAATAGCCACCCCCACATGACCGCTTCCATGGTGCATGACAAAATATTTTTCTACCACCAAAAGCCACTATTTTTGACAACAAACAAACAAACAGAAAACAAGGTAACAATCTCAACACATTTTTACCATAATAAATGCCTCAGGCCTAAATCTCCCAGATGTCAGCCTATCAAGTATTAAACATAAAGTGGAACCTTCCTCTTCTAGACAAGTCTCCATTCAAAGACTGGTCCTAACAACGTAGATTTGAAAAGCAGCTCCCATATAGACTTTAGGTGTTGGAATGAGAAGACACAGAACAGACCACACACGACTATTCATAAATCTAAACTCCCTAAATAGCAATTAGAAATATATTTAAGTAATTCTGAAAACTAAATTTGAAGATCTTAAATCACTGGGGAGATCATACTGCTAATAAGTCTTTTTAATCTGTTCTGACTCAGGTTTCTGACCCCGTGCTCACCCACACCACAAACAGGCCAGTTTGCTCCAGCGCTTTTATTTGAAGTGACCCAAGGCCTTTCCTCCTGAGAGGAAAGCGCGAGCTGCACGGAGTTCTGCTCGAGTCTGCCCTCCATGCCGGGCAGGGGCAGCCGCATCAGCTGGCGCAGGGCCGGGGCTGCCTGCCCGGGCCCATCGGCAGCACCGCTGCTCCCTAACGCTGCCTTGCGATTTGCCTCGACGCTGCCACCAGATCCTTCATCTCCCAGAGAGCACAGAACACCACAACAGCTGCAGCTGAGCAGCACTACTAACATTCTCTAGCTAAATAAGCCAACCAACCAACCAAACCAAAAAGCAAATAGGAACATTACCAGCAAATACTCCGAGAATAACTTGATGAGGGAAATGTGTTGCTATGAATACTCTTGAGATACACACACTGATCTGGATAATCCAAAAAATAGTCCAGAGGAATGACCAAATCAGTCTGAGAGAGAAAAGGAAGATATTCAAAAAATTAAGAACAAAGAATCATACTGATCTACTAATTTACCCCTTCTCTTATTGCACTAGGCTCATAATTTTACAAGTATCAGGTTTAGAAGAACTAAAGATAAGACCTGGATGATTAAAAATTGGAAATCAACACTAAAATATTAGCAAGCACGGTTGATTAGCCACAACCAGGGCTGAGGGAAGTCATATAGGGCCTGTGACCCTATCACGTCTTAGCAAAGTAAGGCATCAATAGCAAGTTATATTAGTATTACTAACCTCCATAAGGCCCATTTAAACTGAAAAGATCATCAGCTTGGTCACAAAATTATGGGAACAACTTTGTCAAGCCAGCAAAGCAATAAGAATTCCCCACAGAGCTAAGTAACACACTACAACCAGTGAACTCCACAAGCATTTTGTGCTATTGCTTTAAAACAGGGTAAGAATGACTATTCTTAAAAATTTATGTAATAACCTAAATCTCAAAGACAATTAATGGAACTCAAGCTTTCCAACATTAAAGACCTAATATGGCCTTTAATAGCAGTTGAGTCAGAGATTATATGATTATATATTTATATGAGGAAAGTAAATATTACCCTATAAACATGCATATAACCTCTTTTATATTTTTTTCTTCAAGTGAAACAAATCAGAATGAAGGTATTTTCACAAAGTGGGCCAAAACAGTCTGAGCACAGTTAAGACAGGTCCATTAAAATACAGCATGTATATAAAGAAACATCTGTTTATGTGTATGAGAATAACGAGACTGACCTGTGAAGGGTAACTGCTGATTTATCTTTCCATCCTACCGTGTAGCTGAGTGCTGCTGTGACCATTACATACCAGACACAAGAAGATCCCATCGCATGCCCAGATGGACTTCCTAATAAAAACAAAAATGAAAAATTCGGGCTGAAAAATGATGAATATAACATCTGGTTTGTAGAAAATGTCTATGCAGTTAGCACCTAATGATTTAAAAATAGGATGGTTAATAAGGCCTGAAAGAACATAACTGTTTCTCAAAAGCTTATTTTCTTACTTTTTTTTTTTTTTTTTTTTAGAAAACTCATCTATAGGAAATCCAGAATGTTTGCCAGGAAATGATTCAGTAATGATTATCTCATATTTTTTGGTGGCATGTATCTTGGAAAGCATAGCATTTATCTGGATTATGATTTAAAAAATAGAGCATCTAGTTGTTATGTTATTAATGCATTTATAACATCATGACTATACAGCTTTAATTACTTATATTTTTTCCCCAGAGAGTCATAAGGATAGAAAAAAAAAATGAGGTGACAATTATAGAGAATATGTGAAACCATGCAGTTCTGTCTTCCCTAAAGCTCAGGTTATGGCATACCCCATATAGGCAAAGATATCTTGATAAATTAGAGTGCCACAAGCCTAATTTAGCAAATACTAATGCTGAAACTTGAGCAGATCTAAATACTAGACCCCTGCTAGGGCTGTAGTGTACAATGCAGGCTTTAAATATGAGACTATGAATAGGCTACTTCATAATTAAGGGGAGCAACAATTGGTTCTTCCTGATACTCTACGTTATAGCACCAGCACAAATTCAGTTGTCCCTTCAAAACTGCCCTCTACCTGCTTCTCCAGTTAGGAAGTCTTTTGCAACCAGTATGATGATCAATGTCTTATATTACTGTCCAGAAAATTCACATTTTTCTGTAGTTTTGTAATAAACTAAGAAATGCGCTTGAAGCAGATAGATCTGTGCTAATTTATGTTTAACTCTGATTTATTTTACAAATTCTAAAGTTAAGTTTGTATACAGGTTATCGACAGACCCAGCAGCAAGCAGTGATGCCATAATACATTGGAATCCATGGTCTATCCATGCTAGTTTATAACAAGGAACATATGATCATAGGGAGATTGATAGCTAGTTCTTTTTATTCCATCTGAAGTAAGGTATGGTGTCATTTATTTTAATTTACTGAAGCAAATTTTCATCATATTGGAAGCAATATGCAGCAGCAGAGAAGTTTCCATAACTGTGAAAAAAACTCTGTACACTAAAGTGCTGCTGGCATGGTGTAAAAGAAGTCATTCCTAAAATTATTTTGTCACTTCTTTCACTTCTTTACCCTGATAATAGGGGCTATGTTTCACCCTGCTCACATAGATAGATAGATAGATAGATAGATAGATAGATAGATAGATAAAAATTTGCTTTTATCAGACTCTTTCAGCTTGGCTTTCTGTGCAGACAACAGAAAAATAAATGGACAGGGTTATTTTACTGGCAGAAGAAACCATTTTAACTGAAGAAACTGTTATGATATGCTACGGACATAGATTGCAAATCAGAAAAATACTTCAGCAAAGCAGAAATATATCTAGGGAAGATGGCCACAATGACTTCCAGCTACCCACACTTATTTTTGGCAATCTGCTAAGAAATTTCATTTCAAACTCCAGCAATACTGCACTTGAGTTCCACAAAGAAAAGAGTAATAAACAAAAAGGCTACATAAGTCAAAATGAAAAAGTATATTCAAAGTATACATACATATACATATATGTAACTTTCTGCTAACCACGTGCACACACACATACACACACACACGTTCAGTGTCCAGTTGCCATTGCAACAACCAAATAGCTACTATACTTTTTCTCTTCCTTTTTCTCTTCCTGTGTTTTGATACGCTTTTAAAAATAAGCTCTGAGATTTGTACGTCATTTAAGATCTTTGTAAATCACATTCTGTCCAGAACCAGCCACTCTCCTTGAGTCCTTCTGTCTCCATTACTTCCATCAATGTAATCTCCAACATGTCTTACCTGGCCCAGTTTCACATGTTATAGGAAACTGTTCAAGGCACGGGCTTGACTGATTGGGATAAATCATTGTTTCCTGTACCCACCAGTATGGACGGTGACCAAATAAAATCCTTGGGGGGAAAAAAAAAAAAARAAAAAAAAAAAAGCACAAACTCACTTAAAAGAATTTGGTGAGAAAGCCACAACAAAGCATGATAAATAATCTTACAATGTATATACAAAAATTATATTGTTGAAGTCATCCTATAATAGGTCTTTAGGTTCTTCCTCTCTTATCAAAATTTCATTTCAAATATGTCTTAAATATCTCTAACATATAGTCACCATTATAAGAAATATCAAATTTGAAAATAAAAAGAACTTCTTACCATTTAAATATGAGGTTGAACCAATCACCAATGACTGCCACCCATATCATTTTAGTACCAACTACTTGATTGAGCTGAAACCAAAGAGGAAAATAAATTGAGAATATATTCCGGGGATCACCAACATGTGACATGAAATTAAGGAAGTCCTGATAAGCCCTGTAATCCTTCTGTAAATGCTGGATGATAAGCACCCCATTGCTATGGAGGAGATCCATCTTAAACTGATTAAACTGTAGCTGAAATCTGGTAAAGTTCCTTTAATCTTAGATTTCAAATGAGGGAGAAAGAGAAGCATGGAAGGGAGCTATTAAAAAATGAGAGAAAGTGATTGACGTTGCCTTTATATTGTATCAGAGTGGTGCACCCAGCCATTCCCAGAACATGTGACTACAAATCTCCAGGAAAGCACATGAGTCTCTTAACACTGGAAAGCTTTTCTGTTTGCAAATTTTAATTGGAGGAAACTAAGTGAGCTACATGTTGATCAGCAGTAAATTGTGGGGAAAGTTTTGTGGCACCACTATGCATGACTTGCGCAAGCCTTTGTGTGAACAGCTGGAACTTGTTTGCTTGAAGTTTTTCACAGTTCATTTCTCATCAGGATGGACATTGGTAATGTGTATACTTGATTAAGTGTTGCCTGCATAAAGGACAGAAAGAATACACAAATAATTGGTCTGTGCTGAAGTGTCACTGAAACTGTACATGCTAATTTGAAATACAATTAGGCCACCATGCTGTGTCTAACATACATCTCAGTAATGAAAAATACAATTGCCATCCATACCTCAAAAATGCTGTTGAATACTAGTTTTTTTTTAAAGCACCAATCTTCTCAAGCAATCATTCCCCTCATACAAGAAGCCATGCTAGCACAGGGCCTACTGTGAACACAAAATTGCTGAACTCCCTCACTCACTAACACCACTTCTACGCTGCAAGTAGCTGCCAGGGGGAGCTGGCCCCAACCCGTGATTCCCTCTGCAGCAGCAGCGGGAAGGAACAGATGTTCATGAGCATTTCCATGAAGTATTTCCAAGTGAAGCACCTGGGATCTCCAGGAGGAACAGGCAAGAAAAGCTCAGGTGGAAATTGACATTCTGCCTGACAGCGAGGTGATAGGAGTATACAGCAAGTAAACAATAAGGCTACACACTGAACGAAGGGGGAAAAGTTTGTTTTGGGGAAAAAAAAAAAAAGACTCAGAGGTTTTCTTCTAGTTTTTCTTTCTAGTTTACAAGTTGCTGTAAATACTAGTGCAAATATCAGATCAATTTATTGCAGATTAAACAGCTTCCTTATTTCTAGTACTTAAGTTAATACAGCTACGGGTATTACATAAACCTAAGTAAGTACTGCTCTGTTATGAAAAGCACTTTAAAACAAGTGGACTTCCATCAAGATAAAGTTAATGTCCTCACAAAAGATCAACAAGAACTCAGGTCACCTTGCAGTACCATTTTTTAATGCCACCATTGATATTTAGTAGTATCAGGAAAATTGCCTCCCTAACACAGGATACACGGGACCACTTCAATAACTTACTACGTTCTTACATTAGTTATGAATATAAAAATACCCACTCATATCACCCACTTGGGTAGTGCTGTGTCTGCTTAGCCTGAGCTCACTTCAGGCAAAGTATTCAGGCACACTAAAACGTTTAGAAGGTGCTGGCAATATTTCTATAAAGTCACTCCTTCAAAATAGACACTATGCGTGTCATGATACTGATTTTCATGTTAAAAGTTTCACTATTGATTCATATACTGCAGATTACATTTCGGCTTAGAGAGAACAATAAAGACCTTAGATATAACGTGTACACACAAAAATGCTCTTAGCTAACAGGAAACATATACATTTACTTTATTTTTTCCTACGTTCTGACTTCTTCAGCAACTTTTATGTGGAGACATCTGAGCCATCTTTTTCCAAAATCTGCTTTAGAGATAAAATCCCACAGCTTTAGAGCAGAAAGCAGGAGGGTGTGGGACTAATCACAGGTAACATGAGAGAGGCAGGTGCCTGGAAGCATTCAACAGGCATGAAGCACGGGAGGCCTCTGCTGTGCAGCATGACATCTAAAGACCGAGGCACTGAAGACCTTCTGAGCTCTAGGAACCACCAGAGAAGAGATGAAGAAACATATTTTGAAACATTATATTCAATTATATGTGTAAACTCCAAAAAGAGGCAACTACTTCCTTGATAGCTTTTTTCCCCACCTCCTTTCCCTCATTCAGCATTATAAATGCAACTGTAATGCACTGAACCTTTTGAGGTTTTATTAAGGGAAATTGCAAGGAAAACTAGTGGCATTTTATAATGGTAAGAATACATATATGCAAGTAAGTTTTTAAATCAAAGTCTTTGTCTTTTTTTCATACAATAAAATAAAGATTAGGTCTTTACTGGATCAAATAAATTCTTTGGGGAAAGCAAAAACTTTTGAAATAATAACTGTTTGCATAAAGAATTTTTGTTTGATAGTTCTTAATTTATTTTATTTTCCAAGACAAGGAAAATCGGACCCTGCCCAGCAGTTTCTCTACTGTTAGTAATAATTCAGAAACAGAAATCATGTTGATGAACCGCAGAAGACAGGATAAAAGGTTTACAGCTACTTTGCACATACAGATCAAATATTACATAACTGGTATCAGATGTTGCTAAGCAAATGTTTGCGAGGGAAGGAAAACCCATCAAAGCAAACATTTTCTAAAACCCTGTTAATGGAGACCTATGTATTAGTCCTGCCTTTCTAGTACATTATGTTTTGTTAATTGAACAATAACATTGATTCGCTGTCATTGTTTTCATTGGTGCTGGACTAACTACAACCATTAACCAGCAATTTAGTAAAGTCACAAGTAAACATTGTATACAAGAGCTGACAGCTATTTTCTTAGGTTTTCCAAATGGAACTGCTGAGAGGATGAATCTTATTTTTAGACTTGGAAAGAGAAGAATATATGAAGAATATTCTTCAAATATCCCCACTTGCTTTCTGCATTGCATTCTCATTGAGCGCTCCTCACTGGGCCAGGCAGCCGTGGATGTGGCTGCTTTGTGGTCGAACGGACCAGCAGAGATTCAATAAACACTAACATGAAGCCATCCCTAGCTCTTGCTTCTGTTCTCTTAATCTAATCTTTCCTGGATACTACACTATCATTATTCTTTGGTATGAACTTAGCTATGCAAATATCACAATTGTAAAGATAATCTTGTTTGCAATATGACAACAAAATGGCAAACTGCCACACTTTACAATACTTGTTTACATCATTGTCTAACCCCAAGTCAATCACACCCAGAGATGTCAGAACCTGCTATGGGAAACCGCTGAGTCCACATGTCAGCCCCAGCCCCTCAATCAAAGGTCCTCTCTGCAGCCTCCATAGGAGCCGCAGCAGTTCTCCAGGCCTGGATGCAGCACCAGTCACTTGAGCACTTCCAACTAGCAATAAAATAAAACTCAAATATTTACTAGCAATAGCTGCCTCTCAGCTGAATGGACAGTTGCAGGTAATTGTCACCCTGTGGCTGCCATTGTACTTATGTGGACATTGTACATACAATGCACACAGCATAAACCTGAAATTTAAGCTAAGGTTACAGATGCTTCCATAAAGAGCTAGCAAAGACAGAAAAAAGCAATCAGAGGGTACAATGAGAGTGCCTCAGCAAAGCTCAGTGCTAGAAATGGGATAAACTGCTGTTAAAACTGTCTTCAGCACTTACCCCATGGCTTGAGCATGACCCACTGAGAAAAGCCCACTTCAGAAAGCAGCGCTGTGACAGGATCAGGGGCCTCCTGGGTTAGGGAGCCTCTTGAATTACACCTCACAGGGGACTTCAGACGTACACGACTGGTGCTACTTAGGGTCACGAGGCCACATTTCTATTGGCCTATTTGTGGTAGGAAAGAACTGTCAGTATGAGCAGGAAAATACTGTTGACCAAAACCACAATGCTTCATTTAAATGTGCACTGGGAAAGTCTGTTCCGGACTGAGTTTGTAGAGGGACAGTAAAAGGCGGCCTATGTTATGCTCTAAGCTCACAACTCCAGAAAGTTGCAAGCAAGGATGTCCAAAGCTATCAGAAAGAGAGGGGAAAAACACACGTCTGAACTCCAGTCACAAAAAAAAAAAGAATGCCAAAAAAAAAAAAAAAAAAAAAAAAAAAAAAAAGACTACCAATTAAGGCACAATTGCTGATAGTGAATATCATGGTTATACTTAACCCCTGGCTGGTGAAGGTTCACAACAAAGGGACACAATTAACAAAACCTTGGGAGAAACTTAACTGGTGAAAAAGATAGTTACAGAGTTCAGCCTGGCAACTGCAGGGTAAAAGATATGCAGACAAAACCAGATTGAAAAATCCACCAAAACAATGATGAGACTTTTTTAAGTTAGTCACAATTGTATTTCACAAACCCATGGGGCAGAGGAAAAATTATACTGAGAAAATGATCAGCTCATATGATAAAGGCCAGCAACGTTGAGGTGACTTTTACATTTTACACCAGCAAGCTTCATTCAGCTAGGTTTGCAGGTTGCATCACGCCCGACTCCACACGGTGCCGGGTATCGTCCCCGCCCCATCTCAGCGTCAGTTCGCGCGTCCTTGAGCCCTGCGCGGGGATTCACGCCAGCTCCGCAGCCCCGGCAGGAGTCGAGAGCAGCACCGCTGTGCAGCGCCGTGCGCGGCTCCGCCGGCGCCACGTACAGCAGCGGCCAAGGCTGTCGCCGCCACGGACCGGGCCGGGCCGGCAGCGGCCCCGGGCCCCGCCTCGCAGCGGCGGCTGCAGCAGAAAACCCCGCTCGGCTCCGCGCAGCCGTTACCTCAGCAACGGCTGCTCCCGGCATGCCCCGCGGCTGCGCGCGAGCCGGGACGCTGTGCGGCCCAATCAGCCGTGCTCTTGTTACGCGACCCAATGGGGAAGCGGCTTTTGGGGTGGCGGGAAGCGCCGGTAGTTTGAAGACGCTCGGGCGGCGGTAACGGCCGCTCCGCAGCCGTTAGAAACAGGCCCGAGCTCTCCGCTCTGCCCGCGGGTGGCACCGGCAGCACCATGGCCGGCACCAGGGCGGAGGACGAGATAGCTGCTATTGAGAAGGAGATAAAGCAGTTCTGGGCCAGCTTCAAGAGCATCTACGGCAGCGAGCAGGGCAACCAGACTATAGCGCTCAGGGATTCGTGCAAGGAGTCCATTAAAGCACTGACAGGTAAGGAGGCCGTGTGCTCACGGTATCTCTGCGTTCACCTTATCAACTCTTTTCCATTACAGAGAAATAACTTTTCCAAATAACTTTCCATTACAGAGAAATGGTCTCAGAAATTAAACGAAGAGGACTTGATGATTGACAAAATTAAGGAGTATTATAACGGTACAGTATGGAGCTTTATCTGTTATATTTGATGCTTCTAAAATTAACCTTCTGTAACTGAATAATACTTTTAAGCTGACCTAAAGACAAACTGCAAAACCAGGGCAAAGTGAATTTAAAACGCATTTCGTTATAGGATGTAAACTGTGCATGTTAAAGTTTTGCAAATGGTGTTCTTGTCTCTTCAGAGCGATGAGCGCTTAAAATTAGGAACAACAATGTACAGCACTTGCCCACTGCAGTGGGATAAGTAAATGAAATGGATACATGAAGCTAAATGTTGTGAAGTTCCGTTGTCTCTTTCATTAGCGGAACTAAATGGAACTTCCATTAGTGGAACTGACTATGTTCCATTAGTGGAACATAGTCAGCCTATCTGTCCAGCATTAACTATGCTGAGTTCTGTAATTAACCTTCAGGATTTTAGGTAAAAATAAATTGTGATTACACCAGCAATCAGCATTTCCATTTGTTTTCTGTCAAATGATTTCTCTGTGGAAAGAATCCATTATGTTTAGGCTTTGACCTAACATACCATTTTGGCACTAGGAACATATGGTGTATGTTTGAAATGCCAGAGGAGCTCCCTACTCTGCGTCTTTTCTCCTGGTTAATTCTGTGTAGATGCCTTACTATGAAGAGACTATCAGATTAAGTGTCCAGTTGATGCAGTTTGCCTTCCTCTGAATTTTAATCAAATGAGTCATCTCAGTTGATATAGGTATGGAATAAATATTGAGGACCTAATTAATTTACTGTAATTAATATTTTCCTAATTGATTTCAGAGAATCTGCAGCAGAACAAACTCATATCAGAAAATAAGGAAAACTTTACAGAAATAAAAGCTAACCTAAATCATGAAGAAGAGCAAAATAAGAGCTTGACGGACAGCATTCAAGAACTTAAAGAAGAGCTGATAGAAAAGAAGAAAAGTAAGTTCTGAAGTTGAATTAAGACCAAAGAAAAAAAACAAAACAAAAACAAATACAGAAGCCTTCCGGAATATGCAATGGCTTTGCTGTATGTCCTCAAACTAATAAATCTAGGTAACCAAATAAAGTCCAAACTAATAAAGATGCAGGATGTGGAGATAAGGTGAAGAAAAGTTTCAAAGCAAGCTAAAGGTTCATTTATCAATGAAATTTTCATTTAAAAAGCTTTCACTTGTCATCTTCGGACGGTTTAATTAATTACCGATTATTCAGTAAACTACATTTTAGAGCAATTATCTGAGTCCTAAAATAATGATGTTAATAGGTATGAATTCAGTCAGTAAAAACAGCAAGTAGTTTTTCTGAGCTAGAGAATGGTTTTCAGTGCTTTTTCATGACAGACTTTTTTACTGTCCTGAGTCTCTTGTACCTGTTTTACCTCTATCTTGATCCTTATAATAACTTTTAAAATTCTAGTAATAGATTCTAAAAACAAGGCCACTAAGGAGAGAATGGAACGACTGTGCAAGTCTAAAGCATTGTTTGAAGAGCGTCTTGGCCTGGAAATCCGCAGAATCCATGGTAAGTGCAGCAGTATAATGCTTAACGCTGGACTGTGTAGTGAAGAATAAACCAAGCCACATACTGAGGAAGAGTGCAAGTCTCAGCTCAAACTTTCTCTTTGGTTTAAGTGTCAGTAGGGTGTTATGCCTTCTCTCCTTAATGATAGGCCATCACTGTGGTCATTTTCACTGGAGGTGAGTCCTGCTGCCTGGAGGGTGGCTAAGGAGTGAAGAGCAGTGCAGCTGTTCACATTCCTTCGTAAAGCTGAGCAGGGCAATGGTAGCTTTGTCAGCCAACTCAAAGGCAGTCATTCCCCTCCTCATCCCAAATGTTACCCTTGTCTCCCAAGTGGCAGAAGAAGGTGCATTAGAACACATTTGTCTTGCCAAGTGGTTTGGTTAATTAGTGAGTATTCTGAAGACTGTTAATTGAAACTGAGCTGCCGCTGAATACTGTGATTATTAGTTATCATGGAGGCTCTCCAGCAAATGTTAATGGTCTTGTTTTGGACTCTGTTGGACAATGGACTTTGTTGTATTTGCTTTAGATGAACAGTTGCAGTTTATCTTCAGGCACATTGACCACAAAGACCCCGAAAAGCCGTATACATTTACCCTTTTCATAAATGAACAGGGAGATTATGAAGGTATGTAATTTTAAAATACTTGAGTAAGAGAACAGAATGTGATGCCTCTGTCTGAAAAAGGGAGAGAGGGGTTTGAATACATTTTAGCTGTAACTTTTTCTTCCAAACCTCTAAATGAAAAATGTGGTAAGGCTAGTCTGTTTTTAATAGAGCTTCTTAGTTCATACATGAAAACACAACTGCTTATCTTTGTTCCCCTTCATTGGTGGAGCTGCTGCTTAAGCAAAGTAGAAGTGAGGAGCCTTATATAGAAAGAAATTATTTGTGGTTGTGGCTTTTTCCCCTCTGTTGGAAACTGTTTATGCTGACGTGTATATGAATCTGCTCAGAAGCCTCGCAGGCCGAAAAACTATGTTCCTCGCTAGGAAATTCTTATAGTTGTATGATGAGAGAGAGAAAGATTAAACCTAGAAAATCAGCCTTTCTCTTCTGTAAAGGGTACAACCTCTCAGATTTTAAAGCTATTTTTGCAATACAAATCTTATTGCCTTTTTTTTTTTTTTTAACTGAAGTAATTTGAATTACTGGTCTAACTAGCACCTGGATGTACACTGTCTCTCTGCTTTGGCTCCTAAGTATGGACAGAGAGAGGCCTCTGTTTTTACCAGTTCATATACAAGGTGTGCACAAGCCCCAAGTTTGTCACATGCTGGGCTGCATCCATTTTGAGTCTATCCACCTGCTCAGCAACAAAAACGCATGTGAACATATTCCAGCCTTTGAGGCAGGCTGGCAATTGCTGTAACAATTCAAGTGAAATTAAAGCAGGAGCACAGCACTGAGTGGGAGGTCTGGAAATTAGAAAACATTTGTGTGCTCTTTGAGGCTTTGCACTGAAAAAAAAAAGATTAATAGGTCACTCAGTGCTCAAGAAACTAAAGCTAAGGTAATGAACTAAATTGTATTTTATGTGTATGAAAACACTATTGTTATTATTTATAAACATAGTCTTATCTTTTGGAAATTTGTGTCATTTCAGTGACTTCCTGTTCTCCTCCCCTGGAATGTATAGCAGAGTTCCAGCAAAAAGTGAGAGAAACTAACAATTTTTCTACATTTATTGCCAAAATCAGAAAAGCTTTCACCGAGTTATCTTATAAACAGTCTGCATAAGAGTAGCTTATGTCTCTATTCCTAGCTGTACAGCTCTTTTATTTCTCCTTCTTGTATTATGAAATTATCTTTTCTATCCATGTCTAGCTCTAACTTCTAAATAAAGGAAAGTAACCAAAATTACTTTGGTCATTATCATTTGGAGGTTGTTTGATTATTCTTTGAACAATAGTATAATCAAGTACTTCCTTAGCTGAATGTCTCCAGACATGTAATTTTGCAGGCAAGAGGAAGCAGCTAAATTGGCCTTTGAGGCTTTCACTTCTTTCAGAGTCTTTTGCAAAAGCCTGATATCTTTTCAGAGACACTGCTCGTATTCAGAGGGTCATCCCCAAAGAATAAGCCAAACGAGCAGGGTCATGGATGTTCCACAGTGATAGAGAAATGGCTGTCATACTAACCATGACCATAAAAAAGTATATTGATCTTTCCTGAAATAAGACAGACAGATCACACCATCTACACCATATAGTAAAGAGCATATTTTTGATACTTATGTTAACATTTTTTTTCTTGTCTTTCTGCTCTACTGAATCGCAGATCATGAAAGGAATTTACTCAGTTTTCTAAGCCTCAAGTTTGGTTGTATATTTTTGGACATTAGTGTGTGATACAAAAGTATCAGATCTTTATCCAATGACTATTTCTGTTGCTAACAAGAGACCTGATCAGCAACATGTTCCTACTAAGAGCTCCATCCAAGACAAGTAAGAAGTTTGTCTTGATTATAAATGCTGTAGCTGGACTACACCTGGGGTGAATAAAGAATATATATTTCTTTCAATTAGTTGCCTCTATGACCAGAAGAATGCTGGACATAATTTATGTCAGTAGATTAGAGTTGTATAACAAAAGCAGTAATTAAAAAAAAAAAAAAAAATCCACTCGTTCAGGTCTACACTTGGCCTTTCCACCTTCTCTTGCAATAGCTGTGACTGCAGGACCACCCTCTCCATTGGAAGCTCTTTTCTTCCTAGTGCAGAGGCCCTTATCTTCCACATTACAAAGCCCTGTCTCTTCTGCGTTTTTTTTGTGAAACATTTCTGCACTTTTCCACCTGCCTGTGTCACCTACTAAAGCTAAAAGGCTCATTTGATCATCTTAGCAGAAAAAATAATATATATATCAAAGCACAGCACTGAGTAGCACAAAGACATGCTCAGACTTACCAACATTTTCTTCTCCTTATTTCCATACCAGACATGAGTAGCTGGTTTATAGATTCTAATGAAATTACCAAGTTTGCTGTGCACAGAACAAAAAATATATGACAACTATTGCATGGGAATTTACATTCCTAAGAAATACTTGCTAGAAAAGATGACGTGCCCAGTTGTGAACATTCTGTGCACACCTCCAAGTCCAACAGTAAAGTTTGAAATGTTTATCGTGTGTGATTTGAACCTTTACAACTCCTTCTGGAATTTGAATAACAAACCTCGTGTCCTTACCAGAGAAACCAGATGCAGATCTTCCTTCCTCTAGAACGGAGCCAGGCACTCTAAAAGCAGGGAAGAGCTAAGGGGAAAAAAAAAAAGCAAGCAAAACTTTAGCCAGTAGAATAGGTAGTAAAATCACCCTGTGATGCCTGCCCCCCCCCCCATCCAATACCAGTTAGTTATGCTAGTTGAAGATCTGTCTTGAAAATCTTTAATCAAACTTATGTGCCTTTATCTAACATGCTTAGCTCTAACACAACTTCATACACTTAAATCTGTGGCTAGGTGGAACTTTCCACTTGTTATGAAGCTGCACAATATCGCTACATCCAGGAACTGCAGGGACAGTGACGGCAGTGATAGGTACTGTCACTGGGACTCCAGTGCACTGGACAGCAGGGAAACACATCGCTGCAGCAGTCCTTGTGGCCACCAGAACAGAGAGCTCACTCATTCTATGACAACTTGAAGAAGAGTGGGGGTTAAAAGGAAGTTTTTCAGAAACTCTCTGAGATAATGTTAGGCATATTTTTAAAAGCAAACAAATAGTGGCTACACAAGGAAATTATGCTGTGCTGCTGTCCTTTTTATTCCTATTGCATTGTTCCATTACTTAACTATCATGTTCTTGAATGCCTCAACTAAATGTTGTGAATTTATTCAGTACTCTGAAACTGTTTAAAGTAGTCCTGTCACACCAGTCTCTAGGCACTCACTTGTGCATGATTTGTAACTTTTGAAAAGCCCTTCTGAACCACCTATAACAAATATACCTATACACAAATCATTTATTCATACAGGCAAGTCACGGATTTTTTAAGGTTGTGAAACTATCTCTAGTAGTAATTCTGGTGCTGTTCTTAGCTTTCTGAAAGCGACAGCTATCACCAAATGGCACTAGTTAGTCACTACTGAAGCAGGATCATATGGCTGCAGGGCAGGGGTTTGGCCTTGGCCGCCAAGCAGTGAGACTGGAGACTCCATTTGCTTTGTTCCTTGCACCAGCTCCAGCTCCTACAAGTCACACAAGCACTGTCCTTCAGGCCCTTGAGCATATAAACAAATTGCACCTTGAGAAGCAGCAGTGGTAAACCATGATTTCCTACAGATTTGAGGGTCTGTCCTTAGATGGTGCCATCCTGCCCCCTGCAAATCCTTCAGCTGGTCTTCACACCTGCGCTGACAGGTGAGGACCAGCAGCAGGGCCTAGCTGGTAAGGAGGAGCCCAGAGGTAAGAGGGTAAGTTGCCTTTAAAAAGGGCCCAGATGGGGCGGAGTTGATTCAGTTTTAAGTAAGGATCACATTTCACCTCTGAATTTCAGGTTGATTTTTTTCACATGAGGAAAATGCAGAAAGTTGCCTAAGTAAAGGAAGAAATACTCCTATCAGGCATTGTGGGGAGCCTTACTCAGTCGTCTTGGAATACGTGAAAGTAAGATGCACAGGACTTCCTTACTGCTGAATGGAGCCCTGGCAAAGCACCAGCTCTGGTCTCCCAGTCAGGTTCAAATTTGTCATCATGCAGCAGCTCTGGAGCATTAGTCTTGCTGAAGAGACTTTAAATCCATTAAATAGCTTGTCCTTATCAATTCAGAAGTGGTTTATAGCCAGGGTGTAAATCTGTCCCATGGAAAGGAAGCTGCGTATCTCCTGCATTGCAGTAGCCTTTCCTGCCTGATGCTTTTAAAGACATAACAAGCAGCTCTGCAATTCCTCTTGGTTTTATTCCTTGTGACAGCTATCTGCTCACTTAGATAACCATGGCCAAACTCACAGCTCAGTTTGTGCTGGATGCTTAGACAGGCTGTAGGAATAGCACATAGACTACCAGAATTGAGGCTTAACTGAAAATAATTCCAGTGGGCCTAGGTAGATATATTGGGAATTTCAACAACGAGGGCATCTGTTTCCCCTGGAAATCTCCTACTTACTGGGATTAAGAGCCTCCCTTCTGATCCTTCATGTCTCGTCATACGTGGAGGCCACAGTTGAACCAATTAGTCTAAGTAGGTGGTCAAATTTGGTCCATGGGGCCGCTGGAGAATATAACAGGTGCATCAGCTCTATTTTGTGTCTACATTCATTAAAGCCTCGGCCATACAATACATAATCCATCTTAAACATACATCTGCATTACTGCTAAACATGAAGTTAGAGAAACATTTAGATGCCTCACTGAATGGGAGCTGCAGAAAATCACTTTCCAGTAAGAGGCAGACAAAGCAAATCTCTTCTGTTTTTAATACAGATTTCATTCGTACTAAAAGACTGCAGCGTGGGAGACAAATTTCAAATTTAAGGAAACATTGATTTTCTTTTTAACTTCTGAAAGAAACGGCTACTTCTGTATCATTAAAAAAAGGTTTCATGGTTAAAATACATAGAGAGTAAAACTTTTGTATTGGTGTCTTTTGTCCTCATAACTCTTCAGTAACTGAACTGAATCTCAGGAAATTCTCTAGATGAGTCCTAAAAAGAGGACAACATATTGGAAAATCTTTAAAAATATCCAAGGTAGGAGGATGTTTTTCAGATGTTTAGGAGGCTGTATCAATTTAGCAATATAAATATGTGTTGCCATGAAGTAGCTTAAGAAGTAATTCTCTTCTTAATTACTGAACTTAAGCACTACAAACAAATTGGTTGTGCTCTTCCTCTAGATATTACCTAAGATACTGAACTAGTTTCTAATGCTTCATTTTGTACCGCGCTTTCCAGAGATTAAAAGCTAACAACTTCCTGCGTCACACCTAAGCAATTTCACTTGGAAGATAGAGCTGAAATTAAATTTGAGGGTTTGAACCTTGCAAACGCTCGAGTGTTACACAGATCGCAGCACCGAACCAATCCTTCCAAAAGTATCACTAAAGACTTCGCAAACTCAGGGCTGAACGAAGCTATGTACACATCTGCTTTAAGTGTGTTTATTCTATACCAATAACGCCTGCTTCTAAAGAAGAAGGCACAGCATGGAAAACAGACTGAAAAGCACATGCCAGCCTTACCCTTGCTTCCTCCTCTCCGCTCCACAGCATGTTAGGGAGGTCTCCTGTGGAAAGAGGCCTAGTACAACACACAGCTTATTTTGCTAGTTAGTAAGATGTGAATAAATGTATTTTTTCCTGTTGTATTTCTAAGTAGATGGACTTCCTTTCATGCTGGGCTGGTTTCCCACCCCTACACACACGCTAGTTTCACATTTTCTTCCAATTGGGTATTGTTATCCAATTAAAAGCTCTTAATTCCAATATCCTCCTTTGATCTACAAAAGAAGATCATTACATCATTTATATCCTTATATCACTTGTATCCTACATGTTTATTTATCTTTTATGCATATCCTTTAAGATCTTGTACAAAAAGGTTTCTAACCCACAGGTATGGGTTAAAAGGCAAACTAGCTCTTACAGACTTCTCCTAAGGAAATAGTTCAGGTGTTTTACCTCCCCCTGTTTCTCTGTACCTTTACACACGTATAGGTACAAGGATATATTACTTGTATCTGTACCATACACCTTGATCCTGTGCCTTGTAAAATACATGGGTTGTATGGATGATTCCGACAAAATGGCTTGCTAAAATGCACTGCAGGACTAAGATTCAATAGCCAGATCCTCTCCCTCAGCCCTTGCCTTCCTCATCTTCCTAAACTGACACAACTCTTCTTCCTCTCTGAAGAGGGAGTGAGGAGCACAGCTCAAGATGAGAATTGACAACTACTCCTTTTTCAATTGCAGCCTGGAATAATTTTAATGCATTTCCTAAACATTCCCAGGACACACAAGCCAACTACCCCCTGGGAACTCTAGGAAAGCTAAAGCACTGGGGCAGCTGTGTCCCTTGTGGGGCACTGAGGCAGGATCACCTCGTAAGGACTCTCTAATGGCATTGCCTACCCCACACCTGGGAATTCAGATCCTGCCCAGAGAGATGCAACCTTGAGACGGGACTGTTAGTCTTACCCCTAGGTCTACGCAAGCCCCATAGCCATTAATGATTCCTGTGGCTTCCAAGTGTGCAAATATTTAAATCATCACCTTGCCCATTTGTGCTCCAGTACAATGACTAAAACCAAAGCCCTTTTACGTACGTCAGTATAGAACAGATAAACAGTCAGTAGGCACACACATAATTTAGATGGCAGCCTGCAGAAACTGCCCCTTGCTCCACAGCCCCGACGTGGCTATGTGCCTGTAGTAAGGCTTGGGTCTAACAGCTTCCTGTGCAGTATCTGTGTCACTGCATTTCCACACTGTCTCCCTGTCTCCACTGTGACAGTACCAAGAAGCCTGTGGTACTAGTTTTGTTGATGAGAAACACTGCAAGAAACACTTGAAAGCTTTATCTTTTAAAAAATGTATTAATTTGCCTCACAATGCCATTCTGCTAGCCTTGAATTGAGCATGTCTCTCAGAATGGAAGTATGATGAACATCACCAAGTCAAGCTCTCTCAAGGATTGCCACCTCCCTGCTCTATGTCATAACTTCACATTGCCTCAAAAATTGCACCGGTTCTTTTCCCTCTCAACATCTATCTACGTGAAATCTGTCAAGGGGCAGGAATAGGGCATCCTGCACAACAGGGCAGGAAGAAGTCAGAAAAAGCCCAGCAGAAATTAGGGAAATAAAATCGACCTTCCTCCATGCAACAGAGCCTCAGGTGGAACAGCAATCGCTCTCACAGCTCCGGGCTCTGCATTGCAGCAGCTACTGCGGCGCACGCTGCATCCTGCCCATCCACCCAGCTTCCCATTTGGATCCTTTCACTCACCTTCTGCGCTGCTGGAGACTCTGCTGCACCCATAGACAGTGTTCCCTGTGGGCAGCTGCAGCCTTGCACTGCTCCTAGAGAATCACAGACTGTCTGCTTTCTTCACCTGAGAAGCAGCTTCCCGTACATGTGGCCTTCTATTACACTTAAAGGCAGTATGGCAAGGAACTCCTGCTCCTTTTTGCACTATCCTGAGCCACTTTCTGTATGCACAGCTTCTCCCTTGGGCTGTGTAAGTAGAGGGGTATAATGTAGAATAGGAAGCAAAAGACATTAGACACACAAATGGACAAACTCTTACATGGCTAAATTTCTTGATAAATCTCTTTCATAAACAAGTATTTAAATGCCATATTAAAGACACTATGAGATTATCTCTATATATTATCATGGAGATAAATTAACTACAGCAATTAAGTCTTTAATTATGACGCAGCTCCCCAGGATTATGTCTCTTCCAGAGGGAAAATTCCAACTGATGCATGGAGATTCCTGGTACTTGTGTTTTGAGAACTGTTGCCTCCATTTTCTGAAGTTGCATGTATGTTTTTACACATCTTATCATTTAAATAATTTCTCATAACCTTATAATGCTGCACCAAAGGCTGCTTGACAAACAGTACTTTGTGGGCTCTACTTCAGTTAGTGTATGGAAGCAACTCAAGCTCAGTGCACTGCTACACGTGGCGCGCTCCTCAGGAAGAAAACCTTTATCCCTTTTGCTTTCAATGGTAGTGAAAACAATACAGAGTCCTATCACAAATAAATGAGCTGAACTGGTGTACTCTGCAGTGGCAGAGGTCTGAAGGGTTTAACCAGTGCAACCCCCAGATGAAATTTCCTTGGCAAAATCAAGAGTTGCAGTTTTTCTCTAAGGAGAACCACTGTACTACAGTGGCCCTTCTCTTATCTCCACGGGTGGCCAGGAATTGGCAAAGCCTGAAACACCTGAATGAACATCTATTTTTAAGAAACTCAAGCTCTGAGATTTTCCAAAGCAGCACAAGCTGAACATTCAGAAACAATAATATGCAAAAATTTACTTATGAAATTTTGGCAAAATGTCTTTTTTATTTTTCATTTGTATGGAGAGAACTCGTCCTTCTAACATTTACTGTCAGAAATCGTCTTGTACAAGAAGTACCAGAAAACACCACAGTGACAAACTCAAAAACATACAGGATGAACTCTAAAAATGCTGGAGTTTGGAGGCTGGATAACAATCTTCTGAGCTAAAACAAAGGAAAATACTACATTTGCATTTCACAGAAAAGAGAAGAAAGCTGACATTATGTTCCTAATACTTATGTTTATTATGGAAGTGTCTCCAAATTAAAATAGCCCACAATACTGATTGGTTCCAGAGATTCAATGAAGAGTAATTATCTTCCCGATTAGAAACAAAACAAAATAACCCAAGTTAAACACAAAATAACTCCCAAAGTTGTACACAAGAGCTATACATGAAAGCACTCCTAGCTAACTAGCACATCACTGTGTTTGCAACAGTGGAGCTCTAACACATTACCGTATTTCTGAAAGAGTTGCTTCAAGCACAGGATTTTCATGAAAACACAGGTGAAATGGTGTCATCTGTCTCACCCTGACCTGCAGCAGGTATCAACATGCCTGGCATGATATGAGAGCTCGGATACAGAAGTGAAATCCTGGGACTGCAGGAGGATAAATCTCAACAGAAGCCATAAAATGTGTTTTGTTGCACAGATCATTTTAGGTCCTGTAAGACAATTGTTTTGGTCTTTAGTCTGACGTGGGTGATCATTGACATGGCTCCAAAACACCGTTTTATAGTATTTCTTCCATTTTTGATTGTAAACAATTTCAAAAAACAAGAACTGTGTACAGACACAGCCAAACACTGTGTTTTCATTGCAACTACAGTCAGAAATCCTTACAATTTAAAAGCTATCCACATATGCCACTTTTCCAAACTTTCACCAGGGTTTTTTTAAAAAAGAAAATTAAAAATAGAAGTTTGTCTTATTGAAGTTCTCATTAGATCCCTGTTCCAAATCAAAACCAGTCAAAATACAAGTAACAGGCTGGTTTTGCTTTAGGGTTTAAAGGCAACTGTAGTTTGCAGAACACTGAAGTTGGACCTCCAAGGGTCTACATTACAGAAAGGGTAAAAAGTATTGAGAAACTCCTCTCACAAATGTCACGAGAAGTCGACAATAGGAGACATACAAAAATGAGTTGTAGCAAATAGATTAAAAAAATACCAAAGCATCAATTGTAGAAAACCAATGACAGCCTATGTTTCTCTGAGACTGCAGAAGGCTGCAGCAGTGAGAAGATGAATGAAAGAGGCATTAGTTTTCCTACTAAAAGAGTCTGTGTAGAACACGTGCAGTGTCTAAATCAGCTCTGCTGACATAGCACTGACACTTGCCGCAGGGTAACTGCTTTTGCCATTGGGTTCCGTTTGGAACCAGAAAGTGATTTTCACTCAAAATGGATGCAGATTTAAGACTCAAATCACTTCAAAGTAAGCAAAGCTTTAGTGCTTGCTGCTGGGTCTCAGGGAAGGATTTGGCATCGGTGATTGTACAGAATGTTCACAGGCTGCAACAAGAGCATCCGAAGGCTTCCAGAAGAAAGCTGTGACACCTGCTCCGATTCTGCGGGAATCACTGAACAAATAATACATACAAAACAATACAAAATGGCAGGAAGGAAACAGCGCGGGACACTTTGGTATTTTAGAACTAGCACTACTTAACACTGATCAAGATCCAAATGACTCCAAAGTCTAACCTTGTTTGATCAGATATTTCTACCATTTTCTGCATTTTTTAAGCTTTTTATGAAAAAAATCACAGATTTTTAGTTTGGTACAACACATGTGAAATGCGTTTGCTATGGAAATAGTTATGAAAAACAGTAAATAAAATGAGATCTGTATCTTCTTTTGCTATATTCTGGGCTGGCTAGAGATAGAAGACAAATTCTTACTATTTACTAATAACATCTACAGTCTAAATTCTTTCTTTTTGCTACTTCAACATCTCAACCACTGTGTCTTTTACTGTACTATAAAAAGAGAGCATAGAAGTTGAAAACAAATAGGTTATAGAATACAAAGCCTTATTCCTAAAATGACTAAGATGACAATTCTACAAAAGGTAAAAATACAGAACCTTTTAAGACCTTGCATTTACCATGAGCTGTGTGAATCACTTCAATAAATTTTCAGGAATACATGCGATTATCCTCTAAATACTTAAAGGCCTCCAAAAGCACTTTGCAAAGATTTTCAGCAGAGAAGCAAACAAATTCAAATTAAAAATAAAAGCACCGCATTGCACTCTCTCTGAGGAGTGGAAGATGGAGCCAAAGTTTGATTTGACTGGTTAAAGCAATGAATTGAAACACACTGTCAAGTATGATCTCTACAGGATTTGGTCCTTCCCACTAAAGTCATAAAAATTTGAGTAAATTTTTCATCTCCATAAAAAAAATGTAATTTGAAAGCTTAGTTACTATTCAAGGAAGTTTAGTGAAGATCTTTCCTTATTCTTATCCTGTTTTTTTGCACAAATGTCTCATCTGAGTTTCATCTTTCCTTTTTTTCCATACATACCTATATATTCCAGGCTGCTGAGAAAGGACTCTGGGACATGCCTAGGTCACAGGAGATGAGCAGGTGACCAAGGGCCAGCTGAACCACAGTAGCTGCAAGGTGGGTCAGTGCAGGGGTGCCAACCCTCCTGCCCGAGCCAACCGTACACACAGCACACCTGGAGAGGCCCAACAGAGGCCACAGGTCTCCTCTCTTGCATGAAGATCCTTAAAGAGAATTACTTTCTACACTGTTATCAAAGAAGCTACAATACCACGGATGCACAGTTAAAGCAGCATTCTGTCCTCAGAGCAAGATAAAATATTTCATACGCTTTCAGAATTTGGGGGCATTTTAAAATATCACAGCCCATTCTTGAACGTTATATTTCTTAACTGTCTTTGCATAAGGGAAGAGGTCCAGTGAAGGTAGTAATCAACATCATGGAAAAAGAGTGTTTAAACATCATGGAAAATGAGTGTTTAAATTTGTTTAAACATCTTCAATGGCCATCTTAACAGGTCATTATGCTTATTCAATTTATCTCTCATTTTAAAGGTCTTGTTTTAAAATCTCAGTGTCATTTTGACAGTAATTACTAAACAAGAACTACTTCAAATACTGTGGATGGGATATTTCCTATAGCAATCACTCTATTTTCACATATATTACTCTACTTCATATTTCATGCTCTGCAGATAACCAGTATAAAATCAGAGAGGCACAGAGACAGATGAGAAAAATCAGAGACTGAAAAAGCTTCCAAGGGAGAAGAGATCCAAGTAAGACTCTCCCACTCCCTCAAATACACTCACAGACATACAACCTATGCAGCTGTTGAATTACAATGTTGACAGTAGCATTTTTCAAAAGATGTTCTGTGGATTATACATATCAGCCTACAATGGCAAAACTTCCAGCTTTTTTCCATGATTTACAAGTTTTCACTTATCTTTATCCTCTACTAAGTGGAGGTGCTATTTGGATTCATGCCGTTCTGCCCTTATTTAAGCACATTTCTGGCTAGAACACAAAGGTCCCTAGGAGTAATAAAGGTTTCAGAAGTTTTCAAGAGTCACCAATAGAACCAAACAAATCCCTGTTTTTCAAAAGAAAGAAGCGGCAACACATCACTTTGTATACATATACCCTTTAAGCATGTTTTATGGCATCAGAAACCTTATATATTTTGCGATTTGCATAGGTAAAGAAATCAAAAATACTTCCTGGCATAGCATTCCAAGTGAACATAACACACCAATTCCTTTGTATATAGGAAACACACTGTTACAACCTTTTCCTAGTTTGTTCCTTCCTTTTATTTTTATATATATATATGTATGCATGTATATGTGTATAAATATAAAAGCACACATATGCGTACATATATATTAAATATATATATAAATAGATAAGTGTGTATGTGTGTGTGTGCGCTGGTGCGCCCACATGTGTGTGTCTTTGGTCTATAAGCACATTGGTTCTGTGTCACATACACAATACTGTTGAAGACTAGGTTGCATAGAGTCTGTTGCCCAGAAACCTCTCCTACTTCTGGCACTGCTGTAAATATCACAGAAAAGTGTTCTGCAAGAGTTGTATGATTCTTAGTCATATGACATCAAACTTTATTCTAAAAACTGGAAGAAGTGTATAGAGTTAAAAAAAAATTGTTTATTTTGGGTGTTACTTTGTCTCCTTTTAGAACATGGCTCATAAACCTTGGCTAGAACAGGAGAACAAAATTATTTTATGATCACCCTTAACTTTATTTTCTAGAGGTAATAAAATACTGCTGAGTCTTCAAAGCTTGCTGTGAATTATGTTAAGTAACTTCTGCTCAAGCTTTCATGCATTTAAAATAAACTTCTAGTAAAGCATAACCTTCTGCCTTTTATCCTTTCTTCAGCCTACCAAGAAAGTGACAGTAATTGACATTAATAAGGACAATACCTACATTGAGCTATATCCAAGGAAGCAATGACCTTTCACCTGCTGTCTTTTTTTTTTTTTTTTTTTTT